>NW_019154086.1:41026739-41413584 GCF_002288905.1 Enhydra lutris kenyoni | reverse complement strand
GTGGTATATATATATATATATATATATATATATATATATATATATATGTATATGCAATGGAATATTATGCAGCCATCAAAAAACTAAATCTTTCCATTTTCAATGATGTGGATGGAACTACAGGGTATTATGCTAAGTCAACCAGAGAAAGACAATTATATGATCTGACCAATATGAGGAATTTGAGAAAGAAGACTGGATCATAGGGGAAGGGAGGGAAAAATGAAACAAGACAACACCAGAGAGGGAAACAAACCATAAGACACTCTTAAACCCACAAAACAACTGAAGGGTGCTGGAGAGGAGGGGGGTTGAAGGGATGGGGTGGTTGGGTGATAAAAACTGGAGAGGGTATGTGCTGTGGTGAGCACTGTGAATTATGTAAGATGGATGAATCACAGAACTGTGTCCCTGAAACAAATAGTACATTATATGTTAATAAAAAAAATAATAAAAATAATGGGTTCAAACTTAAGCAACCATCAATGGACTTTAATTGCTATATTCATAAGATGTTATATATGAACATTATGGTACTGACAAATCAAAAATCTGTAAGAGATGCACAAAAAATAAAGAGAAAGGACTGAGGCACCTGGTAGCTCAGTCAATTAAGCATCTATCTTTGGCCCAGTTCATGATCCCAGGGTCTTATGATGGTGCGCCACATCAAGGACCTCACCTCCCTCAGCAGGGAGCCTGATTCTCCCTCTCCCTCTACCCCTCAGCTCCTGCTCATTCTCAAAAATAAATAAAATCTTTAAAAAAACAGAGGGTTTTGGAGGGGAGGGGAGGTGGGGGGTTGGGTGAGCCTGGTGGTGGGTATTAAGGAGGGCATGTATTGCATGGAGCACTGGGTGTGGTGCATAAACAATGTATTTTGGAACACACACGCACACAAAAATTAAATAAATAAATAAAATAAAGAGAAAGGAATCCAAGCACAATACTAAGGAAAACCATGAAAAAAAACTATAAAGGAAGAGAGCAAGGGAAGAAAGGACAAAGAAAAACTATAAAAGCAACCATAAAACAAGTAAAATGGCAATAAGTACATGCTTATTAATAATTACTCTAAATGTAAATGAACTAAAAGCTGCAATCAAAAGACATAAGGTGACCAAATGGGTAAAAAAAAAAAAAAATCAAGATCCATTTATATGCTACCTACAAGAGACTCACTTCAGACCTAACACATGCAGATTAAAGCAAAGGAATGGAAAACATTTACCATGGAAATGGAAGTGAAAAGAACACCAGGGTAGCAATACTTACATAAGACAAATAGACATTAAAACAAAGACTCTAACAATAGATGAAAAAGGACACTGCATAATAATAAAGGGAACAATCCAGCAAGAGGGTATAACAGTTATAAATACCTATACACCTAACATGTATAAATACATGAAGTACCTACTAACAGACTAAAGGGAGAAGTTGACAGTAATTCAGTAATAGTAGGGGAATTTATACCCTACTTACAGCAGTGGAGAAATAATCCAGATAGGAAATCAATAGGGAAACAGTGGCTTTGAATTTTAGTATTTTAGTATTTTAGTATTTGCACACCAGAAGGACTTAACAGATACACACAGAACATTACATCTAAAAACAGCAGAATATATGCTTTTAAAGTGAACATGAATCATCCTCCAGAATAAATCACATATTAGGCTATAGAATAAGTCTCAACAAGTTCAAAAACATTGAAGTCATATCATGCATCTTTCCTGACCACATGCTATGGAACTAGAAATCAATCATGAGAAAAAAATCAGGAAAGAATGCAAATATATGGGGATTATATAACATGCTACTAAATAATGAATGGGTCAACCAAGAAATCAAAGAAGAAAAAAAAAAAAAATACATGGAGGCAAATGAGAGCGCCGAATCCTAACCACTAGACCACCAGGGAGGTTCATGGAAGCAAATGAAATGAAAAACAACAATCCAAAATCTTTAGGTTACAACAAAAACTCTTCTAAGAGGTAAGATTATAGCAATATGGGTCTAGCTCAAGAAATAAGAAAATCTCAAATACAACCTAAACGTACACCTAAGGGAGCTAGGGGGGAAAAATAAAGAATAAACAAACTGCAAAGGCAGTGGAAGAAAGAAAAGAGTAATACTTAAAGCAGAAATAACTGAAATGGAGGGAGGGAGGTAAAAAGGGAGGTGGAGAAGAAGGAAGGAAGGGAGGGAGGAAGGAAAGAAAGAGAAGAAAGAGAGAAAGAGAAAGAAAAAGAAAGAAAAAAAGAAAGAAACAAACAAAGAAAGAAAGAAAGAAAGAAAGAAAGAAAGAAAAGAAAGAAAGGAAAGAAAGAAAGGAAAGGAAAGAGAAAACAAAAGGGAAGAGAAAAGAAAAGTAAGAGGCCAGAAGTTGGTTCCTTGAAAAGATAAATAAAATTAACAAAACTTCAGCCAGACTCATCAATAAAAAGAGAGAGATGACTCAAATAGGCAAAATTATAAATAAAGGAGAAATAATAACCAGCACCATAGAAATACAAAGAATTATGAGAATATTATGAAAAACTGTATGCCAACAAATTAGACAATCTAGAAGAAATGGATAAATTCCTAGAAACCTATAACATTCCAGAAATGAATTGGGAAGAAATAGAAAATTTGAAGAGACATTATAGGCAATGAAATCTAATCATTAAACATAAAACTCCCAAAAAACAAAAGTTTAGGGATCACAAATGAATTCTATCAAACATTTAAAGAGGAACTGATATTTATTCTTGTCAAACTATTCCAAAAAATAGAAAAGAAAGCATCCAAATTCATTCTGCAAAGACAGCATTATCCTGATATCAAAACTAAAGAAACACTAGATAGAAACAAAACTATAGGCCAGTGTCTCTGATGAACAGAGGTGTAAATATCTTCAAGTATTAGCCAACTGAATCCAATAATACATTTTAAAAAAATCATTCACCACCATCAAGTGGGATTTATTCCAGGAACTCAAGGGGGGTAGTTTATATTTGCAAATCAATCAACATGATACAGCACATTAAGAAAAGAAAGGATAAAAACCATATGATCATGTCGATAGATGTAGAAAATACATTTGCAAAGTAAAACTCAGTTTTATTTAACATTGCTCAGACCAGTATTATCCAAGGTATAAGTGAATAACTTTGAAGTTTGAAGGGAAAATTGAAATATTAATATGAAAGAGATAGAATGACAAATGTGTAAGAGAGAATGTTATAAACACCAGTCCTCGTGAATTAGGAGGGAGAACAAAGGCATGTGGTCTATAAAGCTGAGAGGTGGTGAGGCATGGAGAGCAGATGCAAGCTGTGTATCATTTCACATTCCTTTGCAGCTTCAGAGGAAAGGAGGAGGAGATATGAAAGGATTGTTATGTCACGTGACTAAACATCCCCCTAAACGCCAATGGTTAAGAGCAGAAAAATCCACATAATGTTTTGGAATAAGAAGAAAGCACTTTAATAGCAGATTCAAGTTCAGAGGATACATATTAATTCTGAGAGATTGTATAAGAAAGAGAAGGCTTGACAGGAACCGACACTGGTTTTGTGAGTTGAAAATTACCTGGAAGACAAGATACAGAAAAGCTTTGTAAATCAGAACTAGAATTCTTCTGCTCTTGAAATTATAGGTCATGGAAATATTTGATTTAACCAGTCTCTAATGGTGCCAGCCTGTCAGGCTGAAGATTACTTACATGAGTTGCTTACAATGCAAAATAATAACCCTATTAAATTTAAGAAGGTTTAAAATGCATTTCCTTTTGATGGGATTAAGAAAGTCCTAATATTTAGAAAAAGGAAATTAATATTAATTTTCTGGGGGACAGACTTGTTTTAAATATATTTAAATAACAAAAGAACTACTTTTATCTTTACCTAAGAATTTAGGAAAATGAATGGAGTGTGAAAAAAAATTGTTTTTAGTATTGGCAAGCATTTGATAAATTTTAAAGGGTTGCTGTTTCCTGTTCTTTATTAATGTACTTAGAATATAATATTAAACATTACAAAAAAAAAAGAAAAGCAAGAATGCCTACTGCCTTTGCAAAAGTCTAAATTTACCATGTTTTCATACATCAGTATTTCATTAGAAATTCTAATAAATTTTTGTTGTTTATGTTATTATATCTGTGTATAGTGAAATAAAAGATGCTAGAAAATTGTATGTATTACGAGGATTAAAAATGTCAATGCTTCTTAACCATATGTTTCCTATCTCCCAATACTATCTGCCTACATCAACTGTTAATAACAGAACAGAGAAGACAGATACTGAGGAACTGAATTCAGAGTAATCAATGTGAATAGTGCTTTTAGCTCAACATGATAATAATCTATTTACCTGTCTATTCATGTTAGCAAGAAGATTTTTGTTTTCCAAATTTACACATCTGAGTAATCAAATGCAAACTTTTTTCAATCGAGAAATGCTTGTTCCTGAATGACAACTCTTACAGAGTATCAGAGCATAATGCAGTCATCTAGAAGGGACTTATAAATTACAATTATTAAGCCCTATAGCAGTGCTTGTCTTACCTTTTTTGACAAGAATGCCCCAAAACCGAGAAAAGAGTCAATGTCTGCCCTAACCTCAAAATTTCTTTGAAGTCTCAAATATTATTTTTCAAATGCAAACTTGTTTTATACTGTTTCCATAACACATCTTAGTTAATATAATTAATATGTGTATTTCTGTGGAGTAACATAAATGCTCCTAGAAAATATGCCATTTTACACTACAGTTTCTAGTACCAAAGGGGTAAAGCTAGAAGAAGACACACTACAATGTGAAGATAGACCCACATAAGACCTAATTTACTTTATAAATAATTTATATACCTGTAGCACAGATTATCCAGGTATAATATTTCACTGAAGCTTTATGGACTTTTCTATAACGAAAAACTTTATATGATTATACCAAGTAAAAGAAACTTCATCTAAGGAGAATAGGCAGGTCAGGGGGGAGGGAGACATTCTTTAAATTAAACAATAAATGACATTTCTTTTACATGCTAAAGCTATTAAATCAAAGCTGCCTAAACTACTAAAAGAAGATAATCAGGAAGCATTAGAAAATGAGAATAATGTGCTGCAATCAAATTTGGGTCCTAATCTCTTGCAATGAAATGATCATGCAGGGCTCCCTCTGTTGGCTCCTCTGTGGTCTATGTACATTTCATAATCAAGGCCAAGCACCCTTCCAATATTAAAGATGTGCAAAGATTCATTAGAAAGTGTTTTAAATTATCAAAGCAGATTTTCACCCCAAATTGATGGTTAAGGTCTTTAATCAACTGAGACTCTCTTTGTAGAGGTACTAAATTGATATAATGAGAGGCAAATATGCATTGTTTTTAATAAGACAAAAAAGACCTTATATTCCTGGCTAATGAGAATGAGGTATGTATTGTGTATATTGGGCATTTATCTTACCAGAATGAAGAATTTTTAAGTAATACAATATCTGATTTTAAAAATTCTTCTTTCCTGCTTGTGAGGTAGTTATTTACTTGTGATTAAAGTCTAGTTAAACAAGAGGTCTTTTTTTTTTTTATTTTATTTTTTATAAACATATAATATATTTTTATCCCCAGGGGTACAGGTCTGTGAATCGCCAGGTTTACACACTTCACAGCACTCACCATAGCACATACCCTCCCCAATGTCCATACTCCCACCCCCCCCTCCCAACTCCCCTCCCCCCATTAACCCTCAGTTTGTTTTGTGAGATTAAGAGTCACTTATGGTTTGTCTCCCTCCCAATAAACAAGAGGTCTTAAACAGAGGTTGATGACAAGCATTGTTCAGTGCTCTCTATGGCATTCCCTCCTCAGATTTCTTTCCCTTTCTCTACCCTGCTTTCCTCCCCCAACATTTTCAACTGCACTTTCTCCTCTTCCTCCCTGCCTTCTACTGCTACACCATCTTCATTTCTGACCCCACTAAGTCTTAGGCTCTTGGTTCAGCAAGAAAAAGATGGCATTAGCAATATCCGTTTCAATTTTTCCTATCAGTTCACAAATCTCTCCTTTAACGTTCCTGTTTCTTTAATCCTTATATAGAACATTCAATTCTGACCATAACAGTTACTTTTCCCCCCCTTTTATCTAAAATCGGGGGGGGGGGGAATTCTGGTCCAATACATAGCCCAGTAAATGCTAGTCACATTCTATTCCAGGTACAGCTTGGATGAATGGAAACTCATAGAACTTGGCCTCCATAGTGGAGAGTTACTCTCCAGAGACCTAGGAAAAAACTAAAGGACCTAAGAAGGGACTGTCATGTGATACCACCCTATTTTTGTTTCTACTGTTTGCTTCCTCATTTTAATTAGGCAAAAGTAATGAGCCCCTTTGTTTTGCAGAATTGCTCTAAAAACTTCTTCAACAGAAGTCCTTCTGGCAAAGTAGCACATGTTAATTCTACATATTCCAAATTCAACCAGCTCTCAGTAGAAATGGGATGCAAGTAGGTCTTTATCTCCTATTAAGTATTCAGTTCCTGTTCCCTATCACCTGCAGTAATACATAGGCAATCCTGAAGGCCTTCCACAGCAAAAATCCTATACTGAAACAATCATGTTACGAATAGGAAAATGAAGTCTAAATCTCTTTATTCCCACATAATCTTTCGTACTGTTTGAGGATCATATTTTGAGTTAAAGAACAGGTGACAACATCCTCTAGATATCTATTTTTTTTTTAACTGCTAGGTTAAATGAACTCCTATTCTAAATTCCAAACTTATACACCTGACTCAGTTTAAAAATTCTAAAAATTTTATTAAGTGCTATCTAAAGGCTCAAGACATCTGCCTTTTTTTTTTCTCCACAGTGTTTAGCTAAGGCACATGACATGTTAAGCTATTTAAAACAGTGAAATCTCACAGCTACTTTATTTTAAATTATTTCTCCTCCCTTATTCATTTGTAGCTCAAGGATTACAATGTTTTTAATGATAGATTGCTATTCTGATTTATGTCATTGGGTGCTTTGGACTTAAACTATGTGATTCCACACATTTTACTTTGTACTCTTCTGACTGCTGTTATTAAGAACTAATGTTCTCAGGAAATTTTCCATTGTAGCTTAGAGCCAATCATTACAGTTGACAGCATCCAAGGCCTCAAATGATAATGTCAAAAGTGAATTACAGCTTTCAAAATAAATTATTATTGGGCTACACTACATTGTGGAAGCAGTATACTTTTCAATCAAGGGTAGTTACTTTCAATCACATCTTTTTGAAAGACTTCCAAGATATTAACTTCCCAAATATTCTTAGTTATTTCAGAGCTTTTAGGTTTTTACCATCCCTTTTCAAATACCACTGAACTACATATAAAACTAATAAAAAGAATAGTCTAAAAGCTACATTACTCTGGATTATGGTTATAGCTTTATGTTTAATATTCATTAATCTCTAAGTTATTTTTTCTTAAGTTTTGACTATTGGGCATTACTGTATTAGCCTTATTTTAGTAGGTACCAACTGGATCATTGGGAGCTCATGAACAGCATTAGAAGAGCTGCAACAAAAATATTATCTTCCTTTTTACCCTGATGATTGTAGAATCTTTCACTTGTATTGTTTTAGAGAATCAGGATGCTTCAAGATAATCATCAATAAATGGGAAGCAAAATACAAGTCAGAATAAAATTAAGGGAGTTTTTGTTTTAGATATCAGATTCTCAAAAATCTCTTCAAATCTTGGGTTTTAATCTCCAGCTGGACAGGTTGATTTCACTATCAATTTGTGACCACTATCCTCAAATCAATACTACATACTGCTCAGGCAATCTTACAAATTTGCTTTTCTCTTCTTCATACCTACAATTTTGCACCTGCTTTTTTTTTTTTTCCTGGAATGTTCAGCTTTTCCTCATCCTCTAATACTCAACAGGTGATCTTGCAACATTCTTAACCAAGAAAATAAAAACTATTAACAAAATAGTTTTCATCTCTTCAGCATACAAATCCAGTTGAATTTTCACCATTTCTCTCCTGCTATCTAATTAAAATTGAGAGTGCCTATAACCCGAACCATTGCCCCTGATGTTTTTGCAGAAACCTCCTTTTGTCAGTCAACCCCTCCTGGAGATTTTCAATTTCTACTCCTCTACTATAACTTTGTGTCCTTGCCATTAGCATCCATTACTAGACCTCATTAAGCAATAATAGTAACAAAACCTCTATGGCCATTCTCTAGCTCTTTTCCCACCTCTTTTTGAACCTTAAAAAAACGAAAGGGTTTTCTGGAAGAAGTCTGGGAAGATAACAGAGTAGGAGGACCCTAAATTACCTTGTCACACCAATACAGGTAGCTAATACATCAGCATAAATAACCTAGAAAACTACCCAAAAACTAGCAGAAAAAACTCTATAACTAAAGGTAGAGAAGAGGCCACTTCATAGAGTGTAGGAAGAGTGGGGAGATAAAAAGACCCTTGCTTTCTGTGGCCAGAAAGGAACTGGGGGCCCAGAGAAAGGCAAGAACCAGACTCTTTGGCTCAAGAACCAGCCCACACAGGGAAGACGAGTCCATACAACATTTGGCTTTGAAAGCAAGAGGGGCTAAATTTCTTAATTTCTTAATTCTTTTCTTAAAACCTGAGGGACTTAAAGTCTGGAATTTTAAAAATCACCTGACTCAGCTCTGTGAGAATCCTGAATGAATTAGGAAGCTGAGTTCCTGCCCTTAAACAGACTACTGCAAACATCCTGTGAAGATCCAACTTAGAAACTGCAGTTTGAAAAATACTTGAGGCTTATGGGAGGAAGTTCTTTACTCATCTCAGACTGTGTCCTGGAAAGGCAGGCATTATAGGAAGACCCCCTCCAGGAACAAAGAAGCTGGCAGATGCCATTTCCGTCCCCTGCCCCACAGCATAAACTCACAGCCACCTGCAGGAACCAGCACAGTACCAACACTCATTTACCTTTCTTACACCAGCCCCTTTGCCACACACACACTTCATTGAATCCACCCTTTCCAGTCATGCTTGCCTCAATCCCTACCTTGTGGGTTACTTCCCCTAGAAGACCAGCATAAACTTCAACAACATTTCATCTCCCAACCCACATATTTTGCAGGACTTTGGTCCAAGGGGTGGCAACTGGTCACCTACCAGGAGGCTGTGCACACCCTGTTAAAATGGCACCCCATGGCCACATGTAGTTTGCAGAAAAGCCTCACCAGCCTGTCTCTGCAACAGTTGTTTGTCTCCTGTGGAGGAGGGCCAGTGCCACCTTATTAAAAGTCAACACTACTTTCTAAAGCAGGAGACATACCTGACTTTCCTAACACACACACAAAAAAAACAGACACAGAGAGTTAGATGAAATGAGGAGACAGAGGACTATGTCCCGGGTGAAAGAACAGGACAAAAGCCACAGCAAAAAACCTAAGCAAAACAGACACAATTAATATGTCTGATAGAGAATTTAAAGAAATAATCATAAAGATACTCACTGGATTTGAGAAAAGGGTGGAGGACATCAGTGAGACCCTTGACAAAGAGATAGAAAGGAACCAATCAGAGATGAAGAACAGAGTACTTGAAAGTTTAAATACACTTGATGGAATAAATAGGCTAGAAGAAACAGAAGAACAAATTAACAATCTGGAAAACAGAGTAATGGAAAGTAATAAGGCTGAGCGGGTGAGTGAAAAAATATGTGAAATGACAATAGACTTAGGAAACTCAGTGATTCCATCTAGCATAATAACATTAACATTATAGGTCCAAGAAGAAGACATAAAAGGAGGAAGAAAATTTATTTTAAGAAATAATTGCAGAAAACTTCTCTAATCTGGAGAAGAAAACAGATATCCAAAAACATGCTGCCTATAAGAGGTTTATTTCAGACATAAAGCCATATGCAAATTTAAAGTGAGGGGATGGAGAAATATTTATCAAAAAATAGTATTTAGACAAAATGGACTTTAAAACAAAGAATGTAACAAAAGACAAAGAAGGACACTATATAATAAAAAGGCAACCCAACAAGAAAATATAACAAATACTTATTCACCAACAGAGCAGCACCCAATACATAAAACAATAACAAGCATCAAAGAGCTAATTTATAGTAATCCAACAATACTAGGGGACTTTAACAGCCCTACTTACATCAATGGACAGATCATCTAAAGTGAAAATAAACAAGGAAATGGTGGCTTTGAATGACACACTGGACCAGATGGATTTAATAGATATATTCAGAACATTCCATCCTAAATAGTAGAATATCCATTCTTTAACAATTCTAAACAAATTAAGAAAGACAAAAGTCATATGTGCATCTTTTCTGACCACAACGCTATGAAACTAGAAATCAACCACAAGAAAAAATCTGGAAAGAGCACAAATACATGGAGGTTAAATAACATGCTACTAAACAATGAATTGGTCAACCAAGAGATCAAATAAGGAATAAAAAATTACATGGAGACAGATTAAAATGAAAACACAACAGTCCAAAATCTTTGGGATGCAGCAAAAGTGGTTGTAATAGGAAAGTTTATACAACTACAGGCACTACAGGCCTACCTCAAGAAGCAAGAAAAATTTGGGGGCACCTGAGTGGCTCAGTCAATTAAGCACCCAATTCTTGATTTTGGCTCAGGTCATGATATCAGGGTTATGAGATAGAACCCGAAGTAAGGCTCCTTGCTGGGCATGGAGCCTGCTTAAGATTCTCTCTCTCTCTGTCTCTTTACCCCTCCACCACACTCACTTTCACTTCTCTCTTACAAAAAAAAAAAAAAAAAAAAAAAAAGGCAAGAAAATTTTCAAACAACCTAAACTTATAAGAGCCTAGAAAAAGAACAAATAAAACCCAAACTTAGCAGAAGGAATAAAATAGTAAAGATTAGAGCAGGAATAAATGATATAGAAACTAAAAAAAAAAAAAAAAAAAAAGACTCAAAATCAGCAATAAAGAGAAATAACAATTGAACAACTGACACTACAAAAATATAAAGGATTATGAGAATATTTTGAAAAATTATATGCCAACAAACTGGACAACCTAGAAGAATTGAATAAATTCCTAGAAACATATAACCTACCAAAACTGAAGCAGGAAGAAATAAGAGTTGAATAAATGGATTACCAGTAATAAAGTTGAACTGGTAATCAAAAAACTTCCAACAAGCAAAAAATCCAGGACCAGGTGGCTTCACAGAAAAATTTTACATACACTTAAAGAGTTAATATCTATTCTTCTCAAACTATTCCAGAAATTAGAAGAGGAAGGAAAACTTCCAAATTCAGTCCATGAAACCAACATAATCCTGATACTAAAACCAGATAAAGACACCACCAAAAAAGAACTACAAGCCTATATCTCTTATGATCATAGATGCAAAATTCCTCAACAAAATACTAGCAAACCAAATCCAACGATACATTTAAAAAAATCATTCACCACTATCAAGTGGGATTTATTCCTGGGATTCAAGCATGTTTCAATATTCCAATCAATGTGATACATTATATCAATAAGAAAAAAAAAATATGATCATTTCAAGAGATATAGAAAAAGAATTTGACAAAGTACAACACCCGTCCATAACAACCCTCAACAAAGTAGGTTTAGAGGGAACATATCTGAACATAATAAAATCCTTATATGAAAAACCCCTAGCTAATGTCATACTCAATGGGAAAAAAACAGAACTTTTCCCCTAAGATCAAGAACAAGACAAGGATGTTCACTCTCAACACTTTTATTCAAATTAGTATTGTGAGTCCTAGCTATGGTAATTTGACAAGAAAAAGAAATAAAAGACACCCAAAACAGTAAAGAAGTAAAACTTTCACTATTTGAAGATAACATGATACTATATCTCTATCTATATATATCTAGAGAGAGAGAGAGAGAGAGATGTGGACAGAAAGAAAACCCAAAAGACTCCACCAAAAAAAACTATTAGAACTGATAAGTGAAATCAGTAAAGTCACAGGATACAAAATCAATGCACAGAAATCTGCCATAACAAATTACTACAAACTGGGTAGCTAGAAATGACAAATTTATCTTTTCACAGTTCAGGGGTCCAAGAGTCCAAATTCAAGATTTGGCACAAGATTTGTTGCTTTTGGAGGCTCTGAGGGAGAAACCACCCCTTATCTCTCTCCTGGCTACTGGTGGCCTGGCAAGTTTTGGCATTCCTTGGCTTATACCTGCATCACTTCAATCTCTGCCTCTGCTTTCACATTACTTCCCTCTGTTTGTGTCTGCAATCTCCTCTTTTTATAAGGATTCCAGTCATTGTACTGAATCCTGGATAACCTTACCTTAACTTGATTGTATGTATATAGACTCTATAACTAAATAAGGTCACTTTCACAGGAAGGTTCAGACTTGAATATATCTCTTTGGAGAACACGATTCAACTCACCACAAGTTCTTAATAGCATTCAACAAATCTGAACTTACTCTTGAATCCTACTTCCCTTTCTTGGCTTCTGAAACACTAAATTTCTTCTAGAACACCTGATTTTCTTCCTGAGTACTCCTTCGTTTCATTTAAGGGCTCATTTTTCTCTATCCAACATCCACATTTTAAAGATCTTCAGCGTTCTACTCTGAGCCATCTTCTCTTCTCCTTCTGTATTCACTTTCTAGGAAAACTTTTCCCCAAATCTGAAAAGATTTCAAATTTGTAGCTCTTCTTTCCAACTGCCTACAGAGCTTCTCTATTCAGTAACTTATATTTCTAAGACTATATATTTAAAACTAATCCCTGGTTTTCTACCCAAATTTCTTCCACTTCATATCTTTGATTTCTCAGTAAATTAAATGTCCATTTACTCCAGGTTGTTTTGTTTGAATGCCAGAAATCTGGGAGTAAATGCTTTCTTTTTCTCTTCTCCTCAGCACCTTTCCCAATCCATCACAACCAGCTGCCAAGACATGTTGCCTCAACTTTTAATGTATATTTCAGTTCCATTAATTTTCCCTGGCACCACCTTAATCCAAACCACAAGAATTTATTTGGAAGACTGAAAAGGCTTGCTAACTAATTTCAATTTCTGCATTCTTATCACCTTCCAATTAATTTTTTCCATAACAGTAAGTAAACTGTAAGTAAACACTATTTAAACTTTGAAATAAAGAATCACAGCATTTTAGAATCCTGGTTCAAAACTTTTCAATAGTTTTCCATTGCATTTGGAATAAAATTCCAGTTCTTTTTTATGATCGCCATGAATTGGCCTTGCCAATTTCTCCATCCTCATTTCTCACCAATTTCCACAACTTGCTCAATGTACACTGAATTTCTTTTAATTTCTCAAAAATGCAGGTCATATCAGATCCTTCAACACATCACTCCTATGCACTGGAACATTCCTTTTGCTCATTCTTAATCTGCCAATTTTCTGTTATATCCTCAAGCTTTGAATTAAATGTCACTGCCTTAGTGAAGTGTTTTTTAATCACAGAACTACTACCTTGATGGAATAACTAACTCGACCCTATCATTAATGAACTTGAGCATGCTTACCTTATCAGAGTTTTATCTGTTCTCATTTTTAAGAAATGACTTATTTGGACAAAGTGGCTTCCCAAATTTTGTTGTAGCTTAAAAATTCTGCCATTCTATGATCCTATGAATTCTATGAAATTTTAAGAGATAATCAACCATTTTCCTACTTTATATGGGTATAATGAAAACTTGAGGTACAGACCTTCTCAAAATAGTACATCCAGTAGTTTTTTTCTGACTATGAGGATAAGGATATGGGTATAATATATTAACCGTTGGTCTTCATTCATAAGGCTGGATCTAGAAAAATTCAAAATCTGTGCCTTACAAAAATTGCCCTATTCTTCAGTATTTTATCTCACCCATTTGCAACCACAAATCCCAGATACCCTGTATCCTCTCTCATCCTCAAACTAGAGTCATCAGATAATTTCATAAAACTTGGATCTTTCTGAGAAGTTCATCATTGTCAGATATCTTGCACACCAAAACACATTTTCCCTTAGAATTATATTCTCCTAAGATTTCATTCAATCATAAATCTAAATTTCCTCTTTCTAAATAGAAAATCAACTAACACAATTTATTAATCTGTGCTGGATTTATAGGCTACAAAAGTAATGTGTTACTCTTTCCAAACAGGATATTTCTATTAGAAGAATATATATTTGCTCAAATTCAATTTCAACAATAAGCAATATTAATTTAAATGCCAAAAATATATCATACCATTTATTAGATATTGCTAAAATTTAGTCATTTATATTTTATTTCTATTTTATACATAAATATGCAATGTTTTAATGACTTGTATTTTATAATTCCTTACATACTTATTCATACAAAAAAAATGCTCTATGAGTGACATAAACTCTAAACATTTAAGGAGTTCTGTAAAATCTTTTTCTTCCATTTTGGTTCAAAAAATAAAATTTCACTTTTAGCAATGACTAAAATCAACAACTTTCTACTATGTTGTATCATGTTTCTAATAGCATAGATTTAAAAAGAAGGAGATTATTGCTAAATAAAAAGATAAAGTAGAACATTAGTATATCTCCCTTTAAGAAGACATTTCTTAGCAGTTTTCAGTTTTTGCCTCTAACACATACAATTTAAAATCAATACATTTTATCTTAATTTCTTATTTGAATCTTCTTTCAAATTCTAGTTACCAATGATACCTAACTAACTATTACATAAAACTTTTCTTTAAGAAATATTTTTCATGCATTATGTCCATTGGTTTGTCAACATGATCAAGATATATATTATAAAAAAGCAAAAAAAAATTCTATATGGTTGCTACATGTGAGCAAAGAAATTGATTAGACATTCTTCTTTATTAAGAGATATATCAGTACATAGAGTTACAGTCTGCCCTCATTTAGTCGTTTCATTTGTAGTGCTCCTATTACATGAGAGCACATCCATTTGAATCCCTTTAATATTCATGATCCTCTCACCAGCCTGAGCAAAAGAGCTAAAGCATTTGATAGCAATCTGAAGAACTTGATTAACAATGTACTAATCATCAGTACCATTGACCTGATTCAAAAATGTTTTCAATTCATCCATCACTTTTATAACCAAAGATGATTGCATTACTTTACCATTTTTTATTTAAATAAAACCCCATGAACTGAAAATATCAAACTATTTCTACTAAATGCACCTTGCAACAATTTAATTTATTTTTATACTAAATTCTGAAGTGACCTATAATAAACAATTAGTACTTGAACGTAGAAAACCAGAGCACAAGTGGCCTGCTGTAAAAATCAATTCGCTCTGACTTCACATCACTAAATGTTAAATTGTGCCAAAGAATTAATTTTGCAATAAATTGTTATTGTTGTTACAAAAAAATCCAACTGAGGGATATTACTAAGAGCAATTATACATATATCAAAATGCATTGAATGTAGAATGTGAACTATAATTATCCCCCAAATTGCTTATCATTCAAATGTAAATTTTAAGAATTCTATTTTTATAGCCATAACTTATTTTATTTAAAATTTTCAAGATCTTATTTTTAATGCATCCTAAAAATATACTACTGGCATGGTAAATTTAATAATTTAAAAGTATAAACATACACTATGTGTCACTTTTGGATTCAACTATTAATTATCAGTATTAAGTTAATATAAGGTGATATAGTGATCTAGAAGTGGAAAAAATTACCTTTTGTGCCAAAATATCACTGGGGACTGGGTCTATTAGTGAGCTTGGCAGTATCATGTATTTTTAGAAAAAAAAAAAAACTATGAAATTGAATACATCTGAGAAAAATAGCAATATTATTCTCCAGACAGATTGAATATATTTCCACATTAATAGGTCCAAAAGGATAATTTGGCTATCATCTATGCACACGTTCTTCCATTTCTTTCAAATATCAAACTATAATTTTATATATGCATTAGCACACCTGTTGCAAAATGTGCTTTAAATCATGATTTTGTATTAGTTCAACATTTTTATTCTCTACTTTTTTTCCCCTAAAGTTTGAACATAGGACAGTTTCGATATCATTTAGTATATTTAGAGTTTCATTTTTAAATCATTATTTAAGATGTCAAACCCCTGAGAACAGTACTATAATAGATTTCAACTTGTTTAAATTTGCAATCTAGCTTTCAAAGTGAGAATCTAATTTCATGTTTTTCTTTAAATTCCAGTTAATTAATATACAGTGTAATATTCGTTTCAGGTTTAGAATTTAGTGATTCATCATTTAGATACAACATCCTATGCTCATTACAAGTGCCCTCCTTAAAACCATCTGGCCATCTTCCCACCCATCTCTCCTCCAGTAACCTTCAGTTTGTTCTCTATAGTTAAGAGATTGTTTTCTGGCTTACCTCTTCACCCACCCCACCCCACCACCGTGTTCATTTGTTTTGTTTCTTAAATTCCACATATGAGTGAGATGATACGGTACCTGTCTTTGTCTGGCTGACTTACTTTGCTTAGCATAATACTCTCTAGCTCCATTCACATCATTGCAAATGCCAAGATTTCATTCTTTTTTATGGCTGAGCATGATGTGACTACCCCATCTTCTTTATCCATTCATAGGTCAATGGACATTTGGGTTCTTATAAAACTCAACACCCAAGAAAAAATAATCTAGTTTAAAAATGGGCAGAAGACATGAGCAGACATTTTTTCAAAAAAAGACGTACAGATGGGTAGCAGACACATGAAAAGATGTTCAACATCACTCATCATCAGGGAAATACAAATCAAAACTACAATGAACTATCACCTCCCACCTGTTGTTATGGCTAAAATTAACAACACAGGAAACAAAAGATGTTGATGATGATGCAGAGAAAGGGGAAACCTCTTACACTGTTAGTGGGAATACAAACTCATTCAGCCACTCTGGAAAACAGTATGGAGATTCCTCAAAGAGTTAAAAATAGAACTACCCTGTAATCCAGCAGTTGTACTACTAGGTATTTACCCAAAGGATACAAAAATACTCATCCTAAAGGACACATACATCCCAATGTTTATAGCAGCATTACCAACAATAGCCACAATACAGAAAGAATCTAATTTTTCAAATACATTATTTTATTGATTCTTTAGCCAAGTCTACATGTAATTACATGAAAGTGAGTAGAATAAAATATTTAGTGAAAGAGATAATGGCTCTATACTTATCAAGGCATGGCATTTCTGGGAATCATGCCATTTGAATCTATGTGGATTGATCTTAAGAAATCAAATAAACCAAAAAAAAAAAGAAAGAAAGAAAGAAAAGAAAAGAAATCAAATAAACCACATTCAAATGATTGCTGCTAAGGTTTTTTTCTCTCCACTTCCAACCCAGTTATCTAAAATAAAAGTCTCATGAAAAAAACTTTTCTACTCAGTTGATTTTAGCTTACCAATGACATCAATTATTTCCAATTTATAATTAGGATGAGTCATTATTTCTAAGGGCCTTTTTAATTACAAAACTTCAGGGTGCCTGGGTGGCTCAGTGGGTTAAAGCCTCTGCCTTCAGCTCAGGTCATGATCCCAGGGTCCTGGGATCAAGCCCCATATCAAGCCCCACATCGAGCCCCACATAGGGCTCTCTGCTCAGCAGGGAGCCTGCTTCCCTTCCTCTCTCTCTCGGCCTGCCTCTCTGACTACTTGTAATCTCTGTCTATCAAATAAATAAAAAATCTTTAATTACAAAACTTCAATAACAAATATTAAACTTCAGTGATTATAAAGCAAGAGCTCTTAAATTATCAGAATGCAAATATATTCTGAAAAAAATGACTAGTCTTTATGAGACTAAGTTTTCTGATGTAACTGGAGCTGTCACACATAATTTTCAAAATTTCTTAAAACTGTGAGTTCTAGCTTGTATGGAGTTTCCCAGACAAAACACTACCCTTCTGTAAACAGCAAAATGAAAATAATGAAAGCATTAGTACTATAATCTTTTAAATATTAAATCAAAGTGGGTAACTGGATATTTCAGATTAATCTATTATTAATCTATTATATTATATACAATATTTCTATTATATATAATAATATATAATAATTTAATATATTATATTAATATATAATATAAAATATAAAATATAAAAATTATATTTTATATTTATTTACATTTATATTTACATTAATATAAATATAATATTAAGTAATAAATATAAATATATAATAAATCTATTATTAATCTATGAATCTAGTCATAGTTCTTCTTACTTTCCACATTGTTTTATCTAAGGAAGTATCAAAGAAATATATGAAAAATTATGTAAATAACTCAATAAAGTTTTAACATTGCCCTATTATTAGACTATGTGATTTTTGCTCTGTGTAAATGGTGATACTGAATAAAATATTTTGATAAAAATGTTTTCCTTTTATATGAGTGAATTTGGAAAATGAAGATCAACAATGTTGTGAAAGGCTTTTAAATAATGAAAATGGTTCATCAATCTAAGCCTTCTTGCATTTCTCAAAACTGTTTTTCCATGATAGACAATTGCCTTGTGGATGATGAACTGAAATGTAAATTTGGGGTAAGAGCATGGTGTGAAATATCTCCAAGTACTATTTGCAAAAATCTCACAAAGAGGCTGCCATTGTATTGCTCTCTTGGTCAAAAGACTTATGGCACTAACCACATGGAATAGAAAACGAAAAATCTAGATGAATAAAAAAAAAAGAAAGAAAAGATAGTTTTAGAAAAAAAAGAAAGAAAAGATAGTTTTAGTTGAATCTTCCATTCTTAATGAAAAAGAAGTTGGTCAAGGCTAAAATGGAAAGTTGGGTTCCAAAAAGTAAACCACTATTCCTCCTTTTTTTGCTTTTTCTTTTACTTCCATAATATTTGGAAGCAGAGATACACTCAAGGAACACATATGTATATGTAAATGAGCATTAATGAAAAGACTAGCATTTTTCCTTTATGTAAAAGGATGCAAACAACATAGGCTAATGCTGGACAAGAACTGATATCACATGCATATCAGTTATGTCTTGAAAGTTCATTATGGTCCCAGTAGTTAAGAAAAAAAATTAAAAACAGCTGAAAGTAAGATTTGAGCAAACTAAACCAAACCATTAAAAAATACTCAAAGGTTCATATGAGCTAAGAGCAGATATTGGCACAGAAT
Organism: Enhydra lutris kenyoni; assembly: GCF_002288905.1. Lineage (NCBI taxonomy): Eukaryota > Metazoa > Chordata > Mammalia > Carnivora > Mustelidae > Enhydra > Enhydra lutris. Next base: position 41,394,425 of record NW_019154086.1, on the reverse strand, counting down.
GAAATATAAGTTGATCTCTATGGAGGGGAGGGTAGTATACATAGCAACCCCTATACTTCTTACTTGTCTTGGAACTTTTTTATGTAAGTCTCTTTGGATATAAATTCAAATTATTAATCCGATGAGGTATATGCTCTTGGAGCTCACTGACAACAGGTAATCCAGAACTCTGAGCTGAACCAGAACAACACTGGACATGTTTTTCACGGGAGGTTGAACAGCTTTCTTGCTTGCCAACCTGTACTTGAGTAGGTGATAGCTATATTACCCTTAAAAAGGATAGCTATATTACCCTTAAAAAGTATGATTAATAGAGTCTATTTCTGATAGCTGAAACAACCTTCTTTAAGTTGAAATTTTTAGGTTTGAACAGCTTTGGGGGCATCCAAGTAAATACAGCATAAGAGTTTGTAATTAGGCTGACATTTCTAGACACAATTAACTTGCAGATTCAAATACTTGATTTACATATATAAATATCATCATGCACTGACAATTCATAATCTTCCTTTGGAAAATGTAACTCTATCATAAGTCATTCTCTGGTGGATATTCATTTAATTCTCCATATGGCTACACACACATACACACACACACACATACACACACACTTGTGACATTCAGATCTTCTCTTAATCACTAAAAAATATTGCTAAGCAGTAGGTTCTCTGACCTAGCAGTCTTGCAAATCTTATATGACTTTAAGATATTAACTCTTCAAATATCTGATTGTTAACAAAATTTATTAAATTTTATTTTATAGATTCTTTTTACATGTTTCCTAATATTGTTTTATTTCTTCACAAAATACATATTCTTCAGTAGTTTAAGTTAGATCTTTTAAAATCTGAGTATTAGGAAGTCACTCATAAATGAACAAAGAAGTGATTTTCATAATGGCACTTAAAAAATGAAGATGTTGAAGCAAGCTTCATGGTCATTTAAATCCTAGCATATAAATTTATTTCATGACATACATATTTGTCAGGGAAATACATGTGATGCTCTATGTATGACTTTGCCAATTGTCTGACATTATTTACAGTTACATTTGCATTTACCTCTGTTGTTAAATGTCCAAAATATATATGGCAACATCCTATCTGGAAAGTAAATGAGTCAGAGAAGAGTAATGAAGAGAACCATCAAATAAAATATAAAAATAAAACCCCAATTCCTTATGGATGGGTTGAATCATATACTCAGTCACTGACACATATACACACACACAAAAAGGCATGCATCTCTTTAGAGCGCTATTGTGTCTAAACCATTTATTTTCCATTATTTTAAAAAAGTGTTGCTTAAATGGTAGTATTTTGTACTGTAAAATGTTTAAATTGACTAGATTTAATTTTAGGTCCAGTCAAATGTGTGGTTGTCAAGCATTTAATGCTGAAATACGTTGCCTTAAGAAATGTTATTTCAGAGCTGTTTGCCTTTTAAATTCTAACACTCTGTATATCTATTTGTCTAGCCACCATCAAGGAGACATTGTAGCTGGAGGCGTTGGTAGGAAGACGACTGAAGGGCTGCATCCTGTAAAACCCTCAAGTAGGAATTATTGCCTTTCTTGCCTCAGTTCTCAGCTGTATTATGTCACCAAATCACATCACAGTGTAATCAAAGATGAATAAAATATTTTTTTTCTTTACCTTAAATGCTTTTTCTGTCAATTACAATCAAAGGACATGATTTCAGGTCTGTCAGTTTGTGAGGCTCTTTCCTACTGATGACTAAAGCTGTAATCTGCTAAATATAAAATGAATCAGAAAAGTCTTAGAATGATTTTGCTATTAAGAAAAATGTTTTTTTTTCCTCCCACAGGGGACAGAAAAGTAATTGGTCTTTAAAGAATGAAATCAAAGATTTTTTTTTAGATGACCACTTTTCTTCTTTTTATGCTTTCCTCTTCCTGCCTTAATTCTAAATCTCCAGTCACAACACTGGTTTGTTTTTTCTGAGAAAATATACAAAGTACTCTAACAAAAACTGTAGAGCTCTTTGTAAATATTTTATTAGCCCCTTGTTTTCATATGCCCAAAACTTTCTTGCCATATTACTGCCAATTAGGTACCCCATAATATTAGCAGTAATTCTGCTGTAACTCCAACTTCTAGGCAGGTTTCTGGCTTGATTACATTATTAACCATAATCAAAAACATTTTCCCAGAATGATTTTAGCTTGGTAGTAGGGATTGCTTCCTTTGATCTTCTTAGCATTATTTTACGATAGGTTGCTCCTCATTTACACTACAAATGCTGGCAAAAATGAAAGTGGTATCTCTGCTAGCAATGCCTGATAAAGTATAATAACTGGTTCAGCAGCTTCTGTCAGCTGCTTTCACCGATGAAAATCAGTTTGTTTATAATGGGGGAGAAATGCTTAGAATGTAAATGCTTACCATCATGAGAAGCTACATAGAACTTGTCAGGAACTTCGGCCTCTTTCCTCAATTAAATTTTTCTTTCTAAATTGAATATAGCATATATTTGTGAAATTAAGACACCTTTCCTGTGTGTTACACCAAATACCACTCTTGGTGCTCATATCCAGAATTACCGTTCGGAAGTAAGAATATACATGCAATGTATACATATCTTAATTCATTATCCCTAGAAGGTCTCATTCCCCCCTACCCAGCTCCATCCTTCTCCTTTATCTCCCATTACTATTTATTCATCAAAATGAGAAATACATAGAAACATCTTAAAACAACATATCGACACAGCTGTTTCTTCAGGGTGGGACAGAAGAAATCACAGACACCTGTTATCCAGTATTTTCCTGTCAGCATACAACACACACACACACACACACACACACACCAGAGTTACCAGACTGAGAAAAAAGTATGGAATCAAGTACTACATATAACCTGGTAATAAATAGAAGCTTTTAGTGTCATATCTCGTTCCAGATGTCAGTAAATTCAAATCATTTGAAACAATATATCATACACTGAGAAATAAACCCAAGTGTTTTCCAAGTACTTTGGGAAGTGAGGGTTTCCTGACACATTACAAAAGAAATCTCTGAAAGAGAGAGTCAAAGAACAAAATCCTGCTTGTGATTTTGTCACTGGCTATGTGATCTTGAAATTAACTAAAAAAAAATCATTTTTCATGTATACATACCCCCAGAGCACAATGAGAATCAGACCAGTTAGCAACCCTGCTAGTTACAAAAGCTAAAGAAATCATACAACGTTAGAGCCACAGAAACCTTATGACACCTGGTGTGACCCCTTGCTCTCATTTCACAAATGAAGAAAGGATGAATGTGCGTGATACAAGGCAGAAGAAAGCTGTTGTGAAGCAGGCCTAGATCAAGGATTCTGTGAAGCAAAACGACTGTCTGAAAAAGTGTAGTATCAAGCTTCACACCTAAATAAAGGTGTCTAGAAAAATGGATATGACTTTTTTTTAATGAATTTTAAGTACACAATTAACATCTATACAGTACTGAAAAACAAAGCATCTCACACAAGGTTAAACTCCCTTTAACTACCAACCCAAATTTCAGTCTCCTTTTTCAACTCAACCCCATCCAAAACAAAGAAAAAATATTGCATCAAAATACTTTGTTTCCTTCCAGATTATGTGCATGCACGCACGTGTGTGTGTGTGTGTGTGTGTGTGTGTGTGTGTACACCACTGGATAAAAATAATTTTACTATTTGGAAGGGGATCTGAATATGATCTCAAACTCTGAGAATCCGAACAATGGATTAAAACCCAACATTATTTCTAGAGCCTGATGATAACCAAAGAACACCCCATCTTGGCAGGAAACCTTTGATAATTGTACAAACAAAGGTTGTCTTCATGCATTTGCACATGCTGTTCTCTACATTACTGAATTCAAACACTTTCTTCAGTATTTTTATAGGACTTTGAAAAAATTATTTAAGCTTAGAACAAGTATCCTTATCCATACCTATTGAAGGTAATATTATCTACTCCCTTTAGTTCTTTTTAGAATTAAATAAAATTGAATACCTACGATAGTGCTCAGAACATAGTATTTACTTGTAATATCACTTGTATCTTATAATGAATTATCTTCTTTTCCTGTGGAAATGGTTACTGGAAGGATAAAGAAACAGTTCCTGATTTTATCCTCATCATTTTACACAATCTCTGTAACATACAGACAGGTATTCAAAAACTTTTGAGTTTGCTGCCCAGATAAACAGGGTGAGTAGATGTATATGAGCCTAATCAAGGCAGTGAATTAGCAGTTATTTGGTAAGTTTGATCAATTTATACACAATATACATAAGGAGCCCTAAATATTACCTTACTTTCTGCTCATTTTACCAATAGTTCCAAAGCCAAAACTTTGGCTTTTGCTACACTGATACACATACTACGTATATCAGTGCTTCTCAAACTTTCTTTCACCATATGAAAATAATATTCATTCAATTCTCCTGACATCACTCACCAGGCTGCTTGAGAGAAGAAGTAAAGGAAGAGAGAATTACTACTGTCCCAACTGCACTCAGGTTTCCTGTGAACTGAGGTGGTCACTGGTAATCCATCATAGCACACCAGTCTCACAAATGGGGCAAGAGCCTCTGACTATTTTTATTTGCCTAATATTACTTATTAAAGTAACTTTAAATACTATTTCTAATTAACCTTAAGTACTAATATCTATGCAGTCACCAATATTATGATCTTTTGTTGTTGTTGTTGTTAGTAGGAAGCAACCTTAAAAATCTTGATGGCTTAAAAACAACACGGATTTGTTCCTCACCCATGTCTCATACACTTTGCAGACTGGAACATTCTACAGAGCCTCTGTTTCATGTTGTCCTCATTCAGAGGCTGAAGTTGAAGGAGGTTCTTACATTTGGTATGTGCCTGGTCACTGTGTTGGTGGGAAGACACCATAGTGGATTGCATGTTGGTTAGTAAAGACTTCTGCTCCAAGTTTATTGGACAGAGAGGTCTAATGGCCATGATGAACATCAAAGCCATGAGGAAATGGAAAGGCAGTCCTGTATTTCTGACAGAAGGAGACTGAAATACTGACAAACAGCCCTAAGGACTAATCTTCATTTCTTTTTGTTTTTCCTCTTAAAATATGGAGACCTTACCATAATGGGGTATACATAAATGATTACATGTCAAAAATAAGAAAATCAGTTATTTTATAAAAGATGACAACACTACTTCAGTCTTTATGTACAGAGACAGAAAAATACTATCTCAATTTTGCCACAAGCTCCGTGGCTATTATCTGTAATGTCAATATTTTATTTCGATTAGCAACTATCATTCACAAACTCTTAAATTTTCCAAAATTCTAAATGTCTTCAGAATAATTATTCATGAAAGCATACACCCATTTTCTAAAGATAGTTGAGAGTAGCCTTGAGCAAGCAAAAGCCTGGTGTTGCTCCAGTGCATTTCATTGAGCTACAACGTATCTCACAGTGAAAGACACAGCTGCCCTCTGGTCCCACGGTGGGCATAGCACAATCACGGCCTTTTCCCCGCTTTCACTATGATATTGCCACCAGTCATCTGGTGATCCCACCTTGCAGAAGCAGGGCACTATACTAAGTAACTATTTAGTTTAAGCCAGAGTAATCTGACTGGTTAATAAAGTGTTTAACAGGTCACCTGACAACGCCATATAAGTTGGAGGTAAACAAATAAATGCAATAACAATTTACTTGGAGGAAAATCTACTATTAGTAGAAATGAGTCAGGGTGGTATCCATAATTTTTTTTAAGTATCCAAATAAGGGCTGGCACAGCATCACATAGCAAAATATCCAGATATTTTATTGAATGTTTTGCTTTTCATTTAGATGTTTTAATGTTTCCCTGTCATGTTCTGTGGAAATTACATAAAAATAGCACATTCTCTATCCCACATACAGTGTTTGCACTGACAGGTGGCAGGTGGAAAGGCAACTCTAAAAGGAATGTGCCCCTATATTTCTAAATGCCCTGTGGCATACCTTGATGATACACAGTATGATACAAGAAATGTGCCCTAAATCTTCAATATGGCAGCTGATTTCCATTCTATGCACAAAGCAGACATGAAGCATGGAGACCTGATGGAACATGCATCCTTCAACCTGGTAAACGCAGCTAGATTAACCAAAATATTTTAAAACAGCCAATAATTTTAAAAGCATTGCTTGCCATTGCATAATTATTTAATAAACCATATAACGTACAACTGTTATTCAGTCACAGAGGCCCTCTTCACACTGCACCATATGGCTAATGGCTTCGATCGCACATCACACCATACTGAGAATTCCTTCTCATCATACTGTATTGGCTACAGACTCAGTTTGTGGCTAATGTGTATGTTACCCTTTCACTGCATGTTTATTTTATGAGATGGTGGCGTCTGTTTTGGTGTTGATTCTAAGATGATAAACTACTGTTTTTAAAACTGAACTAGAAAATTACCTCAATATTAATTTTCCAACATGGATTTTAAATATAATTTGTATCTTTTCCCCAGTTGTAACTCTAAATTCTGGCTTTTTGCATTTTGATAAGTGTCAATAATGGAAGACTACATTTATTATAGTGTCACTGGTAGATGTAAAAATCTAAATTAAATTATCTATGGGCATCATTTGGGAACATTTAGCTGGTAGATTTCTTCTCTGTATCTACTGCAGGGCAATAGCAAGTCTCTGGGAGTCCCAAATAATTTAAATCCAGAGACTGTCTTCCACATCCAGTCTTCAAGAGCACCTCAGTGAGCCTCTCATAGCAGCCTCTTACTGAATATCAGCACGTGTCTGTATGTCCCGGATATAAGTCTTCTGTGTATTGTTTTCTAAATAAACACTAATGGAGTAATACATATTTTTGTTTTTAAAAACAGAATAAGGAAAAACGTGAGATTGAAATGTTACAAAGTTTAAAAACAAAGAAATGTTGCAAAAGTAACATCCATTTTCAAAAATAATACCAAATATTTGGTCAACTTATTCAGATTTAACAAGCATCTGAAATGATTTCTTTTTTAACTTTCCAGACCAGATGTTTTGGCACTGGTTTTATGTTCTAAAATGATTTAGATGGGAGCAATGAAATTATCGCTGGGTCTAAGTAGACTAGCTATCTTATCTGAACAAAAAACTCAAAGTAAAAACACACGAGTAGCATCACTCTCACTTTGCCTGGAAATAAAAGGAAATGTGAGAAAATACATTTTGTTTCAATTTGGGTTTTTTAAAAGATATAATTACAATTTCGCATTAAGAAAGCCCATTTCTGGTTGACAAATTTTCTGTTTCTAAACATTAGGAATGTTGCAAGTTAGGAAAAAAATGTTTACCCTCTTCGAATTTAATCAAATTTGTTGATGGCAGAAATTAGCATGACTGGTGCTTAGCAGAAAATCAAGATGATTACTCCTAACATACCCCAGCTTTAAAGAACCTAACGTGTTCATTTTGTATTTCAGCCAACATAATTTTATAACAGTTTGGCTTCTACTATATTTCAAGGATGAGCAGAATAAATGAATAAGTTTTCCTTGCTCAAAGAAGAATCATTTTAACAATAATCATTTAAACTGCTTTAGTTTGAGAAATAAACTTCGTATTTATAAAAAGTCATATATAAAGCCAGGAATTAGATGGACAAAGGCCTATCAAATTAGAAAGCAAAATAATGCCAGTATAATTTTCTTATATTCAACAGAGCACTCTTATTTTGTTGGGCCATCTAATTGCTGGGTAAAATTACATGTATTTGTATGTTGTTTTAGGGTCAATCCTAAAACTCAAATGTACCCAATTTTATAAGCAGGACGCCAAATGAATCTTGGTTCATTTCCAGTTATAATATCCTAGAAAGCCTTTGGAATTAATAACTCAGTAAATTTTAAACTGTATTTTAAAAAGAATAAAAATTACAAATGGTACTAGTATCATCCCACCATGTAACCACCAATTAAAGCACGTATTTCTTTCATAACTAATTCAATCTATTTCTACATGACTCCTGCTACAATAGATATGTAGTCTAAATAATATATTTTCAAATAAAACCAGCTTTGTTAGATAGAGCATGCTCTACCTAACTCATAAATGGGCATGATCCTCTATTTTTATGAAGATTTTCTGCTTCCTTTTCATCCAGCTATTTTTTCTTTCTTTCTTTCTAAGTAGCCAATGATGAGAAAATGTTTTTCTTTTTCAACATTTCCTTGGCTACTCAGGATCTTTTCTGGTTCTATACACATTTTAGGGTTGTTTGTTCCAGCACTTTGAAAAATGTCAATGGTGGTTTGATTGGGCAGGTGTTGAAAGTATAGATTGCTCTGGGCAGTGTAGACATTTTAATAATGTTTATTCTTTTGATCCAAGAGCATGGAATGTTTTTCCATATTTTTGTGTCTTCTTCAATTTCTTTCATGAGTGTTCTGTAGTTCCTAGAGTATAGATCCTTTATCTCTTTGGTTAGGTTTATTCCAAGGTACCTTATGGTTTTTGTTACTTTATAAATGAATCAATTCTCTAATTTCTCTTTCTATAGTTACATTGTCAGTGTATAAGAAAGCAACTGATTTTTGTGCATTGATTTTGTATCCTGCCATATTACTGAGTTGCTATCTGAGTTCTAGTAATTTGGGGATGGTGTCTTTTGAGTTTTTTCACATAAAGTATCATGTTGTCTGCAAAGAGAGAGAGTTTGACTTCTTTGCCAATTTGAATACCTTTTATTTCTTTTTGTTTTCTGATTGCTGTTGCTAGGACTTCTAGTACTATGTTAAACAATAGTTGTTGTGTTGTGTTCCTGATCTCCAAGGGAAGGCTGTCAGCTTTTTCCCATTGAGGATGTTATCCACTGTGGGTTTTTCATAGATAGATTTTATGAAGTTGAGGAATGTTCCCTCCATACTCTGAAGAGTTTTAGCCAGTAAAGGATGCTACCAAATGCTTTTTCTGCATCAATTGAGAGGACCATGTGGTTCTTCTCTCTTATTAATGTGTTCTATCACATTGATTAATTTGTGAATGTTGAACCACATAAATCCCACCTGGTTGTGGTAGATAATCCTTTTAATGTACTGTTGGATCCTATTAGTTAGGATCTTGTTGAGAAATTTGGCATTTGAATTCATCAGGGATATTGGTCTGAAATTCTCCTTTTTGATGGGGTCTTTGCCTGGTTTTGGGATCAAAATAATAATGGCCTCATAGAAAGAGTCTGGAAGTTTTCCTTCTGTTTCTATTTTTTGAAACAACTTCAGGAGAACAGGTATTATTTCTTCTTTGAATGTTTGGCAGAATTCCCCAAAGAATCCATCAGGTCCTGGACTCCTGTGTTTTGGGAGGTTTTTGATCACTGCTTCAATCTTGTTACTGATTTTTGGTCCACTCAAGTTGTCAATTTTTTCCTGTTTCAGTCTTAGAAGTTTATAGGTTCCTAAGAATGCGTTCATTTCTTCGAGGTTGCTTAATTTATTGGCATATAGCTGTTGATAACAATTTCTGATTATTGTTTCTATTTCCTTGGCGTTAGTCATGATCTCTCCCTTTTCATTCATAATTTTATTAATCTGGGTCCTTTCTCTTTTCTTTTGGATACATCTGGCCAATGGTTTATCAATCTCATTAAAGAACTTCTCAAACTCAACACCCCCCAAAAAAACAAATAATCAACTCAAAAAATGGGCAGAAGACATGAACAGACACTTCTCAAAAGAAGACATACAAATGGCTAAAAGACACATGAAAAAATGTTCATCATCATTAGCTATCAGGGAAATTCAAATCAAAACCACATCGAGATACCAGCTTACACCACTTAGAATGGCAAAAATTGATAAGGCAAGAAATAACAAATATTGGAGAGGGTGGAGAAAGGCGAATCCTCTTACACCATTGGTGGGAATGCAAGTTGGTGTAGCCACTTGGGAACAGTACAGAGATTCCTCAAAAAATTAAAAATAGAGCTACCCTATGACCTGGTAATTACACTACTGAGTATTTACCCTAAAGATACAGATATAGTGAAAAGAAGGGCCATATGCTCCCCAGTGTTCATAGCAGCAATGTTCACAATGGCCAAACTGTGGAAAGAGCAGAGATGCCCTTCAACAGTCAAATGAATAAAGATGTGCTCCATATATACAACGGAATATTACTCAGCCATCAGAAAGGATGAATACCCAGCATTTGCATCACCATGGATGAGACTGGATGAGATTATGCTCAGTGAAATAAGTCAAACAGAGAAAGTCAATTACCATACGGTTCCACTTGTTGTGGAACATAAAGAATAGCATGGAGGACATTAGGAGAAGGTAAAAATGAAGGGTGGTGGGGGGCGGGGAGAATTGGAGGGTGAGATGAACCATGAGAGACTATGGACTCTGAGAAACAAACTAAGGGTTTTTAGAGGGGAAGGGGTTGGCCTGGTGATGGGTATTAAGGAGGGCATATATTGGATGCAGCACTGGGTGTTATACACAAACAATGAATCTTGGAACACTACATCAAAAACTAATGATGTATGGTGAATAACACAACATAATAATTGAATAAATATATAATAAATTCAAGTCACATTTTAAAAAAATGTTTAAGGGTTGTCTTTATGATATGTCAATGTCTTCCTTGGTTCTTTGCTTGAAGTAATGAAGGAAGTCTGGTTTTTCTCTCCTCTCCTTCTCCAAGCAACAAGAGAACTTGCAAAAATCACATAAAAACACATAAAAGAAAGGTTTGGGGGACTTGTCATCAGGGATGAACTGTTTGCTCTAACTTTGCTTTATAGAGACTAAAGATGAAATTTCTGCTATGACTAGAGAAGGACCCCACATGATTTAAGTACCATGACTGTACCACTGGGCTACTGCCTAAAATTAGGGCTGGCTTCTTGGCACCATATAATTTCATTATGCCCAATCCTATAGAGATGCTGGGTGTGCAAGGGCACCAGGATGCCCATACTAAATCAGTTGTTTCAATGCACCTAATAGTACCCTAGTGCCCAGGAAGCATTAATTCACTTCACATGAGTGAACAGTCTACTTCCAGATAGCAGTTTACCCACCCAGGCTCACCATAGGATTGGCACTTCCACAATGGGTCCTGCCTTTGGTGTGCCATTTTCATAGTCATTGCTTTATGGTTCAGTACATTGATATCAAGATCTGTTTTTTCTTTTAACTAGATATAAAATTAGACTCATTTCAGTGAGAAAATCCATTCATTTGTAACACGGGGCAAATTTATAACCATTCAGTTGCTTCTGATTCTTCTCCACGGTTCCTCAGGCATTTCCAGTAAATGACACCTGGGGAAAGAATAGGTCCAACATGCTAAACTCTCCACTGACTACTGTATACAAACTCACACAAAGAAAAAGCTACTGAGCTTTAATTGCTTGTTAATAAGTTTTTTTAATTGACCTACTCTAGTTTGGTGTATTCTGTGTTATCTTTTGCTTGTTTTATCCAGAGGCCATGCTGTGATATTGCCTCAGTGAACCAAAGACAGGGAAATACACAGTCTGGATATGTGTAAACTAAAACAGTTGGCATTTCTCTCTCCTGATAGTTTTTGTTCTTTGTAAAGCTACTAAAATTTTTTTGAAAAAGACTCTGGGAAAAGCAAAGTTAGAATAAGAAAACTTACTACTACAGATTATCTTACCTACCCATATTTTTTCACTTATTCATGTAATTAAAATATTTTATTTCTATATTTTAGCAATGCTTATATTCATATATATGCTTCTCAATGATAATTTGAATAAACAATTGGTTTTTAATTTTTTGTTAATGTTTTAGAGAAAATTAGATTTTTTAGGAGCAGACATCCAAGCCAACAGGTTAAAACAATGTAAACACACAAATTCAGCAGTGGGCTTTAAGCTTAGAAAGATGACGTTTTCTGCCCACTTCAGTTAGAGAAAATATTTTGTATAATTGAATATTCTGCCAGGTAATGTACAATGTTTTGTATTTGAGTTTGTACCATATCTTATTTACTTGTATATAGCTGTGAGTATATCTACAGCAAAACTTTCTTGCAATGACAATATGAAATAAGGAAAATGCAAAATCTGTCAGAGATAGCAAAGATACCCAACTGTGAGAATCGTGAGAATGAAAATATATGAGGTGTGACAATAAAGTAATAAAACTAATTTCCTTGTGTGGTTCATAAACTAGCTCTAAAGTCAATTCCATGAGTGAAGTTCCAAAAATGCTCTGGGATATGGAAATCAGTTTATCAGCTTCTTAAGTTTAGTGCTAAAGGTGCAGCACACATTTAGGTGTTAACATTTCTGTATATTTGTAAAAACATATATGCCCTTAAAAGTCTTATCTTCTTAAGTCCTTTTGGATCTAATTTTTTTCTGAAACCTCATGATTAACTCCATATTAAGTTCTTTAAAATACTTAACAAAATTTTAAAGCTCCAAATATTCTCCACACAATCATTCACGTTGTGTATAGCATGGTATATTCTGGTGAGGTGAGGTTGCATAAAAGGCTATACTTGTTTTATTTATCTCAACTGAATTATCAGGTGTATGAATAGTCATTTTCTGTGAAACATTTTAAGCAACATGAGAAGGAAATGTAATAGGATCCATCAAGAAGTATCAATGAACCACAGAGAATCCCAATATGCAATAAGGTTTCCAGAAAAGAACTACAGATGAGGAAAAAGAAAATAACATTCCATTTCCTGATTGCCATTTGTATTCCAAAGTGGCTTCAAATGAATTGTATATTAAAAATGCTAAGTATTATTTCACAGCTCTGCTGAATTTCAAGAGCTAAATCTTAAAATTTAATTGATTCTCATCTAAGAAAGGAGGTATATCTTGTACTTTTTATCGGAAGCAGAAGCTGGGCCTTATTCAATTCTCTTTACATTTGATAAAATTACCTTATGAAATTATTTCTACACCTAAAAATAAATATTTCCCCCAAAAGAATTTTGCTGATAGTCTCATTCACAAATTGTCCTTTAAATCCAGAAGAGCATCAGAAAGTTTAGAAAACAAGAAAGAGCTTTTGCTTACATCTAATTTCAATAAAAAAATCCTTTCCTAGTCATTGCCAATGTCATTTAAGGACCAGAACTGACTATGTCAAGGCCAATGTGTTTGATGCATCATGTCAGAGATGGAAGAAACATTTCAAGTTATAAACCCCTAGTTTTCAAGTAAGAAAATCCAGATGCAGAGAAGTAAAGTGATTCCCTCAACATCCCACAAGTCAGTGCCAGAGTATGAATTAAAATCCAGCATTATAAGCACCTTGTGACCAAGCATGGTCTATTCTGCTTATGTGAACTAGTCACATTTATCAAAGTCCAGCTCCTCCTCTCTGGAAGGAGCAGTTGGTCATGACCAGGTACAAAGCCTTCTGGCCATTGATCAATCTATTCATTACAAATTGATTTGGCTGTGGTCCCCACAGGTACTGGCATATGGCCTGAAATTGTGTTACCAAAATCCAGCCCACCATGTTTGGCTCTGCACTGAGATGCCTGATAGAGTGAGTGAAGATGAGCTGAAATTCAGCCTATGCTCTATGTGTGATGATGATTCATTTCATGCACCAAGTTGGCTGAGCCATGGTGCCCAAATATTTGGTCAAACATTATTCTAGATATTTCTGTGAAGGTGTTTTATTGGATAAGATTAATATTTAAGTCAGTGGATTTTGAGTAAAGCAAATTACCCTTCATAATGTCAGTGGGTCTCATCCAATCAGTTGTGACCTTAATAGAACAAAGACTGACCACCCCCTCAAAGGAAGAAATTCTGCCAGCAGACTGCCTTTGGACCTGAACTACAATTTTTCCCTGAGTTTCAAGACTACCAGCCTGCCACATCAGATCTGCACTCACCATGCCTTTTACAGCAGTGTGAACTTACTAAAGTAAATCTATATATCTATATCTATATCTATATCTATCTATATATATATATATCCTTTTGGTCCTGTTTCTTTGGAAAACTCTAATATACTCTCACCAGTCTAGGTGGAAGAGGGTCTTTTTTCTAACCCTCATAAAGGTAATGTATGGGCTACCAAAAGGCCTATCTCTCCTTCACTGTCATTTATTTTTTACCCAATAACCAACAGTAAACTAAACATTCAGGATTTATTCAATATAGCTCCTTAGAACGGATTTTAAAATATTAAAGTAAGCCTGAAACATACCCTTGAAAAGTGCCCTGAAGACTCAGAATCACCTAAGACACAACCAGATTAGAAAATAAGAATGAGAAGATAACATCAGATGGTAAATCCTTCCTTGTAGGCCCCAATTCCCTGTTCCATTTTTGGACTTTGACCTATGGCTGCTTCCTCTCCTCCTGACCCTGGCCTCTCTCGTTCTCTGTTCCCTGATACCTGTATGAACCCTATATAGATAACTCTCTTTGTTATTCTATCCCTGGACTGTATTCTATTTCTAAGCAGCTCAGTTAAAAGAGCTGAGCAGAAAGGTCTTAGTTTCTTCTCTTGACAAATTTAGACTTTGGGGCATTGGAATTTGATATTTATTAACTCATATCACCTTAGCCTACTTTCTATAATTGTTCCTAAATAAATTATTAACATTAATTGGTTAGTAATTGACACATGTTCCAGTTCCATAAAACTAAAGTATAATTAGAGTTAAGTAGTATCTTGAATTATTTGCCTTTTCTGCTTTACAGCATATTTGATATAAAATATATTCCTATCAAAAATTATACATATCAAAATTATTTTAACTCAGTAAAAAGAAGGTAGTTATATTCTATTAATCAGTGTGATAAAAGGTGAACTTCACAAGTATAATTACGATAAAAATTCTAATGAGAAATTCCAAGGGAAAAGATAAATGTTAAGGCATTTATTGGCAGAAGGCAGGCTAGAATATGTAATACTTTACATGAATTTGGGGGGAAAAGTAAATTTTAGCCAAGAAACCAAACCACATTCAATTTTTTAACACTTTTTTGTTTTTTATATCATGAATATAAAAATATTCTCACAGGTGTGTGTGTGTGTGTGTGTGTGTGTGTGTGTGTGTGTGTGTGTTTATTTATTTACAAATTTTAAAGGTCTTTCCAAGATATTATATATAGTAAGGTCTGGGTATGATTTGATTTACCGGTAGAGGAGCAGTTGAAAAAAGGAAGAAGGGAGAGATTTTTTTGTTTCACACAAACACTTCCCTAGTTAAAGACACAGATTACCTACATTTAGCGGAACACTACCAGCTCTTCCTTCTTTCTGAAACCTTTCCAAACTGCTTGGTCCCCAGACTTTTGACTGCAGTACAATTCAAGGTTATCTACTATCTTAGTTTGAGGCTCACACTTTTACCTTATTGTTACATTGTTATGCACATGATCTTATCACTAAATTCTAAATTTTTTCAGGGCAGGAATTATATTTTTAAGAATTCTTTTAGGTGTGCCTGGGTGGCTCAGTTGGTTAAGCATCCAACTCTTGATTTCAGCTCATGTCAGGATCTCAAGGTTGTGAGATCAAGCCCTGCATCAGGCTCTGCATTGGGCATTTGCTATTAGCCTGCTTAAGATTCTCTCTATCACTTTTCCCTCTGCCTCTCCACCCTCTCAGATTCTCATGCTCTCTCTTTTTCTCTTTCTCAAATAAATAAATAAAATCTTTAAAAAAAATTTTTTTTTATGGAGAGGAGGAGTGAGTTGGGGAAATTGGAGGGGGAGACAAACCATGAAAGACTGTGGACTTTGAGAACCAAACTGAGGGTTTTGGAGGGAGAGGGGATTGGGGGGTTGGGTGAGCCTGGTGGTGAGTATTAAGAAGGGCACATATTGCATGGAGCACTGGGTGTGTTGCATAAACAATGAATTTTGGAATACACACAAAAAATTTAAATTTAATTTGAAAAAAAGAATTTTTTACATCTTGCACATGTACCTTCTAGTTGAACTACCAACAGCTGAATATTTTCTTTTTGGGCAATGTTGGCCTTATGAGATCAACTTTTTGTTTTGAAAAGTAATGTAGACAATGAGCAATTTAAATTGGATTTGGTTAAGCTAACAAAGAATCCATACTTGGTCTTCTAGAACGACTTAAGCTTGCAAATTCAGGTATCATGATAACAAATCCAATAAGCTGATATCATCTCTATTCACCCTCCTCATGCCTCTTTGGTAGCAAGAAACTAGGGCTGTTACAGATCAAACTTAGAGGAAACTAGCAATAGTAAACAGGTATCTTTTTTTTAACTTCTGTCAGCCAGCAGTACATATTCAGTTTGAATGTTTATCTTAATGACTTTCACTTTGTAATAACTTTCTAACATTTCACAATCAATTCTCTGTAGGTAGTCTTCAGCTGCTGCCCTCAGGTCTTGAATCTTCATTTAAAGTAGCTTTTCTATTAGTTGCATTTCTATACACTAACAATGAGACAGAAGAAAGAGAAATTAAGGAATTGATTCCATTTACAATTGTACCAAAACCATAAAATACCTAGGAATAAACCTAACCAAAGAAGGAAAGTTTCTGTACCTTAAAAACTATAGAACGCTTATGAAAGAAATTGAGAGGGGCGCATGGATGGCTCAGTCATTAAGCATCCACCTTTGGCTCAGGTCATGATCCCAGAGTCCCAGGATCAAGCTCCGCAGTGGGCTCTCTGCTCAGCAGGAAGCCTGCTTCTCCCTCCCACACTCCCCCTACTTGTGTTCCCTCTCTCACTGTGTCTCTGTCAAATAATAAATAACAACAACAACAAAATCTTTGGGGCATCTGGATGGCTCAGTGGGTGAAGCCTCTGCCTTTGGCTCAGGTTATGATCTCAGGGTCCTGGAATTAAACCCCGCATCAGACTCTCTGCTCAGCAAGGGGCCTGCTTCTCCCCACCACCCCCCTGCCTGCCTCTTTGTCTACTTGTGATCTCTGTTGAAATAAATATATAAAATCTTAAGAAAGAAAGAAAGAAAGAAAGAAAGAAATCGTGGAAGACACAAAGAAATGGAAAAATATTCCATGCTCGGGGATTAGAAGAATAAATACTGCTAAAATGTTCATGCTACCCAGGGCAATCGACAGTCAGTGCAATATCTATCAAAATACCACTGATATTTTTCACAGAGCTGGAACAAATAATCCTAAAATTTGTATGGAACCAGAAAAGAACTTGAACAGCTAGAGGAATGTTGAAAAAGAAAACCAAAGCTGGAGGTATCACAATGCCAGACTTCAAGCTCTATCACAAAGCTGTAATCATCAAGACCATATGGTACTGGTACAAAAATGGACACATAGATCCAAGGAACACAATAGAGAACCCAGAAATGGACTTTCAACTCCTGGGCAATTAATCTTCAACAAAGCAGGAAAGAATATCCAATGGAAGAAGGATAGTCTCTCTGACAAATGGTGTTGAGAAAATTGGACAGCCACATGTAGAAGAATGAAACTGGACCATTTTCTTACACCATATTCAAAGATAAACTCAAAAATGAATGAAAGACCTAAATGTGAGACAGGAATCCACCAAAATCCTAGAGGAGACACAAGCAGCAACCTCTGTGACCTCGGCCACAGCAACTTCTTGCTAGACATGTCTCCAAAGGCAAGTTAAAACAAAGGCAAAAATGAACTATTGGGATTTGAACTATTGGGATCAAAATAAAAAGCTTCTGCACAGCAAAGGAAACAGTCAACAAAACTAAAAGGCCTACAGAATGTGAGAAGATATTTGCAAAACACTTATCAGATAAGGGGCTAGTATCCAAGATCTATAAAGAACATATCAAACTCAAGATCCAAAAAAGAAATAATCCAGTCAAGAAATGGGCAGAAGACATGAACAGACATTTCTGTAAAGAAGACATCCAAATGACCAACAGACACACAAAAAAATGTTCCACCTCACTTGGCATCAGGAAAAACCAAATCAAAACTACAATGAGATACTACCTCACACCAGTCAGAATGGCTAAAATTAACAAGTCAGGAAACAACAAATGTTAGCAAGGATGCAGAGAAAGGACAACCCTCACACTGTTGGTGGGAATACAAGTTGGTAGAGCCACTCTGAAAACCAGAATGGAGTTTCCTCAAGAAGTTAAAAATAGAGATACCCTACAACCCAGCAATTGTACCCCAAGTATTTACTCCAAAGATACAAATGTAGTGATCCAAAGGAACATCTGCACCTCAATGTTTATAGCAGCAATATCCACAATAGCCAAACTATGGAAAGAGCCCACATGTCCATCAACAGATGAATGGATAAATAAATGTGAGATACACACACACACACACAAAAGAACATTACTCAGCCATCAGAAAAGATGAATACTTACCATTTACATTGAAGTGGGTAAAACTGGAGGGTATTCTGCTGAGCAAAATAAGCTAATCAGAGAAAGGCAATTATTGTATGATTTCACTCATATGTGGAATAGAAGAAACAGTGCAGAGGATCATAGGAGAAGGGAGGGAAAACTGAATGGGAAGTCATCAGCAAGGAAGAAAAACCATGAGAAACTCTTAACTACGGGAATCAAACAGAGTTGTTGGAGGGAAAATGGTTGGAGGGATGGGGTAATTGGGTGATGGGCATTAAAGAGGGCATGTGATAT
Organism: Enhydra lutris kenyoni; assembly: GCF_002288905.1. Lineage (NCBI taxonomy): Eukaryota > Metazoa > Chordata > Mammalia > Carnivora > Mustelidae > Enhydra > Enhydra lutris. The sequence goes on along the minus strand of NW_019154086.1, from coordinate 41,375,811 downwards.
GATGAGCACTGGGTGTTACATGTAATAGATGAATTAACGAACTCCACATCTGAAACTAATGATGTACTATATGTTGGCTAATTGAATTTAAATTTTAAAAAATGAGATTTTCTACATCTTCATTTTATAAATAAAAAAACAATTGACCATAAAATGACTCACTCTCATTCAAAAATATTTTGATACAGGGGCGCCTGGGTGGCTCAGTGGGTTAAAGCCTCTGCCTTCCACTCAGGTCATGATCCCAGGGTCCTGGGATCGAGCCCCACATCGGGCTCTCTGCTCTGCGGAGAGCCTGCTTCCTCCTCTCTCTCTGCCTGCCTCTCTGCCTACTTGTGATCTCTGTCTGTCAAATAGATAAATAAAATCTTAAAAAATATATTTTTATACAAACTTTTGAAATTTAAGTTGCTGTTTGGTTCCCATAAGGTTTGTTAGATTTGTATTCCTCATCTATAAGTCTTAATCAGGGTAGAAAGGATTATTCTCCTGATTCACTTATAATGCATTCATGTATTTATTTTTGAAAATATTTATTGAACATAAGCTATGTTCCAAGTACCATGCTAGCTTTGAGGAGATACCTATAAACAAGTCAGTTAGCCCCATGGGGCTATGAACAAAAGTGGAAAATTCTATACATAGAGATACATCAGCTTTGAAGCCTTATGAAAAGAATCTTCTGGGGTGTCTGGTGGCTCAGTCAATTAAGTGTCTGCCTTCAGCTAAGGTCATGATCCCAGGGTCCTGGGATCAAGTCCTGCATTGGTCTCCTTGTTCAGCAGGGAGTCTGCTTCTCCCTCTGCCTGCCACTCCCCATGCTTGTGTTCTCTCTCTCGCTCTCTCTCTCTCTCTCCCTCCACCCCGACAAAGAAATAAAATCTTAAAAGAAAGAAAAAGTAACCTTCTAAAGCCATAACATATGCAAAATAATTAAATAAGATACTTAGAATTAACACAATAGTTTTAATGAACATGAAAGCTCAATGGAATGGACATTAGAGATAGAGATTTTGAAGTCCCTCTCAGAAAAAAAATACCTAGTTATAGTACTTCATGACAGAACCAGTACTAAAATTGTTCTTTTCTGATAGCTTCCATTACTTGATTAAACAGAACAAGGATAAAGCCTAGAATAGTATCTACTCAAACCCAGTTCAGTCATACACATTCCATTTCTCCCTTTTCTACCTCCTTTCCTGACATTCCAGTGCTCTGTCTTGACTGAAAAGAATAAACCACAGACAAGACAAAGAAACTAAGATTAGTATTATTATTACCTGCGGCTCAAATCAACAAAGATGTCCCAAAAGTCCTGCGTGATTTGGATATTTCTTTTACTTGATTTACTTTCCCCCTTGTGTTTGTTGAAAGAGTAAATATGTCGGCATCTCTCGAAGAAGAAATTTCAACCATAAAAGAAAAAGAAGAATTGAGAAGAAAAGAGTTACACTTGCCTCTCTGAATCATATATTTCAAACAATTCTAGGAAATAGTCTCCCAGCGTTGCTCAAGAAAATTATTAACTAAGTTTAAATAAAGACTGCTGCTATTCACTGCTGCTAACCAGAGAGTGACTCCTCACAAATCACAAGTCCACATCTATAGAAAGACCCCTGTCCATTGTAAGGTCCCCAAATTGCCTCTCAAAATAAGCTTTCTGAATTTCTATATTTTAAGTTATAACATTTTAACCACACACCCAGACTTAAGGCAAATCTGTTATCCTGGCTTTACATGAGGCAGTAAGATACAACAAAACAGAAGTTAATTTGATGTGTACAGATTCACAATCTATGGTTTATCTAACAACAGAAATCTAAATGTATGCTTCCTTAAAATTCCATTAAGTGTAACGAAAACCTAGGTCAGAAGCCTGTTTTTAAAAGGATATAATTACACTGACAACTTAAAAGGAAGTTGTAAACTCTTTGGAACCTCTAAGTTAATAATTTTGTTGACAAAATGGTATGAGTGGTTTTTATTTACAGGTACTTTTTTATTGTGATAAAAGTACCTAAAATTGTTAAGATGGCAAATTTTACGTTAAATATATAGTAGTGTTAACTATATGTATGTTGTTGTGCATCAGATAACCTAGAACTTTTTTGTTTTGCAAAACTGAAACACTATATCCATGGAACAACTTCCTTTCTCCCTCCTCCAATCCCTGGAAATACCACTTTATTTTCTGTTTCTAAGGATCTGAATACTTTAGATACTACCTATAGATGTAGGTGGAATCACGTAATTGTTTTCTTTTTGTAGACAGGCTTATTTCACTTAGCATAATGTCAAGGTTCATCTATGTTGTAGTATATGACAAGATTTCTTGTTTTGTTTTTTTTTTTTAATATTTTATTTATTTATTTGACAGAGATCACAAGTAGGCAGAGAGGCAGACAGAGAGAGAGAGAGGGAAGCAGGCTCTTGGCTGAGCAGAGAGCCCGATGCGGGACTCGATCCCAGGACCCTGAGATCATGACCTGAGCCGAAGGCAGCGGCCTAACCCACTGAGCCACCCAGGTGCCCAGATTTCTTGTTTTTTAAAGTTGAATAATATTGTGATGTTAATACACATCTGCGCGCATGCACACACACGCACACACATACACACACACACACTTTCTTCATCCATTCAACTGTACAGACATATAGGTCACTTCCACCTTTTGGCTATTGTGAATAATGTTACAATAAACAATGTACATGGCTGTGCAAATATCTCTTCATGACTCTGTTTTCAATTCTTGTGGCTATATACCCAGAAGTGGATTTGCTGGGTCGCATGGTAATGCTATTTTTTTTTTAAGATTTTCAGAAACCTGTATAGAATTTTTCAGTGACTGCATATTTCACATCCCCATCAACAGTGTACAAAGGGCTCCAAATTTCTCCACATCCTCAGCATCATTTATTATCTTTTTTAAATAGTAGTCCTAACTTCTAACAGTTGTGAGGTGATATACTATAATTTTGATTTGCATTTCTGTGGTTATTAGTGATGTTGGGCATCTTTTCATACGCTTGTCAGTTGTTTTTGTATCTATTTTGGAAAATGTCTATTCACGTTTTTTGCCCATTTTTTAACCAAGTTACTTTTTTGCATTTAGTTTGAGGGGTTGTTTATATATTTTTAATATAAACCCCTCATTAGATATGTTTTCCACTTTTTCCCCATCTCATTCTGTAGGTTACATTTTCACTCTGTTGATTGTTTCTGGTTGTGCATAAATTTGAAATTTGATGTAGTCTCATTCATGAATCTTCACTTTTCTTGCCTGGGCATTTGGTGTCATCGCTACGAAATCACTATATCATGAAGATTTTCCCCTATGTTTTCTTTTTGAAGATTTATAGTTCCAGGTCTTACAATTAGGTCTTTAATCATTTTGAGTTAATTTTTGTACATGGCATAAGCAGGGGTCAAACATCGTTTTTCTTGCATGTAAGTCATTTTACCAACATCATTTTTAGAGACTCCAGTGTGTAACTTTGCACTTTTACCAAAGATCCATTTACCTGAATATGTAAAGGTTTATTTCTGGGCTCTTTAGTTTGTTCCACTGGTCTATATGTCTGTCTTTGCTCTCTATTCTATTCCATTGGTCTATAGGTCTGTCTTTGTACTAATCACAGATTAGTTTGATTATTGTAGCTTTGTAATAAGTTTTGAAATCATGAAGTGCCAGGCTTCCAGCTTTGTTTTTCTTACTCAAAACTGTTTTGGCTATTCAGGGTCCCTTGAGATTCCGTATGAATTTACTTTTCTATTTACACACACACACACACACACACACACACACACACACACGCCATTGTGATTTTGAGGCTGCATTGAATCTATAAATGGCTTTGGGTAGTATGAATATTTTTTTAAACAGGCAAAAGATTTTAATCAGAAGATGTAGATGACTAACAGGCACATGAAAATAAGCCTGACATCATTAGTCTTTAAGGAAATGCAAATTAAAAACCATGATAAGATACCCCTACACATCTAAGAGAATGGCTATATTCTTGAAGGCAGACATTATCAACTGTTACTGAAGAAAAAAAACTGAAAGCTTCCCACAAGGCTGGTGGATATGTAAAACAGTACAGCCACTTCAGAAGAGTCCAGCAATTCTTTAAACAGCTAAATATAAACTTACCATATATGAGTCACCAACTCTACTTCTAGGTATTAGCATAAGAGAAATGAAAGCATGTGTCCATACAAAGACTTGTACATGAATGTGACAGAAGCATTATTCATAAAAGCCCTAAACTGAAAAAATCCAAATGTCTACCCACTGTGGAATGGATAAACAAAATATACTTATACAATGAAATACTATTAAACAATAAAAAGTAACCAACCCCAATACATTCCATAACAACAAGGAACCTCAAAAAAAAAAAAAAATCAAGGAACATTTTAGTGTCTGGATACAAGATTGAACCAGTCACATTTTTTTAGCTAAACAATATCAAGGAATCTCAAAACATCAAAAATACGTTGTTAAGTGAAAGAATTCTAACACAAAAGACCACAAATTTATGAAATTCCCAGAAAAGACAAATCTATATACATGGATAGCACATACTAATGACTAGGGCTGGGTACAAGGGCTGATCACAAAGGTCCCTATGGGAACTTTTTAGAGTGATGTAAATATTCTAAGATTGGACTGTGGTGATGGTTGCAGAATTCTATGAGCTGGTGAAAATTATTAAATTGTACACTTATGGGTAAATCTTATGGCATGTAAATGGCATGTAAATGAAGTTTGTTTGTTTGTTTTTTTTTACTTTTTTCTTTGTTTGTAGCAGCAATGTCCATAAGAGCCAAACTATGGAACGAACCCAGATCTTCATCAACAGATAAATGGATAAATTAAATAATAAGTCAATCAGAGAAAGGTAATTATCATGTGATCTCACTGATATGTGGAATTTAATAAACAAGGCAGAGGATCATAGGGGAAGACAGGAAAATTGAAGCAAGAGAGGGAGATAAACCATAATAAACTCTTAATCTCAGGAAACAAACTGAGGGTTGGTGGAGGTTGGTGGGGATGGGGTGGCTAGATGACAGATATTGGGGAGGGTGTGTTGTGATTAGCACTGTGTATTGTGTAAGACTGATGAATAACAGACCTGTATTCCTGACAGAAATAATACATTATACTTAATAAAAAATAATAACGATAAAATAAAAAACAATATTTTAATATTGTCTTCCACTCCATAAAAGCAGGATGGAGTTCTTTCCATTTTCTTTTAGTCTTCTTTACTTTCAGAAATATTTTACAATTTTCAGTGTACGAGTTTCTCACATCTTGATTAAGTTTATTTCTATATATTTTATTATTTTTGATGCTATTGTAAATAGGATTATTTTAATTTTCTTTTCAGACTGTTTGTTAATGTATAAACACAACTGACTTTTGCAAGTTGATTTTGTGTCCTGTAATTTAGTTGAATTTGTTTATTCATTCTAAAAGTTTTTTGTGTGTAATTTTTACAGATTTAACACACAATAGCATGCCATCTGTAAATAGATTGTTTTACTTATTCCTTTCCAACTTAAATGCTTTTTATTTGGGGCACCTGGGTGGCTCAGTGGGTTGGGCCTCTGCCTTCAGCTCAGGTCATGATCTCAGGGTCCTGGGATCGAGCCCCGCATCGGGCTCTTTGCTCAGTGGAGAGACTGCTTCCCCCTCTCTCTCTGTCTGCCTCTCTGCCTCCTTGTGATCTCTCTCTCTCTCTGTCAAATAAATAAATAAAATCTTAAAAAAAAATGCTTATTTATTTTTCTTGCCTGATTACTCTGGCTAGTACTTCTAATATTATGCTGAAGAGAAGTGGTAAGAGTGGGAATCTTTGCTTTTTTTTTTAATTTTAGAGGGACAGATTTCAGTTTCTAACCAGTGAATATGATGTCAGCTGTAGGCTTCCTATATATGATTTTTGTTATGTTGATGAAATTTCTCTGTTCCTAATTTATTGAATGATTTTATAGGTACACCTCAATTCATTGTGTTCCACTTTATAACACTTCACAAATACTGCATTTTTTATAAACTGAAGATCTGTAGACACCCTGCATTGGACAAGTCTATCAGAGCCATTTTTCCATAGCATTTACGCACTTTGTGTCAGTCACATTTTGGTAATTCTCACAATATTTCAAATCATTTGTGATTATTATATCTGTTATGGTGATCTGTTAACAGTTCCTTTGATGTTACTATCATAACTCTTTTGGGTCACCATGATCTACCCATATAATATAATGAAATTAATTAATAAATATTGTGTTCTGACTGCTCCACTAACCAGACATTCCTCCATCTCTCTCCTCTTCAGGTCTCTCTATTCCTTGAAATACAACAATATTGAAATTAAGCCAATTAATAATTCTACAATTGCTTGTAAGTGTTTAAGTGAAAGGAAAATTCATATCTCTCACTTTAAATCAAAAGCTAGAAATGATTAAAGTTACTGAGGAAGGCATTTTAAACCTTAGATAGGCCAAAAGTGAGGCCACTCACACGAGTTAGCCAAAGTGTAAATGCAAAGGAAAAATTTCTGAAGGAAATTAAAAGTGCCATTCCAGTGACCTCACAAATGATGAGAAGGAGAAACAGCCTTATTGTTGATGTGGAGAACATTTTAGTGTCTGGATATAAGATTAAACCAGTCACATTTTTTTTAAGCTAAAGCATAATCTGGAACAAGATCCTAACTCTCTTCAGTTCTATGAAGACAGAGAGGTGAGGAAGCTGCAGAAGAAAAGTTTGAAGCTAGAATAGGTTGGTCCATGAGGTTTAAGGACAGAAGCCATCTTCATAACATAAAAGTGTAAGATGAAGCAAAATGTGCTGATATAGAAGCTGCAGCAAGTTATCCAGGAGATCTAGCTAAGATAATAAAGGTGGCCACACTAAACGACAGATTTTCAATGTAAACAAAGAGTCTTATATTAGAAGATGCCACCTAGGACTTTCACAGCTAGAGAAGTCAATGACTGGCATCAAAATTTCAGAAGATAGGCTGACTCTCTTGTTAGGGGCTAAGCAAATTGTGACTTAGAGTGGAAACCAATGCTCATTTAACATTCTGAAAACCCCAGGGCCCTTAAGAATTATGCTAAATCTACTCTGCCTCTGCTCTATAGATGGAACAACAAAGCCTGGATGACAGCACATCTATTTACAATATGGTTTACTGAATATCTTAAGCTCACAATTGAAATTTACTGTTCAGAAGAAAACATTTCTTTCAAAATATTATTGCCCTTTGACAATACATCTGGTCACCCAAGAACTTTTTTGTTGTAGTTTCAAGTTTTTGCTTTAATTCACTAGTTAACATATAATCTGATATTGGTTTCAGAAGTAGAATTTAGTGACTCATCACTTTAACACCCACTGCTCATCACAACAAGTGCCCTCTTTAATATCCATCATCCATATAGCCCATCTTCTGCCCACCTCCCCTCCATCAACCCTCAGTTTGTTCTCTATAGTTAAGAGTCTTGTGGTTTTGCCTCCTTCTTCCCCTTTTTGCCCTTCCCCTAAGTTCATTTGTCTTGTTTTTCAACTTCCACTTATGAGTGAAATCATATGGCATTTGTCTTTCTCTGACTGATGTGTTTCACTTAGCGTAATACACTTTAGCTCCAGTGAAGATATAAAATGAGATGAAAGTTGTTTCCATGACTGCTAACATAAAATCCATTCTGCAACCCATGGATCAAGGAGTAATTTTCACTTTTAAGCACCTTTATTTTAAAAATACCTTGTGTTGGGGCACCTGGGTGGCTCAGTGGGTGAAGCCTCTGCCTTCGGCTCAGGTCATGATCTCAAGGTCATGGGATCCAGTCCCGCATCCTGCTCTCTGCTCAGCAGGGAGCCTGCTGCCGCCTCTCTCTCTGCCTGCCTCTCTGCCTACTTGTGCTCTCTCTCTCTCAGTCAAATAAATTAATAAAAAAAAAAAAACCATTTAAAAAAAATAACTTGTGTTGTGGCACCTGGGTGGCTCAGTGGGTTAAAGCCTCTGCCTTCGCTCAGGCCATGATCCCAAGGTGCTGGGATCTAGCCCCAGGCTCTCTGCTCAGTGGGGAGCCTGCTTCCTCCTCTCTCTCTGCCTGCCTCTCTGCCTACTTGTGATCTCTGTCTGTCAAGTAAATAAATAAAAGCTTTTTAAAAAATACCTTGTGTAAGTTGTAGCTGCCATAGATAGTAATTCCTCTGATGGATCTTGGCAAATGAAATTTGGAAACAGTGAATCTTGGAAAGGATTCATCATTATAGATGCAATTAAGAACTTTTATGATTCTGCAGAAGAGGTCGAAATATCAACAAGAGTTTGAAAGAAGTTGACTCAAACTCTCATGTATGACTCTGAAGGTTCAAAACTTCAGTGACGTAAATAATTGCAGGTGTGGTGGAATTAGCAAGAGAAATAGAATTAGAAGTGTATCCTGAAAGTGTGACTGAATTGCTTTTATCTCATGATAAAACATTAAAGGATGAAGAGTTGCTTCTTATGGATGAACAAATGAAGTGGTTTCTTGCAATAGAATCTACTCCTAGTGAAAATGGTGTGTCTATTGTTAAAGTAACAAAAGACTTAGGATATTACATAAACCTAGCAGATAATGCAGCTGGAGTGTTTGAGAGAAACGATTCCAATTTTGAAAGAAGTTCTATTGTGGGCAAAATGCTATCAAAGAGCATCACATGTGATGTGTGAAAGGAAGAGTCAAACAATGCAGCAAACTTCACTGTCATCTTATTTTTAAAAATTGCCAAAGCCATCCCAGTCTTCAGCAACAATCACCCTAACCAGTCAGCAGCCATCAACATTGAGGCAAGACCCTCCAACACCAAAAAGATAATAATTCACTGAAATCCAAATGATGATTGGCATTTTAACATTAAAATATTTTTGTTTAGATCTGTACATTGTTTTTTAGAAATATTATTACATACTTAATAGGCTACAGCATAGTGTAAACATAAGTTGTATATGCACCAGAAAAGCAAAAAAATCGACTTGCTTTATTGTGATATTTGTTTTATTGTGGTGGTCTGGAAGCAAACCCACAGTATTTCCAAAGTATGTCTGTACTTTGAAAGAATGTTGAATTTTGTCAAATGGTTGTTCTGCAGCAACTGAGATGAACATGTGGTAGTGTCCTTCATTCTTTAATGTGGTATATTACATTGATGATTTTCATATGTTCAATAATCCTTACATTCCAGAAAGAAATCCCACTTTGTCACAGTGTATAATCCTTTTAATATGTTGTTGAATTCAATTAGCTAGTATTTTGTTGAGGATTTTTGCATCTATGCTCATCAGGGATATTGATCTATAATTTTCTTTTCTTGTAATATCTTTGTCTGATTTTGGAATCAGGTAGTGCTGGCCTCATTAAAAAAAAAAAGCATTTGGAAATGTTCCCTCCACTTAAATTTTTTGGAATAATTTGAGAGAGATTGATGTTAGTTCTTTAAATGTTTGGTATAATACATCAGTGAAGGCATCCAGTCCTAGCATTGCTTTGCTAGAAGTTTTTGGTTACTGATTCAGTCTCTTTACTAATTACAGATTTTCTGTTTCTTCGTGATTCCCTCTTAAGTTGTATGCTTCTAGAACTTAATGTATTCTTTTTAGGTTCTCCCAATTGTAGGCATATAATTTTCCATTTTAGTCTCATGAACCTGTTCATTTCTGTGGCATCAGTTGAAATACCTTTTATTACTATTTTTTGTTATTTGAGTCTTCTTTTTTTCTTACCTAGTCTACCCAAGGAATTTATCAATTTTATTGATCTTTTAAAAAAACCAACTCAAAAAAAAAAAGAAAAAAGAAAAACCTCTTGATTTCTTCTCCAATCTTTATTTCTTCCTTCTGTTAATGTTGGGTTTAGTTTGTTCTTTTTCTAGTTCTTTGAAGTCCACGGTTAGATACTTATTTACAATCTTTCTTTAATAGAAGCATTTACCACCATAAATTTCCCTTCAAGAACTGCTTTTGGTGACTCTGATAAGTTTTCGTATGTTGTCTTTCTATTTTTGTTAGTCTCAGGCCATTTTCTAATTTTCCTTCTGATTTCTCCTTTCATTCATTGGTTTATCAAAAATGTATTGTTGGGAAGCACCTGGGTGGCTCAGTACTCTAAATTCTGCCTTTGGCTCAGGTCATGATCCCAGGGTCTTGAGATTGAGCCCCACAGTGGGGTCTCTGCTCAGTAGAAAGCCCGCTTCCTCCTCTCCACTACCCCTTCCCCTCCCTGCCCATGCTCTCTCTCAAATAAATAAAATCTTTTTTTTATTATTAAAATTGAAAAAAGTGTATTTGGGGGCACCTGGATGGTTCAGTTGGTTGAGCAACCGACTCTTGATTTCAGCTCAGGACATGATCTCAGGGTCCTGAGATCAAGACCAGCATCAGGTTCCCTGCTCAGTGGGGAATCTGCTTAAAGATTCTCTCCCTCTCTTCACCTCCCCCAACTCATGCATTCTGTCTCTCCCACTGAAATGAATCAATCTTTAAAAAAATTAATTTTCAAAAATGTATTGTTTGGTTCCCACATATTTGCATTTTGGGGGGTTGTTTGTTTGGGGGGTAGGGGTTTCATTCCATTGTGGTCAGAAAAGATACTGGGTATGATTGTAACACTCTTAAATTTGGTAAGGCTTGGTTTATGACCTAAACATAATCTATCCTGGGGAATTTTCTGTGTATACTTGAGAAGAATATATTATGATGTTAAGTGGAATTTTCTGTATATGTCTTGTTAGACCCAGTTGGTCTATAGTTCTGTTCAAACCCTCTGTTTCTTTACTGCTCTTCTGTCTGGTTGTTCTATCCATGATTAAAAGTTGCATATGGAAATGGACTTCTATTACAGTGTTACTATTATTTTTCCTTCAATCCTATCAGCATGTGCTTCATATATTTGGGTGCTGTGCTGTTAGGTGCATACATATTTATATGTGTTATGTTTTCCTGGTAAATTGATCCCCTAATACTAAATAATATCTTTGTCTCTTGTGATAATTTTTGGCTTAAAATCTATTTGTTTGGTACACATATAGCCACTACTGCTCTCTTGGCTACTATTTGTATGGAATATCTTTTTTTTAATCCTTTCACTTTCAGACTATGTGTGTCCTTATATCTAAAATAAGTGTCGATCTTAAGCAAATAATAAATCAAAACAGAAAAATAGACAATAATACAATAATCACAGGGCTTCAATACCCTACTATAAGCAATGAATAGATTGTCCAGACAGAAAAAAAAAAAAAAAAGGAAATCTTGTAATTGAAGTAGACTCTCAAGTAAATGGATTAAATAGACATATACAACATTCCACCTGAAAGGAGCAGAATACACATTCTTTTCAAGTACATATGAAACATTCTCCAGAATAGATCATATTATAGTCCACAAAACACATTGCAGCCAATTTAAGAAGACTGAAATATTGAAAAGGAATGAACACTTCCAAACTCATTCTACAAAGTCACCATTACTTTAATATCAAAACCAGGTTAATGTACCATAAGAAAACTTTAGACCAATATTCCTGATCAACATAGGTATAAAAATTCTCAACTAAATATTAGCAAATGGTATTCAAGAATGTATTAGAAGTATTATAGGGGTGCCTGGGTGGTTCAGTGGGTTAAAGCCTCTGCCTTCAGCTCAGGTCATGATCCCAGGGTCCTGGGATCGAGCCCCACATCGGGCTTTCTGCTCAGCAGGGAGCCTGCTTCTCCCACTCTCTGCCTGCCTCTCTGCCTACTTGTGATCTCTCTCTCTCTGTCAAATGAATAAATAAAATCTTTAAAAAAAAAAAGAAGTATTATATGCAATGACCAAGTGGGATTCATCCCTATGATGCAAGGAGAGATCAACATATGAAAATCAACAAATATATCACACCAATGAAATGAAAAATAAAAACCACATAATCATCTTAATAGATACAGAAAAACATTCAAAAAAATGCAGCATTCCTTCATGATAATAGTCATTTAACAGACTGTATATAGAAGGAACATAACTCCACATTATAAAAGACATATACAACAAACCCACAGCTAACATTATACTTAATGGAGGGAAATTGAAAGCAATTCCTCTATGATCAGGGACAAGACAAGGATGTCCATTCTCACCACTCTTATTCAATATAGTACTGGAAGTCCTAGCTAAAGCAATTAGGAAAGACAAAGAAAGAAAAGCACCCAAGCCAAAAAGAAAGAAGTAAAATTATCATTATTTGCTGATAATCTGATCCTATATAAAGAAATTCCCAATGAGTCAGTCAAAAAACTGTCACAATTAATCAGTGATTTTAGTAAGTGGCAGGATACAAAATCAACATATAGAACACAATTGCATTACTTTACACTAATGAAAAAGCATCTGAAAAATAAGGAGAGTCATCCCATTCACCATAGCATTAAAAACAATGAAATACTAAAAAAATTTATTCAAGGAAATGGAAAATCTGTAGAATGAAAACTACAAACTTTACTGAGAGAAATTTAAAAAAGACATGAATGAATAAAGAACTCATATTCATGGATAAGAATTAGTATTATTAAAATGGCCATACTACCCAAAACTATCCAGAGATTCAGTGCAATCCCCATCAAAATACATAGACACTCTTAACAGGAATAGAAGAATTCACAATTCTAAAATATGTGTGGAACCATGAAAGATCCCAATTAGCCAAAGCAATCCTGAGAAAAAAAAACAAAGCCAAAGGTATCATGCTCCCAAATTTCAAACTATACTCCAAGCCATAGTAATAAAAACAGTTTGGTAGGTACATCGACCAATGGAACAGGATAGAGAGCCCAGAATTAAGCCCGAGCATATACATTCAACTATTTAACAGGAGACCCAAGAATGTACAATTGAGAAAGGATAGTTTTTTCAACAAATGGGCCTGGGAACACTGGAGAAGCACATGCAGATTAATGAAAATTAGATCCTATCTCACACTATTTATAAAAATTAACTCAAAATGAATAAGACTTAAAACTAAGATTTAATCCTATAAACCTCCTAGAAGAAAGCATAGGAAAGAAACCCACTGATATTGCTCTAGGGAATATTTTCAGAGGGACAATACCAAAAACACAACTAAAGAAAAAAAAAATCAACAAATGAGACTATAAACTCAAAAGCTTTTGCACAGCAAAACAATTAACAAAATGAAAAGATAATTTACAGAATGGGAAGACATTCTCTGCAAGCCATATATTGGATAAGGGGTTAATATCCAAAATATATATAGAACTCAGTCAACTTATTAACAAAACAATCTGATTAAAAAATAAGAATGAAATATACATTTCTCCAAAGAAGACATTAAGATGGCAAAAATATATGAAAAGATATTCATCATTAATCATCAGGGAAATGCAAATCAAAACACAAAAAATATCCCCTCATATCTATTAGAATGGCTATCATCAAGAAGATAAGAGAGAAGTCCTGGTGAAGATGTGAAGACAAACCTTATACATTGTTGGAGAAAATGTAAATTGGTCCAACCACTATGGAAAACAAAATGAAGTTTCCTCAAAAAATTAAAAATAGTTTTACCATATGATCCAGCAATTTCACCTTTGGGTATATTCCCAAAAGAAATGAAAACATGATTTCAACAAGATATAAGCATTTCCATATTTATTGCAACATTATTCACAGTAGCCAAGAAACAACCCAAATGGCCATCAACAGATGAATAGGTAAAAATGATGCTGTACATATACACAATGGAATAGGTTTCAGCTATGAAACATATCCTTCCATTTATGACAACATGGGTGGACCTTGAGCATATTATGCTAAATGAGATGAGTTAGACAAAGACAAGTACTGTAGGAGATCACTTATATGTGAAATCAAAAATAAACTTGTAAAAACAAATTAAAATGATAGGTACTTGAGGATAAGTGGGAGGGGAGAGATAAGACTGGTGGTGCTTAAGTGTGCAAATTTATAAGAAGTAGTAAATAAGTCATAAATATCTAATGCGTGGTATGAATAAAGGCAATAATATTGTACTATAATTATGTAATGTGATATATATCACTACATCAGCCATTACATGACAAGATATAATGTATCAAGGTAACATACCGGACACATTAATCTTATACAACGTTGGGGCACCTGGGTGACTCAGTCAGTTAAGTGTCTGCCTTTAGCTCATGTCATGATCCCTGTGTCCTGGAATCAAGACCCATGAGAGGGTCCCTGCTCAGTAGGGAGCCTGCTTCTTCCTCGCTCTCAACCCCTCCGCCAGCTCATGCTCATGCTCTCTCTCATGCTCTCACACACTCTCTCTCACACACAAATAAGTAAATAAAATCTAGAAAAAAAGCAGGAGACAGGTGAAAAGGAAAACACAAAATCTCTGGGATACAGCAAAAGCTGTTTTAAGAGGGAAGGTTATAAGAACATAGGCCTACCCCAAGAAGGAAGAAAAAAATCAAATAAACAACCTAACCATATATCTAGCTAGAAAAAAAAAGACCAAAAGAGACCCCCAAATCAGTAGAAGGAAGGAAATAATAAAGGTTAGAGCAGAAATTAACAAAATGAAAAACTAAAATACAATATAACAGATCAATGAAGCCAGAAGCTGTTTTTTTTTTTTTAAACATTAATAGCATTGAGAAACCTTTAGCCAGACTCACAAAAAAAGGGGGGATGGGGGGACTCAAAATCAGAATGATAGAGGAGAAATAGCAACTGATACAACAGAAATACAGAAGATTATAAGAGAATACTATGAAAAATTACATGCCAACCAATTGGACATCTTAGGAGAAATAGATAAATTCCTAAAAACATAATCTCCCAAAACTGAATCAGGAATAAATAGAAAAATTTGAACAGATGGATTACAAGCAATAAAATTGAATCAGTAATCCAAAAATTCCCAACAAACAAAAGTCCAAGACCAGATGGCTTCACAGAGGAATTCTATCAAACTTTTAAAGAAGAATTAATATTTATTCCTCTCAAACTATTCTAAGAAATAAAGAAGAAGGAAAACTTACAAATTCTTTCTATGAAGTCAGCATTACTCTGATACCAAAACCTGATAAAGATATTACAAAAAAGAGAACTACAGGCTAATATCCCTGACAAATATAGATGTAAAAATCCTTAACAAAATAATAGCAAACCAAATCCAACAATACTTTAAAAAAATCACTCACCACAATCAAGTGGGATTTACTCCTGGGATGCAGGGGTGGTCCAATATTTACAAATTATTCAACATGATACATTACATCAATAAGAGGATGTATAAAAACCATATGATCACTTTGGTAGATGCAGAAAAAGCCTTTGACAATGTACAACATCCAGTCATGATAAAACCCCTCAACAAAGTAGGCTTAGCCTCAGCATAATAAAGACCATATATGAAAAACCCACAGCTAATGTCATACTCAATGGTGAAAAAGTGACAACATTTCCCCTAAGATCAAGAACAAGACAAGGATGCCCACTCACCACATTTATTCAACATAATACTGAAAGTCCTGGCCACAGCAATCAGGCAACAACAAAAATACAGCCATCCAAATTGGCAAGGAAGAAGTGAAACTCACTATTTGCGGATGACGTGATACTATATTGAGAAGCCCTAATGACTCTATCAAAAAACTACTAGAACTGATAGATGAATTCAGTAGGGTCACAGGATGAAAAACCAGTGTACATAAATCCATTGTGTTTCTATACTAATAATGTAGTAGAAAGATAAATTAAGAAAAAAATTCCATTTACAATTGCACCAAAAAATAATACCTAAAAACAAACTTAATCAAGGACGTGAAAAACCTGTACCCTGAAAACTATAAAATATTGATGAAAGAAATCAAAGATGATGACACAAAGAAATGGAAATACATTCCATGCTTATGGATTAGAAGAACAAATACGGTTAAAATTCCCATACGACCCAAAGCAATCCTACACTTTTAATGCAATCCTATTGCATTTTTTTCACAGAACTAGAAAAAACAATACTAAAATTTGTATGGAACAACAAAAGACCCTAAATAGCCAAAGCAATCTTGAAAAATAACAGGACTGGAGGTATCACAACCCCAGACTTCAAGACATACTATAATGCTGTAGTAACCAAAATGGTTGTGGCATATGGTAGTGGCACAAAAGTGGTAGTGGCACAATATGGTAGTGGCACAAAAGTGGACACATAAACAGAATAGAGAACTCAAAAATAAACCTATGATTATATGATCAATTAAACTTCAACAAAGGAGGCAAGAAAACACAATGGGTAAAGGCAGTCTCTTTAACAAATGGTGCTGGGAAAACTGGACAGCTACATGCAAAAGAATGAAACTAGACCACTTTCTTACACCATATACAAAAATACCTAAAATGGATTAAGGACCTAAATGTGAGACCTAAAACCATAAAAATCCTTGAAGAGAGCACAAGCCCATAATTTCCCTAACATTGGCCATAGAACATTTTTCTAGAGGTGTCTCCTGAGGCAAGAGAAACAAAAGCAAAAATAAGCTAGTGGGAAAAAAAATAAAAATAAAATAAACTAGTGGGACTATATAAAAATAAAGTTCCTGCACAGCAAACAATAGAACTAAAAGACAACCTACTGAATGGGAGAAGATAATTTACAAATGACATATTGTATAAAGGGCTAGTAACCAAAATATATTAAGAACTTCTACAACTCAACTCCAATAAAACAAATAATCCAATTAGAAATGGGCAGATGATGGGCACCTGGTTGGCTCAGTCCTTAAGTGTCTGCCTTCAGCTCACGGTCCTGACATTGAGTTCCACGTTGGGCAATTTGCTCCACAAGGAGTCTGTTTTTCCCTCTGTCTCTCTCCCCATGCATTCTCTCAATCTCTCTCTCTTTCTCTTGCTCTTTCAAACAAATAAAATCTTTTTTAAAAAGAACTGGGCAAATGACATGAACAGACATTTCTCCAGATGTAATACACAAATGGCCAACAGACCCATGAAAAAAATGCTCAATATCATTTATCATTAGGGAAATGCAAATTAAAATCACAGTGATATTTACCTCACACCTAGCAGAATGGCTAAAAATCAAAAAGTAGAAGAAACAACAAGAGTTGTTGAGGATGTGTAGAAAAGGAAAGCCTCATGCACTGTTGGTAGGGATGTAAACCACCATAGCCACTATGGAAAACATTATAGAGGTACCTCAAAAGATTTAAAAAAAAAAATAGAAGTAGATATGATCCAGTAATAACACTACTGATTTACCCAAAAAACACAAAACCACTAATTTGAAAAGATATATGCTCCCTATGATTATAGCAGGATTATTTCCAATAAGCACATTATGGTAGGAGCCTGTGTCCATCAATAAATGAATGGATAAAGAAGTGATACACACACCTGCCACATGCATGAACATATGGGCACACACACACCCACACACAGAAGAATATTACGCAGATGCAAAAATGAATGAGATCTTGCCATTTGCAACAACATGGCTGGATCTAGAGAGTATAATGCTAAGTGAATTAAGTCAGTCAGAGAAAGACAAATACCATATAATTTCACTCATATGTGGATTTTAAAAAACAAAGTGAACCAAAAGAGAGACAAACCAAACACAGACTCTTAATTATAAGGAACAAACTGATGATTACCAGATGGCAGGTGGGTGGCCAGATGGATGAAATAAGTGAAGGTGATTAGGAGTACACTTATCACTATGAGCAGTAAGTAATATATAAAATTGTTGTATCACTGTATTGTACACCTGAAACTAATGTAACTGTTGCCTTGTGTTAACTGCTAATCATACTGGAATTAAAATTTTTAAAAAATAAAAATTTAAAATGGGAAATGTGATAGCAAAAAAAATCTCATGTAGAAGGCATATAGTTGGGTTTTGTTTTTATCTATTCAGCTACTTCATTTAGTCTTTTGATTAGGTAGTTTAGTATATTTACATTTAAAGTAATTAGTGATAGGGAAGGCCTTACTACTGCCATTTTATTAATTGTTTTCTGTAGGTCTTCTATTTTGTCTCTGCTGTTTTTCTGTCTCTTTTGTGTGTTTCATTTATTTATTTATTTATTTATTTATTTTTGGTAATGAAGCTCTTTCTCTCTTTTTGGTTTATCGTCTGTGGATTATTTCTTTGTGGTTACCATGGGGATTATATAAATCATTTTATAGCAATCTATTTTAACTGATAGCAACTTAACTTCAGTTGCTTACACAACTCTTTACACTCCTCCCACTTTATCAATGTCCCAAATTATATCTTTTTTATATTTTGTATTCATTTGCTTAATTTTACAGCTATACTATTTTTAATCTTTTATCTTTTAAATTATCTACCAGAATTAAAAGTAATTTATGCACCACTATTAAAAAATCACAGGATTCTGTATTTGTTTATATATAAATCTTTACCAGAGGGCTTTATACTTTGAAATGCTTTTGTGTTGTTGCCTAACAATCCTTTAGTTTCAAATTGAAGGATGCCCTTTTTCACTTTTTGTGAGGCAGGTATAGTAGTGATAAAGTCCCTCTGTTTTTATCTGAAAAGTTCCTTATTTTTCCTTCTTTTTTGAATGACAGTTCTGCTTGATACAATATTCTTGGTTCAAAATTATTCTTTCAGGAGTTTGGATACATTATCCCACTCCCTTTTGGCCTTCAGGTTTGTACTAAGAAATCCACTGATTGGCTATGGGAGCTCCCCTCCATGGGACAGGTTACTTTTTCCTTGTTGCTTCAAAATTTTGTGATTTTTGACAATGTAGTTATGTCTTGGTGTAGACTTAATTCATCCTATTTGGGATATTTTGAGTTTCATGAATCTGGATGCCTATATTCCTCCCCTAATTTGGCAAGTTTTGGCCATGATTTCTTCTAATAAGCTCTTGGGTCTTTTCTTCTTATAAAGTGAAATTTTATGGAGATTTCAAAAAATGTATTTTGGCCTAGTTGATGGTATCTCATAAATCCAATTAGGCTTTCTTCACTGGTCATTCTTTTCTCTTTTTGTTCCTTTGACTTAATAATTTCAAGTGGCCTGTCTTCAAGTTTGCCAAGTCTTTCTTCTGCTTGACCAAGTCTGTTCATGAGCTCCCTAAAAACTGAATTTTTCCATTTAGTTATTATGCAATACCAAAGTTTCTGTTGGATTCTTATTATTTCCATCTCTTTGTTGATCATTTCATTTTGCTCATGCATTATTCTCCTCATTTTGTTTAGTGGTCTGTGTTACTTTGTAGCCCACTGAGTTTCTTTAAGATTATTTTGATTTTTTTGTCAGGTAATTCATAGATCTCCATTTCTTCAGGGTCAGTTTCTAGAGAAACACACTTTTTGTATATTTTGTTACATTTTTGCTGAGATGTGTACATTTGAAAAGACAGCCACCTCTCCCAGTCTTTGTGGACTGGGTGTCATCAGGAAAAACCCTCACCAATTAGGCTGTCAAGGGATTTGGGGCAAACCTTGCAAACTTTTTCTGGGAAGGCATTTTCTCTGGGATATGTATGCAATTTCATAATTAAAGAGCTTTGCAGGGTTTTTGTTTTGTTTTGTTTTGTTTTGTTTGTTTTGTTTTGTTTTCCAGGAGCATGTAATCTCTTGCTTCCCTCTGGTGTCTATCTGCTGTAATGCAGGTTCTCTAACACTGCAACAACTCTCTGAACTTGCTCTTGTTCACAGCACCCCCCAGATATCCAAAATATGTCAGTTCCGTCAGTGCTGAGAATAAGGTAAGACATAATCCAGTTCCTTAAGCAGCTCTATGCAAAGCCAGAATGCTGGACATACGTTTCACTTTTCTTTTTCCCTCTTGAGTGAGAAGCTACAAGTAGGTTGTTTACTCCTGTTTTGCTGAAGTGTTGGCTTGGGGGAAGGACTACCGTGGAAGAAATAGCTTTTCTTACCCACTTCAATGCGATTATTCTTGGCTTTGAATTTTCCTGGAGTACTACAACTTCTTAAACAGTTTCTGGAGTTCTCATAAAGGTTTCTTGGACCATATAGTGTCATCAAATCACTATCTCTGTGAAGAAGCAAGGTCTGAGGATTCCTATTCTGCCATCTTGCTGATATCACCATGATCATGAGTATTTAACTTCATTTATGTGTTTAACAAACTTAAGTGATTTCTACATGCTAGCTCCAGGTTAAGTGCTAGGAATGCAAAAATTAATACAATGTTCAGGTTTTCACCATTGGAATTCCATTGGTTTCTAGATTTTGCCAGCAGCATTTTTATTCCAGACAACTATATATTCTTATACATTTTATTAACTTACTTTTCTTCTTAGCTTTATTTAGAGGTAATTTACTTCTTAAATGTGTTCTCATGGTTTGCTTTAATTTATTGCCTGTTGTTCATTGCTTGTCAAAGCAAAATTTTTATAAGAAAAATATTTATAAACACTGAGGTGCAGGTGCCCCTTTGGATCACTACATTTCTATCTTTGGGGTAAATACCTAAGCAGTGCAATTGCTGGGTCATAGGGCAACTCTATTTTTAACTTAAGGAAACTCCATATGGTTTTCCAGAGTGGATGTACCAGCTTGAATTCCCACCAACAGTGTAAGAGGGTTTCCCTTTCTCTGAATCCTCACCAACATTTCCTGTTTCCTGACTTGTTAATTCTAGCTATTTGACTGGTGTGAGGTGGTATCCCATTGTGGTTTTGATTTGTATTTCCCTGATTCCAAATGATGTTGAGCATTTTTTCATGTGTTGTATAGCCATTTGTAGGTCTTCTTTGGAGAAATATCCATTAAGTAGGACATACGGTATGATGAACCCTGGATGTTATATGCAACTGATAAATACCTGAACTCTACATCTGAAACTAATGATGTGCTCTATGTTGGCTAATTGAATTTAAATTGGAAAAAAGATGCTTTTAACACACACACACAAAAAGAAAAATATGTTGTATGGGTGACTGTACATTGTGTGTGTATATATAATATATACAATGTATCTATATAACATATACAATGTACAATATACATATATAATATATATAATGTATTATAGTCTTCAAAAAATCAAGTTCCATTTAATAACAAAATAAGTGTTCAGTGGCCAATTTCTCTCAAAATGACCAGATAGTCTTCAATTTTATTAATCCATGCTGAACTAAACTCATGCTCCAACTAAAGTACATAGTTTTCCACTGCACCAGACCCCAGAGTATGTTATCTATAATGAGCAAAAATCATCCTGATCCACTTTACCTCCAACCTCCTTCCCTTTTTCTCTTTACCCATCTGAAAACTTCCACCTCCTGCTCTCAAAGTTAATTACTGTCATAATGTTAAATATTGTTTGAGTGATCTTTCTATAATTCCTCGACATCTTTAAGGAAAGTCAATATATAAAACTAATGAAAATTAAAGTTTCAAATAAAACATATTTAGAAGTAATAAAGACATAGAATAAATATTTTTATAATAAAGATAACAATCTTCGCTTTGTTTTTAAATCAAATTTTGGTTGGCACATTGGCAGTATTTCTTGAATTTACCTTTAATAGTTAAGTACTGTGACTAACTGGCTTCTTTCTAGTATATATCCTGAATAAGGTGCAAATCAAGTTGAAGGAAAATGTTTAATCTATGATGTGGTTTATGGCCTATTCAAGTTGATCTTATTTATTATCTTCTTAAACTGGAGTTTTTAAATGTAGCCAAGGAACACACTCCTAAGTTATATAACCCATATGGTGAAAATATGCTTCTACTGCTACTAAGGTGTCATTGTTGATATCTCATTGCCAAAATAGCAGAACACAGAACTTGCTCAAACATCCTCATGCTGTTCTTGAGAGAATTCAGTTAGTCATTGGCTCTACAAATGTGCAATTTGTTTCTACTATATAGACCTTGAAATGAGCTACATCCCAAAGGGTGCACAAAACATCTGGATGATAGTATTATACTGGTCAAAGTTTCTACTATGCAATTTTTCTTTTGAAATCTCATTTATAGATAAAGATGTGTTTTAATCAGACTTTTATATTCTGCATGATATTTAGAAAAATTTTTTTAAAGATTTTATTTATTTATTTGACAGAGAAAGTAGACAGAGAGGCAGGCAGAGAGAGAGAGAGAGAAAAGCAGGCTCCCTGCTGAGCAAAGAGCCTGATGCGGGGCTCGATCCCAGGACCCTGGGATCATGACCTGAGCCAAAGGCAGCAGCTTAACCTACTGAGCCACCCAGGTGCCCCGATATTTAGAAATATTTATATAAATCTCACACAACTATTAACTAGAAATCAATTGAAAATTAACACACTTATTTTCTGCTACAGAGGGAAATTAAATGGGATGCTCTCTGACTCAATGTTTCACACAAATAGAACTTCCTTTAGAATTACTAGCAGAGTGGATACATCTATTTAATGTTTTTTCATGGCAAATGACATTTCATGGCCCAAACTCATCACGTAGAGAACTAGTTCTCAAAATTTATCATGTATCAAAATCATTTGGAGGGTGATTCATAAATTACTAAACCACACCCCTAGAGTTTCTGATTCCCCAGATCCTGGGTAGAGCCCAAGAACAGGAATTTCTAACAGGTTATGAAGTAATGCCGCTCCTACTGGTCCAGGAACCATACTTCAAGGATTAAAGTTATAGGTCATAAAAGGACCATCTAAGTACAGCTAGCTCTTATTTATTAACATTCCCTCAAAGAAAATGGTCAAGTACTAAGGGGGGAAAAAAAGGAAAAATGCCTTCCCATGAACTATCTTCTTAGACATCATTCTAGAAAGTTCACTGAATGTGAAGACAATATAGAAATTGCTAGTTAATGGTTTATAACAAACAATTTAGCCAAAAATGAATCATTTCGCCAGAAATTCCATGTTTCCTAATGAGTTTTTTCTTCATCTTTCACAAGAGTTACTATTACCTTTAACATTCTCTTCAATCCATAAGGAATCCTTTAATTTCTAATATCTAATTTAGTTCCAGGAAAAAAGAGAGAAAGTACATGAAATACTTAGAAAAATTCACTCATACAAAGTTCTCAAGAATAGGAGAGAGAAAACATTTCTATTTTTAAATTAGTTAACTTTGCATTTCAAGGAATTAAAAATTATTTAAAAATTAAAAATTTTCATATTCACATACAATTTAAATTTTCATTCTTCACTCAGTTGCCTTAAGATCAGGTGCCTATGTCCTCTCTTATGGTTCTTTATCCCCTCCTATAGATCCTGTAAGGTCTTTTAAGCATGCAGCTACTCCCACAGCCCTACTACCCAACTGGGAAGATATAAGCCAGATAGTCAATGGCCCAAAAGAGAGGACAGTCTTGCTCAGCCTGGTGTATATCAGTTGGCATGGTTATGTAGCCCATAAACAAGAGGGAAAATTACTCCTAAAGGGAAAATAGGAAAAGAAATCTAAGTAGATCTTTATAGCAAAAACTAGTTATTTCAATAATTTTGAATTCTCAACCATTAGACATGGGACTCTTACTAAACTGGATGTTGATGTTTCTGATTTTTGTGGTCATTTCAAATAAAACTGGTAATGTGTTTACCTTTATATTATCTTTGAAGCATATGTTTTCTTATAAACTAATGGTATAACTAAGATTGCAGGAGACATTTTTAAACAACTTAAAGGAATAACTTTGCTAATGGCCCTTCTAGTATCACACATACATGCATTTATAATCAGCTTACTAATCACAAATAATTCTTAGCCATTTATACAGAAATGTTGTAAGGACTTGTACTAGGCCTTGTTAAAGTTGTAAGTGTGTTAAAATTTTTGAGTAGCATAAATTTTAAGTATATAATTCTGCAACTTTTAAGTTAGGCTTCAGTAGCTAAGTTTTACTATAAAAACAACACAATAAAGGCACATAAAAATTTCTCAGTTTTATACTACTTTGACCTGCCTATATTAATGTAGTCTCTGCTCGCATAAAGGTCTTGGAGATGTGTGTTTTGACTATCATATTGTCATTTAGCTCAGGATTTCCTAAGATGATATCAATACTAATTTGCCTTTTAGTAAATACACTGTAATTTAATGTCTTTCATAGAATTTTTCAAAATGTTTTATTGTAATTTTGGTCTTCTTATTAACCAGAGCCCTCAAAAGTAAGCTTCAAAATTGTATAATTTTTTAAATAAAAATTTGAAATTCTAAATTTTTACAAAACATATATAAATTGTCACAACAAGAAACCGTAGACTTGAAAATTGTAGAGAGCAATAGCAATGCTTATCTAATGCGGAGACTAAAAATATGATGGCATCATTATGAGAATGATTGACCTGAAACAAAGAGCACTTTGAAAACCATATTCTAGTTTAATCCTCATCTAAGCACAGGTCACTCCAAAACTAATATATGCTCTTCCTAGTGAGCATCTTTCTAAGAGAACAAAAACCCAGCGATTTGCTTGTGTGATGATTCACACTTCACCATGACTTCAATAAGAAGTCACACATAAATATGCAAGTATTATGAAGTATTGCAAATACAAGAAATCACAAATTGCATCAGCCACTAAGTATTAATCTTCACTCTGTTTTATCTGAATTTAATCTTAATTGCCCTCCAAGTGCCAACAAACTACATGTCCAAAATGAGTAGACTGTTACCTTGCAAATTTGTAAACAGAAAACCTGTGTGATGCTTAATAAATATATTGTCAAGATTTTCCTAATATAGTATAAGAATTATGGGAAGTATCAATTACTTAGGGGAAAGAAAAAGTTAAATGACAACATAGCCTTCTTTTACACCTGGAATAGGAGAATCTTCAATTGTATATTATTTTCCAGGAAAAGCAGAATTGACATTTATTTGGGGATTCAAATATACAGTCTCCATAGAGCTAAATTCTTATCCATAAGTTTTAAGTGATATCTGTAAGAATATTACATATTTCTGCTAATTTGAAGAAAATAAACCTAATAAATATTTCCATAATTTTGAGAATTCTCATATAGATATAGAAAATTCATTATATCAACTTAAGCATTGATCCATGTGTTTATCAATTATGCTATCAAATAGTAAATCTTTAAAAATAACATTTTTAATTAAAATATAAAAATGTAATCTCCTTCACTCTGCCTTTATAAACCACATAAAAAACTATCTTTTGACCAGACTAGAGAAAAATATATATACATATATTCCTTTTTGCCTTGGTGGGGGGAAAAAAAGGATCTGAGATTCCCCAAATAGCAAAACTATTCTAAATTTAATCCTTTCAGTAGAATAAATTTTAGTCCATTTTCTTTTTCTCTCATTTTTATTAACTTTTACTAACTGACTAAATATTAAGTTTTGTATAGACAGAAGTGATATCAATTCTGCTTTGCATTCTGAGTTTCTAAAACAATGCTATATATAAATAGATAATCAATAAATGTTAGCCAAATTGTAATCTTCATAAACATCAAATAAACTAAAAAACCATTTCACATTCCATAAA
Organism: Enhydra lutris kenyoni; assembly: GCF_002288905.1. Lineage (NCBI taxonomy): Eukaryota > Metazoa > Chordata > Mammalia > Carnivora > Mustelidae > Enhydra > Enhydra lutris. The sequence continues at coordinate 41,350,253 of NW_019154086.1, read as the reverse complement.
CAGACAAGATTATATTAGTATAGTCTCAGCTAAATACCATACTTAAAAGCTAATATAGCTAAAACCTATGGACAAAATTCAAAAATTGACATGACACTTTTGTCAGGCTTTTGAAGCTCATATTAACCTTCTCAAATTGTGTGTTATTGGGAGTGCAATTTTTTCACTATACAGCCTTCCTATTTCTTGTGATTTTTTTTTTGGTCCCGTATTCAGTTAAAACCAGTATATCCCTGCAAAGATCAAAAGGTAAAATAGTATCCTTTCCACAGTTAGGTATTTAAATAATATTCTTCTGTAAGTATCTATTAGACAAGATTTACTTCATGCCATTTTCAGTCAACTGTACAGATAGGCAGTGTATATATAAAATAAATTCCTCTATTCAAGCTAACAAAAATATTTTATCTACACTTTGTTTATCCATGGAAAGAAACTGAGCATGTCTTCTGCAGTTTTACTACAGGTCATCTGAAGGGCAACCCCTGGATTCCTCTGATCCATGCAGACTTCCCAAGGGCCAGAGAACAAGGCCTGTTTGATCCAGCACCTGCTGTGAGCCCATCACTTGGATACTTTTTCTGCAAATTTTTGCCAGACTGTGAATAGAATAATATGTAAAAGGAAAAAAAAAAAAAAAAAGCTCAAAGAGCAATAGGAAAATCGGCAGGAAATCAGCAAAAATACCATTAAGAACAACTGATCAATCATCTCAGCATTACTTTCCTCTCCCCAATATGGTCACACTTGCAACAGGTCAGCAATCGGCTTCAGGACTGATAGATATTGTCTGCATCTTTTGTATCTTAGAATATCTTTGTTGCTTCTGACATAGGATTCAGGTACACAGAAAGAACCATATCTACTAATATTTCACTTCTAAATTGAAAAATGCCATAGGCGCTGAAACTTGTACTTAGAATAGTATCAGAGATTGGAAAGCATTTATGGAAAAGCTTTTTCTATCATTAGTATAGAAAGCAATATGGTGTTCCATAAGAGAGAAAAGAAGGTTTGTATTTCTAAATGCAGATAAGAAATGGCTTTGGAGTTGAGGTTAAACAGCACTGGCCATACCTCATACCAGAGATCTACTAAAAGTGAACTAAAGTCTAAACAGGTTGCTGCTAATGTTCCTAACAGAAATTTCTGTTTGAAGGAGACAGCATTTGATCTGGACCTTGAAGGAATAGCAAGTTTTCAAGAGGACGAGATGGACCGTTGTCCATTTTATGAAGAACAGTTATATATAAACCACATCTTGTATTTCTTTGCAGTCCCTAGGCATTCAGTGCAATTTCAATGTAAAAAGCATTCAATAAATTTCTCCTACTGAAAATATTTTCATATTGAAGAATTATATTAACCTATTAATTCATACTTTGGCCTGACATTGTTGACCATATACAACTTAATTCCAACATTTCTTTCAATCATTACACAATACTTTGAGGGAGATAAAAGTCTTACACACAATTCCTATGTTTTGCAGTACACATATATTTACCCATGACATGCACAACCTAGACTTGTATTTCTCCACCCACATCCTTGCTAATAGAACTCTTACGCATCCTTGAAAACCTAGCATAGTTTCCCCTCTTCCTGGAAACCCAGGCAGCAGCCATCACTCCTTTACTCTAGAACTCCCCGTAAGTTTTTCTTTATAATTATTCATTTCTTATACTAGAGGCTTTGAAATTGAGGCATATAGTTTAGTAGTTTCTTCCTAAGTGCCTTGTTTCTTTTTTTAAGATTTTATTTATTTATTTATTTATTTATTTATTTATAGACTGCATAGCAAGGGGAGGGGCAGAGGGAGAAGGAGAGAATCTCAACCAGACTCTACACTGAGCATGGAGCCCAAGGCCCGGCTCAATCCCACAACCCTGAGATCATGGCCTGAGCCAAAATCAAGAGTAGAGTGCTTAACCAACAGAGCCACCCAGGTGCCCCCTGTAAGTGCCTTGTTTCTTTCTTGTACATAAGAGTTATCTGATAAACATCCTTAACGGAATCTGTACTGAAGTCCATATAATTAATGGGGTATTTGGGAGGCTTGTTATTTACGTCTAGTTTATTTAGCATCTTTAATTTACTTTCCTCTTTAAGACATGAAACTGCAAGTAACACATAATACAATATGTATATATTTTTACTTAATTTTTTTAACTTTTTACTTTGAATTAATTTGAGACTTATATAAAAGTTACAAAATAGAACAGAGGGTTCCTCTACACTCACCACTCAGGTTCTCCTAATGTTAGCTTCTTAAACAACTTTACATTATTACAGCTAAGACATTAACATACCACAAAACTATTAAATATACCTCTAATCGTATTAAATTTCACCAGCTGATCCACCAATGATCTTTTTCTATCTCGAGATTCTACCCAGGATCCCACATTGTATTTAGTTGTTATTTTTTCCTTAAGCTTCTCCAATCTGTAAGAGTTTATTGGCTTTGTCTTTCATGGTCTTGACACTTTTCAAAAGCACTAGTCAGTTATTTTGTAGAATGTATCTCAATATGGTTTTGATATTTTATCGTAATTGGAATGAATTTATGGTCAGATTATTTATATGAAGTCTAGTTCCCAAGAGGGACAAAAGGAAGGTGCCTCTCCTCTTAAAGCCTATAGAACTTCACTTTGGCTATGTCCCATCCATCAAAGCAAAGAATAAGGCCAACACAGATTCAACACAGATTCAAGGGGAGAGGCCATCGATGCCACCTCTGGAGAAGACTAACCTACAGGAATGGAAGTAACAGACAATGGTCATCTTTTAAGACTATTTCTACCACTAAGTTTCTAAAAATACTTTCTTTTTTAAGATTTTTTTTGTTTATTTATTTGACAAAGAGAGACACAGTGAGAGAGGGAACATAAGCAGGGGGGGATAGGAGAGAGAAGCAGCCAAGCAGGGACCCCACTGAGGGGCTTGATCTCAGGACCCTGGCATCAGGACCTGAGTGGAAGGCAGATGCCACAACTGAGAATGACTGAGCCACCCAAGCACTCCTAAAAATACTTTATAAACCCACTTAAGGCAACTGTGAAACCCGAAAGTCTGCCGCTATGACACTGAACATTTTTAATTGTCTAAAACTTTTAAATTGGGCTACTAGTTTCTCCTCTGCCTGCTTCACAGGGTGACAATCATGAAGGATCACTGCTAAGGTCTCCCTTGTCTACCCATGGATCCTGTCTCTGTGTTTTAATAAACCACCATTTTGCACCCCCCCCCAAAAAAAAGGGGGGAAGAACTGCTGAGTGGAGGACAGTTAGCTAGCAGCTTCTGGCTGCTGCTTTTGGAGGATCTGCTCTAGTGTTCACCAGGGCCTCACCCTCCCCAGGCTGCTTCTAGCCAGCAACTGAATAGGGCAGTAAAACTGGTCATTCCTGCAGGATTCCTCTAATGAGTACTCTTTGCTCAGAGCTCCCCATCAGCCCATAGAGACTCACAGCCTCATAGCAATCTGAGGCAACCTACCCACCTCTCCTTCCTCTTTTGTCACCATGTGGTTATCTGACTGACATCGTCATCAGTGGTTTTTGGTATTTAAATTCCAAATAAAATAGGTCATCTATGTTTAAGAAATTAAAATATGAAAGTAGAAAAAGAGTAATCCATAATATTCTCATTAACTGAGACCAATACCTTCACCAATGCTGAAACTTAATCTTTCTTTCCTCCTCAATATATAGCAGGAATTTCACCTTGAAAATTATACGATAAAAGTTCAATATCTCAAAAGGCTTTCATATGAAACTACATCCTCAAATAAAAAAAAAGAAAATATAGTCCTTGTAATTATCTTGTTTTGGAGAAAATTACAAATATCCCTGGGCAGCACAACAAAATCCAGTATCTATAGTAGAGAAGGCATTACTCCACAGCCAGGTGTCACCCAACCCAGTAAAAGAGACTGACCACCATTTTGTGAAATAACATTTTCATCAAGATCTTATTAAATTTTTTTCTGGCCATTGGGTTCAGATATCAATTGAGATTGTATTTAATGTCCAAAGACTTTTGTGCATGGAATAGTACAATTATAAATTTAATACACACAAAAATTCTAGTATATAAATCCTACGTATAAAAGCTAATGATTCAACACTAAAATGTATAAATCATGGCAATAATTTCACACATCAACTTTAAGTCTCTAAGCTATTTTAAAATAGAAAAAATGGGTAAATTATCAAAAATTATTCTAAAACTCATTATTATACTTGCATTAACCTAGCATCAAATATTGACACAAGGATCTAACTTATCTTTGAGGTACATTTTATGCTTATCTTTAGAACTCCTGATAAAAAATTCTCAGAAGGAGAAATATATCATTACAGCAATCTAAGTTACAGATCTTTGTTATGGAATAAGTGACTCCTGAGTGGTGGGAGGGGTGATACCTGGTGATACCTGGATCTGGAGACACTTCCAAGATTATCCAATGCCACACCAATGTTCTCCAAGATGGACTCTTATTTTGAAGCCCTGGTTTCTTTGCTAGGCATATAGTAGGTTTCCAGTTCTTCCTTTCACAGATTTTTCAGGTTTTTATAAACTCATGCCTATTCCTGAAGTGATGCATCCTTTAGTATTTACTTAGTATCACTTCATTAGTAAAAAGTTTATTTAGTTTAGTAAGTTTAAACATTTTTTAAAGGTAGCTTGAAGCTTCTCTTAAACAAACAAACAAAAAAAACTAGTACTTCACAAACCTAGAAGCATCACAATTCTGGACTTTAAGTTGTATTTCAAAGCTCTAGGTCTCAAAACAGTATGGCCCTGGCACAAAAGTAGAAACTTTGATCAGTGGAACAGAGCAGGAAACTTACAAATGAACCCACAACTATATGGTCAATCTCTGACAAAGAATGAAAGAATATCCAATGGAAAAGGACAATCTCTTCAACAAATGGCATTGAGAAAACTGGTCAGCTACATATGAAAGAATGAAACTGGACCACTTTTTTATATCATACACAAAAATATATTCAAAATGGATAAAAGAGCTAAATGTGAAACCTGAAAACATAAAAATCCTGGAAGAGAGCACAGGCAATAACTTCTTTGACATCGGTTGCTAAAACGTTTTTCTAGATAGGTCTCCTAAAGCAAAGAAAACAAAAACCAAAATTGGGACTACCTTAAAACAGTATTTAAAAAAAAATTAAGCTTCTGCATAGTGAAAGAAACAATAAAACTAAAAGGCAACCTACTGAATGGGAGAAGATATTTGCAAATGACATACCTGATAAAGAGTTAGTATCCAAAATCTATAAAGAACTTATACAACTCAACACCAAAAAATAAAGGAAAATCCAGTTAAAAATGGGCAGAAGACATGAACATACATTTCTCCAAAGAAGACATTCAGATGGCCAACAGACAAATGAGAAGATGCTCACCATCCCTTATTAGGGAAATGCAAATCAAAGCTATAATGAACTATCACCTCATACCTGTCAGAATCAGAATAACTAAAATCAGAAACACAAGACACAAGAGGTGCTCAGGAAGATGTGGAGAAAAAGGAACCCTCTTGGACTCTCAATGGGAATGCAAACTGGTACAGCCACTGTATAAAACAGTACAAAGGTTCCTCAAAAAGTTAAAAACAAATGCAACTGGGTATATACCTGAAGAAAACAATAATACTAATTCAAATGAATATATGCATCCCTGTGTTTATTGCAGCATTATTTACTATAGCCAAGATATGGGAGCAGTCCAAGTGTTGATGAATTGATGAAAGAAGAGGTCTTGTACACACACACACACACACACACACACACACACACACACACAATGGAATATTATTCAGCCATAAAAAATGAAATCTCGCCATTTGCTATGACATATGTGGAGATAAAGAGTATAATGCTAAGCAAAACAAGACAGAGAAAGGCAAATACCATATGATTGCCCTCATATGTGGAACTTAAGAAACAATACAAATAAGCAAAGGGAAAAAAATAAGGAAGAGACAAATCAAGAAACAGACCTTAACTATAGAGAACAAGGTGATGGTCACCAGAGCAGAAGTGGATGGAAGGATGGATTAAATAGGTGATGGGGATTAAGGGGTATATTTGTCATGTTGAACATACGGTGATAGATGAAATTGTTGAATCATTGTAGTGTACACCTGAACTAATGTAACACTGTATGTTAACCAACTAGAATTAAAAATATAAATTTAGGGATGCCTGGGTGGCTCAGTCCATTTAGTATCCAACTCTTGATATTGACTCAAGTCATGATCTCAGGGTTGTGAGATGAAGCCCTGAGTCAAGATTCTCTCCCTCTCTCCCTCTTTCCCTCCGTTGCTCATGTGCATTCTCTCTCTTAAAATAACAATAATAATGATAAAAACTTAAAAAAAAAACAAACCCTCTAGTTACTTTGAAAAGAGTATTAGAGACCGAAATTTAGAATAATCTAAATTTCACCCAGATCCCAAATAATTTCTGCAAGTAAGGTACATCAATACTTTGGGGATAGAATTTTAAAAATATATTTTTGGAGCCATGAATAAACAATAGTCACAATTTGGTTTTTAACATCACTAAATTCTTTATTTTTTTCTTAAAAATATTTCTCTTTTCTACCACATATTTTAGATTTTAACCAATCACCTGAACTAAAATCCTATTCTCTTTAATAATTCTTGTATGTTGCATGGACCATAACTGCCTAATCATCTCACCAATGTCACTAACCTTTTTAAGGAAGCTGGCCTGATTGTATGATTAGCTTAGGGAAGAACAGGATGAACTTAATATGGTGTCATTACTGGCACTGATTTGTGCTTTCTTTTAACTCTTCTACTCTGGAAAAATTGTCTTGGGCATAACACCCAATAAACTGCCTGCTCCCTGATTCACTCTTCTCCATTGTCCTATCTTTCCCTTTTAAAGAAGTCCTCAACTGGTCACTAAATCATTTCCTTTCAAGAAAAGGGCTCTACAATTTTTTAATAATTAATTCCACATTATATAACACAAATTCTATAGCTTACAAGATACAAATCATCCACATATGGAATATTCTCCATATTTTTTCTAGTTCCCAGTTTAAGAGATTAGGGAAAAATTTTAAAGTTGCATTGTCACTTAGCTACAAAACTGACTTTCTGGTACATGGAAAGAGTTATCCCAGTGAAACTTTATGGTCCTTATAATAGTAATATCCTAAATTTTTAAAACTCAGCTTCTCAAGTCATACTCTAAATACCATTAATTTGTATTAGGTATTGAAGACATACCTAAACTTCTCTCAAAATTAGGGAAATCTTTTCTTAATGTGGAAAACAATATTTTGCTGGCCAAAAAAAAAAAAAAAAAAAAAAAGACAATCACATGAAAAATGAACTATCCTCCAGGTAAAAGTGGAATTTTATTAATATTTGGATGATAAAGCAATTTACAGGAAAAAAATTACATGCTGATCCTAATATTCAATGTTAAATATATTGAAGAGTCATGATTCAAAAAATTGTCAAAGATAATTTACTAATTCTGGGGATGCCTGAGTGGCTCAGTTGGTTAAGCATCCAAATCTTGATTTGGGCTCAGGTCATGATCTTGGGGTCATGAAATCAAGTCCCATGTTGGGTTCTACTTTCAGCAAGGAGTTTGCCTGAGGTTCTCCCTCTCCCCCCTCCACGTGCGCTCTCTCTCTCTCATATAATCTTCAAAAAAAGATAATCTACCAATTCTCTGAAACATATTTTATAAAGGTCACGATCAACTTTCTCCAACTATTGCTTATACTTGGTTCCCATAAGCAATGATTAGATGCATTTTTAGCTTACCCATTTGTTTTTTGCACAAATGTATTTTCTATTTGTGTCAGTTATCAATGTATTGCCTCTCAACTCTAAATGTATGCTTCACTGCCCTGCTTGTGATATTAGGGCTAAACCTTGAACACATTTTTCCCTTGCCAGCTGGCACAATGTTAAGCTTTGAGTGTAGAGGGTTCTGGAACACTACTACTGTAGGAAGGGTTTTATTCCCTGGTCTGGTGTTTTCTTTCATTGTCCTCCTATAATCTCATCTGGATAAAGGAGTCCCAGGGGAGCTCCCCCATAGCCAAGTTCAGTGACATCCCCTTGGGTAGCTTCTCAGCAGCAGGGTTTACGTGCTAAGCCAACAACACTCATCCCCCCAGCTTCCTGCTGAATTTCCCTCACACCCCAAAAGATGGTTTCCTGACCTCCAGCCTTGACCTGGTGAATCTTCCCACTATCTGGTGGGCCACATTCCCAACCAGGTCTAAATCTCAGCCTTGCAGGGTGGAGACTCCCCCACTTTCATCCCTCTCCTTGAAACACTGCCTCAGCCCTATGGGTGGGTAGTGGCTGCCTCTATATCTACTTTTCCTCTAGTCTTTAGGTTTTCTTTATGCTTAGCAGGCAATCCCTGTTATACCAATACACTATTATTCATAAGTAATCCTTATATAAAACTTTGCTCAATCAAATTTCTGTGTGGTTTCTGACACTCCCAGCTTGGCAATGACTGATATACTATTCAGAAAAGTATTTTAAAGAATTCAACTTTATAAGTCTCACTAAACCTATTAATCCCAAATCTTGTACTACCTTCCCACAAACTCTTTATTATTTACAATGGCCACCTTAACAGATCTACAAAGTCTCTCTGGGAAATATTTTATTATGTCAGGTGACAAAAAAAAATCACTAATTTCTCTCCTTTAACCATGTCTTTTTGTAATGTCCTCCTTATTGACCGTCAGCTACTGGTATGACTTGTTTTGGCTGATTAAACATTAGCAAATATAAAGGGAGGAAGGGCCTTTAAAAGCACCTGTGCAATGGGGCTTAATTTTTTTAACCATTTTTTTTTATAAACATATAATGTATTATTAGCCCCAGGGATACAGGTTTGTGAATCACCAGGTTTACACACTTCACAGCACTCACCATAGCACATACTCTCCCCAATGTCCATAACCCCACCACCCTGGGGCTTGATTTTTTATGTCATTCTCAGAATCCAGAGACTATTATGTAATGAATCCAAGCTAATGTGTCAAAAAATGAGAGTCTGTGTGAAGGATAACTAAGATACGCTAGAAAACAGCTGTCCTTGAAGCCATGCTAGTTCATCCAGCCAGCAGCCAATCTGCCAGTGAACCACAGACACTTAAGGGGCGGAGGGGACCTGAGGTACATCAAGCAGACCCAGACCAGGAAATATACCAGTTGAGCCACAGAATCATGAGATAAATAGAGTGCTAAAACTAAACACCAAATTGTGGCATGGTTAGTTAGAGAGCAAAAGCTAAGTGATACAAATACCAAATGGATTACTTTATTTCCCAAAAAGAGAAAGGAAAATAAAAGTTGAAGTTTTTATTTAGAAGCAAAGAATTATTGAAGTTCATGGAAAAAGTCTTCTATGATGAAAGTCTTCTCATAAATTATAAATGTATCTAACCAGTCTAATTTCCACTAGCCAAATCTTTCCGTAAATCATTAAGACAAGCATTGATCAATATATGAGGTATTAGATTTTCTTTTTAAAAATTATTTGACCTATTGAGGTCAGTGGAAATAGTCAATAATGAAGTTTGTATGCAACCATTTATACAACTTAATATGTTCTCTAAGTTGTAAGTGAATTTGTGAGTTTCATAGAATTCCTAAACATAATAGCTCTTCTAGAACAGATGATAGCATTAACTTTAGTTATTATACAATAGCATTTTAACATATCATAATTACATTTCAGAAGGCTTCATAAGTGTAGGATTCTTCAATCTATTTAGAGGTTCTCTTCTAATGTTAAAATTTCCCCTGGATGCACTATAACACTATAAACACAACAGAATAAAAACAAATTCTCCTCATAAACCTGCTTCTTTTTCAATGTATTATTAATTCAGCAAGTCTGCCATTTAATAAACACACTACAAACATGGAGAACATTGTAGATACCTTTTGTTCCTTCGTCTTCATGTTCAACCTTTGTTGCTCAGAATTTTCCTGACCACCTTCTGAATATGTTTTCTTCTTCCCATCCCCACTGCCAATACCTTGGTTTTGAACCTTGGTTTAGAACCCTCCCCCTTCTTTCTGATTCCTCCTAACAAGTTACTGATAGATTTCTCCTAGTTACCCCTTCCAGTGCATTCTCTACATTCTCCATATGGCGGCGCCCTCTCCCATACATCTCTCATTTGCCAACCTATCATCCACAATCCCGCTCATCTTAACCACACCCTCAGGTTAGTCCTGTTCTCAGAAAAGAAGTTGAATGTGTCCTTTACTATCTGTGCTGCTCCGGGTTTCTGTTCCTCTATCAGCATTTCCAACCTCTTTCTCTGCCTTAATATTAAATTTTGGCAATCCTTGGGATTCTATCTACAGATTACTATTCTCTTCACTCTAATAAACTACATATTTATGAAAGCACCTCAACAATATAAAATACAAAGAAATATATGGTTTTTGTTAAAAACCCATACAGCATATGTTTTATATAATTACAGTCTGATGATCAAAATTTGTTTTCTAAGATCTATAGGGCAGTTTATTTTCCATCATGAATCCATAGATTCTTTACATTCATATAAAGAAAAAAGCTTGAAAAAGAGACATAATATTCAAAATCCATTACAGATTTCATACTGTTGATTCTGTGAAAAAAAAAAAAATCTGGAATAATCCCATAGTGTTACTTGAAAGAGAATAGCATAAAACTTAGAGAACAATTAAAGTCTTCTAAGATCCCTAAGAAGGGTTTGATATTCTTTGGACATATATCAATATAAACTTTGAAATACAACTTTTAGAACCTTTTTGTGCGACCACTACTGATCACCGTGAAAGCAAGCCAGGTGGAAGAGAAATATGAATTAAGATTAGTAGGATTCCTCTGCAGAAGTGGAGGCACATGAGGGAAAAAAAAAAAAGAAAAAGTTCCTTATATGAAGGGGAGGAGCTGGATATGGAGAAACACCTGTACCATTTTTTAATCCCTAACTAAGCCGAAGTCCAAAATGGACAAAAGTTCCTGGAGTGACCACATTGCTAGTATAGAAACATGGAAAGGAAGGGGAAAGCTACTCCTGAAGAGAGGTTATTACACACATCTGTGGTGATCACATTTATGTATATGTTAAATATGCACTGCCATCCCTAAACTCTCTGGTTGTCCTTTTTGCCTTCCTTTAGTTTGTTTTTAAAAGGGTCCGTACAATAAATTGTTTGAAAAAAAACGATCTTCAGCTATTGAGGTGGTTCCCTCAGGTATCATGAATATGAGATTTATTGCCTCTCAGGTCCCTTTTTCATTACTCTTCCAAGATCCCTCCATTTCAATTCCAGTTGTTCACATCCTGTTTCAAGAGACACACTATGGAACAGATCACATGCAGGAAAGCCGGTTTCAAAGTCTTTCATTTATTAGGAAAATTCTCTTTCAGAGTCCTGGCATCAGAGACAAGACCCCAGGGTCCCATGACCACAAATGAATGTGTTGATCTTCCTTGGCACTCAGCCTTCCTCCTTCCTGGCTTTCTTCATTCCTTTCACTCATCACTGCTTCCATTTTACAAATCAAAAAGAATTTTCAAAGCTGGATGTTTCAGAAGAATGGTGGTCAAATCTCTTGCTAACGCAACTTCATATTAATTTTGAAATTCCATTTTTGTAGTGTGGTGAATCACTTTATGCGCCTGATCATCCTTTCCTTTTGTGATGTAATTCTGCAAATAATTTCACATCATTTTTACTTAGCCAACAAAATGTGTGGCTAGAGCAAAGTAAAAAACTGACCACTCACAGGTCATGTCCAGCCTAAAGATACAGTTTAACCTTCAGAACATTTTAAAATCCTTTGAGTTTATTACCAGCATTTAAAATTCAGAATTTCATGTTAAACCTGGATCTCCTGGTTCTTATGAAGTACTGGAAGTTTACCAACACTGGACTGTTATACCTGAAAACAATCAGCTGAAACCCTTTTACTGTGAGCTTACGTTTTACAATTCAACACAGCAGCTGCCCCCCCCACGCTTTTCTCCCATCCCACTTCATTCATTTACATTGTTTCCCTGACTCTTTTCAAGACCTGCATAAGTGACTCCCTGCCATACTACACACAACACACCCACACATGCACAGAATATCTGATATCTAATATATGGGAATATCTCTCTAACTTTTCATATTTTATACTTCTCTATTAATAATTATTACCTGTTGTAAGTCAAAATCAGTACTACTTGAGGAATGCTTCAAATTTTTTAATTTTACCGGAACATTTCCAAATATACCAGAGCTCCAGCTTCAGGCCAAGCTTGGATTTAGACATGTCTAGATATGCCCAGGCACTTTAAGAGATGGTCATGGAAGAAACTTGCCAAGACGCTTACTACATGGGATCTAGGCAGAGATATTCAAGATACCAGAGATATTCTGGTAACCTGGGACCAAAAGCTAGATTAGAGTTGTGATGACAAAGTGATCCTAGGATAGCACAGCTAAATCAATGATCTTGGCCCAGTACTCACTCACTTTTGCCTGAGTCCTGGAGAGAGAGCAACAGAAGCAGAAAGCAGAACACCCAGTTGTTCACAACAGCACTGCAGGATAATAGGACACATACAACATTATTCTGCTAACCCTCTGCCGGAGTGCAGCTCCACAAAACCATAACCTTAGGTCAGTCGACTGAAATATTCTCAATGAGCAAAAGGGTTTAATGTAAAGTAGAAAATGTACATTAGATGAATATATGGATAATCTTGAGTGGAGAAGGACTTTTCTAAACACCAAAGAATGAGAAAATAGAGAAATAATCTGATTGACTACATAAACTTTCAAAAATTCTACAGGGCAAAATATTAAGTTGAAATGGAAATCTGTTTGCAATATTAATGATGAAGAAGAAGTATACTTAATATGAAAGGTTCTTACCAAATCTTATAAACTGGGACACCTAGGTAGCTCAGGCATGATCCCAGGGTCCTGGGATTGAGCCCCACGTCGATCTCCCTGCTCAGCAGGGAGCCTGCTTCTCCCTCTTCTCTCTGCCATTCTCCCCACTTGTGTTCTCTGGCTCTATCTCTCTGTCAAATAAATAAATAAAATCTTTAAAATAAATAAATAAATATTTAAAAAAATAAAAAGTAAAAAAAAATCTTATAAACTATAAGAAGATAATTAGAAAATCAAGCAAAGGACATAAATAATTCATAAAAGATAGCCAAAAGCCTGGAAATAAAATGAATATTTTGTCATTCATTCCTTAAAAATATATGAACACTAAATATGAAATTCTTTTCTTTAGCAGAGATAAAGAAATGGTAATACCCTTATGAGTCACTGTATGTGAAATTTGTTACAACCTTACTTAAGGGTATCTTGACAAAATTAAAAAATTGTTAATTTTCATATTCTTCAAGTCATCAACTCTTCTTCTAAAAATGTACATGAATGAAAACACCAGAGATTTGAACAAAAATGTATATACAACAATGTGTACTGTAACATTACTTTTTTTTAAAGATTTTTTACTTATTTATGACAGAGAGAGATATTGAGAAAGGGAACATAAGCAGGGGAGCTGGAGAGGGAGAGGCAGGCTTCCGGCCAAGCAGGGAGCCTGATCTGGGGCTCCATCCCAGGACGCGGGGATCATGACCTGAGCTGAAGGCAGATGCTTAACAACTGAACCACCCAGGTGCCCCTGTAATGTTACTTTTAATAGGAAAGAACTGAAATAAAAAGAAATAAAAAGATCAAGGAACTAATTTTATATCCATATAATACTATCCCAGCTCTTTAAAAAAAAAAAAAAAAAACCACTTGCTATACGAGGAAATTTATGGACAGAGGGGAAAAGTGTAAAATGTATGCTAAGGTATATTTTATGCACAACTTGAAGAAAATCTGCATGAGAAATATCCACCAAAATGTTCATAGTGTTCATATGGATTTGGGATGTTTTATATTTTTTATCTTCAGTTAATTCTAAGCTTCTAATTTGTTAAGATACATTTGCAATTAGGATGAAAAGCAAATTTTACTTTAAATGTTGATCAAATGTGGTAATGGTTAAGGAAATCTAAGGCCTCATTCCGGACTTGCATCACAAGGGTCAGGTGAAAATTGGGGGTAGGGCCAGGAAGGAGGTTACAGCAGCAGCACGGTCCACAGTACGAGTGGTAGGCTGTCAGTCATCTGGCAGAATAGAGATCTCTGGCAAGCACAAAACCTCCCTCCCCGTGGAAAGAGCAGCAGCATCTGGTACAAGATAGGTGGCTTGACCAGAACAGTGGCAAGAGAGGACAACCAGAAAAAGTAGCAGAGCTGTCAAGTGGATGGCCTTCAGTAATCCCCAGACTTGATCGTGAGCAGGTTGAACTGATGCCCTAGACACTTCCAGAAGTGGCTGGGGCAGATTTCGCAAAAAGCTGAGGTCTTATATTAACGAGTAGATACTAAAGCTTCAAATTAGAGGTGATTTCTGTAAAAGTGACCGCATTTTTTTAGACCAGACTGTAGTGGCCTGAGGGAATAGGAGTAGATCCATTTTTCATGGTTTTAACACTAATACCTATATTCATATATATTGCTCTTTCATCTGTATTTTGCTGACCCATAAAATATATTTTGCTAAAGTTTACTTCTGCTGTTCCTGGACAAAATGTGAAATTTAACTATTATTTCATCATCTGGACAAATATTTCCTATAAACTGAGACAGTTTTATGAAGACAAATGATAAATCAATAGAATGGAAACCACTGTTCTGTTTCAGGCTATAATAATGTATAAATATGGGCAAATCATTATAACTTTTTTATCTTCTAAAAGAGTGTAAGATGGACCTGTCTGAAGCTATTAGAGAATCTTTAATATCCAGTGCTAAAAAGTAAGATGTTAAGGGTGCAATTAATTAGCATGCAAATTCAACAGCAGAGATTAATTCAGTAGTCCTCATGAACATCATGGGTTTAATTCAGGTAACGCATGATTATTTCAACATAAAAATATACTTTCTACAGTCTCAGACTATCTGCAAGCAAAATCCAAGGAAGTCATTTACATCTTGCAATTCCATTTCTAAACCCCTGTCAAATTGTTATATATCCAATTAGCTGGTAAGAAGAATTATCAATCAATGCTTTGTTTTCATTATTTGTTTATCCAAGAAATAGAAAAAGGTAGATAAAGCAAATATAAAGGGTTGCTAAAATTGGGTTGTAGGTATAGGGGAGATCACTGTACCCTTCTTCCTACCTTGTACATGTAGGAAGCCTTTCATAATAATAATAATAGCTTATTGAATTTTTTAACTGCTGATTCAAATATCATGTATTTTTAACATCTTAATAGATGTTTACTTTAAATTCCTCTCTTCACACTAGCCAAGGGTCTTACTATATTCTATCCTGAACACAGATTCTCTTTTTCTCTTTGAAGACTTACTTATTTGAGAGAGAGAGAGAGAACGTGCATACACACTAGTAGTAAGGGGAGAGGGAGAGAGAATCCCAAGTAGACTCCATGTACTGAGCACAGAGACCAGATGGGGCTCCATCTCAGGACCTTGAGATCATGACCTGAGCCAAAACCAGAAGTCAGATGTTTAACCAACTGTGCCACCCAGGCACCTCCTGAACTCAGTTTTTCTAGATGCAATGAAAGACACTGTTAAATCATGCATCAACCAATTGTAATAAGTAAGCATGTGATGAGAACTTTCTGTGAACTCTGCAATATTATGTTCCAGTAGGGCCAAATCTGCATCTCTATTGTTTCAAGAATGTTTTCTCTAACCTTAGTAATATTACAAGTTTTGCTCACCAGTGACATGCATTCAAGAGGTTTGCCTGCTAGGATCTGGCTGGCTCAGTCATTAAGTGTCTGTCTTCTGCTCAGGTCATGATCCCAGGGTCCTGGAATGAAGCCCCGCAACAGGCTCCCTGCTTCTCCCTCTCTCACTCCCCCTGCTTGTGTTCCCTCTCTCGCTATGTCTTACTCTGTCAAATAAATAAGTAAAGTCTTTTAAAAATTAAAAAAAATTTCAACCTGTTTGGTATTTCTTAAATTATTATATTCTCTTATCATGGGCAACTACTGTGCAGCATTTCAGTAGGTACCCTAGCAAGATCCAAATATCTCTTCTTTCGGTACCCCTGTGGTATGGTCCCACTATCCTTTTGCGATCTCAGCATTATGACTCCCTATTTGCTCAGGGCAAGTGCAGTTTATACCTTGTTGTCCCAGTATAATCATTAACACACCTCATTGCACCCAATCCAAGCCATTCCCTACCTTCAAAGTAATCAACCTTTCATTCACTCTTTTCTATATGTACCCTGAAATATTTTTTTTTCTCTTTACCTTGCACATTTTTTTCCTGAGTAGAATGTACTCCAGGCTTAGAATTGCCATCACAATATAAATTTCACTAGGAATGCCATAGCTCAGATAAATAACAAGTTTTTTAGTATATATATATATCCCAAGTATTGCATGGGACATACTTATAATTAGCCATTGTTTACCTGATATTCAATTATAATTAAGCATCCCATTTTTTATCTGGCAATCCTTTCGCAGCCTAATCCATAGTTTCAAGGCCCAAATGTAATGCGTCTTCTACTCTGAAACCTCAGTGCTGCCCCGCCCAGAGCTTTTGTACTATGCCTTGCGTATCATATTACCACATGTTGCCACTAGTGTCCAAACCACACATGTATTATCTCCTCCATTCTTTTTTATGTGACTCAAGGACAAGAATTGAGTTTACTTACTTATCTATTTTCTCCCTTATATTACTAATCACATGTTGACATACTAGTAATCAATATTCAGAACGTCTAAGAATAAGCATTACTGCGATTTTAGTTGGACTTAACAAATTAGTAAATTGTTTAAATTTCCCAGGGACCATTTTGAAAATCCCTTTGATGACTTAACAGCTTCTCTCAATGATTGTTAAATAATAAACCTATTTATGCATTTCAGAATGAAAAATACTGGATTGACTAGATTGACTATAACAACAAATATACCACCCAGTGTGGGATGTTGACAGTGAGGGAGGCTGTGGGTGTGTTGGGAACTCTATTTTCTGCTCAATTTTACTGTGAACTAAAAACCACTCTAAAAAGTCTGTTTTTAAAAAAAAATGTTCCCCCCACAACACAGGTCAACCTGAATTGAGCTTAAAAAACACAGCTACGGTTGAAATTTTCTTACAGTAACAGATGTGAGCAGGGGATGGGTATAATTCTTGACATACATTATTAAAAATAGTCTATTTTCAAAGCTGACCTTGTACTGGAGTAGCTTTCTATTGCAAATTAAATTTAAGAACTTTATGGTGTCAATTTTGCTTTATTCAGGTTATAAATTTTCAATCAAATGCAAATCATATTAGTCCTACCCACCACTAGTTTTCTGGTGGATGGTACCCTTTGAATGTGCCATGTTTTTTAATATTATCAGAATACTTCATCTACTAAGGGAAGCGGGCTCAATGTAATTTGGCTCCCCAGGATATGAAGATCAGTTATGAAAATAATTTTAGTGCTCTTTACTATGCATGCCCGCACACAGACAGACACATACACACAGGAGAAACAAACCCATTACTTATGGCTAACATTCATATTTCTTCTAAAACACAGAAATAATCAGTTTTTTAAATTATTTTCATAAAAATAAATCTGACTGTAAAAATATTTCTCTAACTTTTTTCCCCTACAGTTCTTTGGAATCACTCAATTCATTCCCTGTTCAGTAATAATTTATTTCATATCTATTAGCTACAACTTCTCCTTGGATATTATCCTACAGCAAATTATGGTTTTTAGCGAAACAGTCTAAAAAGGCATTTGTGAAACTTTTTGAAAACAGAAAATCAAGAATTAGAACACGCTATAATGGTTTCTCAGAGCCAACAGTGAAGATGCGCAGTGCTACATCAAACTGAAAACATAATTTCCAGCCACATTTGGTTAGACAATTTTGCCTTTCATTTTAAAGTAGTCTATTAGACCTTTAGTCACAGGTTGAATCAAGGCATTCTAAAAGAAAAAAAAAAGTCATTTCCATTTTGACAAAAACGGTTCTGATCTCCCTGGGGATGTCATCGTCCTCCACCAATGCCCAGCTTTTAGGGCTGTGAATGAAGTATATGGACCCCAGACCAGTCAGGCAAATCAGTTGAAACAACCATAGGAATCAGTGGGATGCTGATGTCACAGTCAGACCACACTCAGAGCCACAAAGATAATGTACTCTACAACCAAAGAAAGAATGCAAACACTACAGTGCCTTCCAGACAACAACAGGGAATTAAACAAGATGCTTTCTTAAATTCTATTGTTGCTCAAAGTCACAATTCAGACCTGAGCTCCACATAGAGGAAGAGGACTGGATTTAATAAATTTTTAAATAAATTCCCTCTCGGACAAAACTGTAAATAAATACATGTGCAATTGAAAAACACAATGGCAATTTTATTTATTTATTTATTTGCTAATACTGTAGTCTCCACAAATATTTCACCATGACAATTCAACAGCAGTGGTATTTTGTTAATTTCTAAATAAATTGGAAGATAAAGTGATTCACGGCAAATATAATTGATCTTCCCCTCACTGCCGCATAAATAGTATTTGTTATAAAAGTTTAAAAGCCACATTTATGCATTAAATTATTAAAGCAAGTATAATGCCTCCACATTGTATTGTTTTGCAAGGGTTATCATGGAATCTTCACCATTTATCATACATGTATCTCTGTCTTTTTTCTACTCAGAAGCACAGCATGAAAAAACTTCATTTCACATTGAAACATCACTATGTGGAACAGTGTGATGAAATGAGACACAGGAGGAGTTATACTCTGGTAAACAGTTGGTCTACGGAAATGATAGCATTTTATGCTGAGACTGATACATCAATTTTAAGTCCTAAGAGATGACTGATCTGAAAGCCAGGATGTCACCAGTGATGAAGTATACACATGTGAAAAATTACAGGTGACGTGACCAGGCCTGCTGAGGGGCCGCTCACCCAGGCCTTTTTACAAACCAGCGCAGGATGCCAGGACCCTCCTCCAGCCACGGCTCCTGATCAATTATTCTGTATCGCTGGTTGACGAAAAGCACTCGTGTTGCCAGGGACATCTAAAATGTCTCACTAAATAATCTAAGTTTAATGACGTTGTAAATGTGACCAGAAGTGTATTTCCCAGATTGCATTTTGAGATGTGTACGTTTTATATATGACAAGGAAAAGATGGAAGTTTGAGGAGAAAAACGGTTTCACCCAACAATCTGAGAATCCAGGCTACGCGGTTTTTCTTAGCTCCAGTAAAAGGCAGAACCCAGTTTCGTTTTATCCCGCTTCCTCAATGTGCAGTTATGTCTCGCTATATTCACAAACTGTGGAAATATTTTGAAAATATTTTCTTGATTAAAATAAGAGGATTTTTTTTGACTTTTTAAAAAAATTATTTAATTTAGTAGTTTTCTTGGAAAAAAAAAACAATAAGGCAAAAAAAATGAAAATATATATAGTTTTGTCTTGATGTGACTTCATTTCACCTGAAGGACTCAGAGCTTCTCCATTAGCAGGAATCGGACTGGGGATCAGGCTGGGAAATGTAGTGCAGATGGTGGAAGAAGAAAGGTGGGGGATAATGCAGAGACGTTCAGTTTGGTTGAATTCCTGCTCTGGCTAAAACCCCCCAAAAGGTCACGGCCTTAGCAGGCCTCCTTGAAAGAAGCCCCAGCACAATCCCGAGCTTAGCTTGGGAGTCGGGGTCTTAGGAGGAATCTCCGCAGCGGCTGCCCGTCTCTCAAGTGCCTCACAGCTAGGAAGGGAGGAATGGCGAGGAAGGAATAGAAGTACTAATTTACCCAGTATAAATCCAATTTCCATGCAGGGATGTCTTCCTCTGGAATGGTATTTCCCCCAGGACCCACACTGGCTGAGGCTCAGCAGTTAAGGAACAGAAACGAAAAACACGAACAGAAAGCATACAAGGAAGGCACCTCAATTTGTGATCCTCAACCAAGGGTGGGATGCACAGGGGTGGATTCCTGAACAAGACAACTGAAACAAATACAGAACACAAAATGAAGGAAGCCAGGGCCCGACAGGAGTAGTTCTCTTACCCACCCCACGTGACAGCACTTTCAGCCCCACGTCCTAGGAAGAAGTGTCTTTTGGGAATCAGCTGTGTGTGGTGGGATTTGGGCAGAGGCAGAATTAAACTGGAAACTACCGTCCTGACTCTCTACCCATGCTCTTCCTAACAAAAGAAGGGAAAAAGGCAGGAAAGAGTTGGGATTTCATTTTCAAGACTCAGGTCATTAGGAGAGCAGAACTTAGACAGCAGTGGGCACTCCGTTATACAGACCCGGGATCGAGTCCCTTGTTCAGTAACTGCCGGAGGTGATCCTGCTCAGGGTCTGAGTCTGTCTGCCCCTAAAAGAGGGAAAACAGAGGAGGCTCCATTCCACATCAGTGTGTCCAAGAGAGAGTCCCAGGGAGATAAAGGATATCAAAAAACAAGATTCTTAATGGGAAGAAGGAAAATCAAACAAAAAAATTAGATTTTTCTCTACATATATATAATATACAGATATTTAACACATTATTTGAGAGGTGGCTCCAGTCCATGGGGCTTGAGAGAGGATCCAGAGACAGTGTAGACAGCTGTCATCACCTGGATATAAATTAGCATTTAGCTTACCATCTGAGTGAAAAGGTTGTGCTGGAAATAGTGACTTTATTTTTTAAATCTTATTCATGATACCTCCCATAAAAACATAGGGAACTGAATATCTATAGGAACATAAAGTAATGGCTTCTGGATGGCCATGGGCAAGTTTTCTGTGCCTCAGTTTTTTCATCTATAAAATGGGGATAATAATAGTCTCAGAGGGTTGCCAGGGTTAAATAGCACATGGCGAATGCCATGTAAGGATTTGCTGGTATTCACTATTATCCAGTATTTTACATTGTCTTTGCAGAAGCACAGAAAGTAACTTCTTTCAAAACTAATAGTTCTACAGATGGTAACATGTTAATGCTGTAGCAAAATTTAAATGAAATAGCAAAGGACACAGCAGACATTCAGCAGGGGTCATGATCCTAAGATGAAAGCAGGTACGACAAAACATTGTTTACCGATGTCCCCTCCCCACCAATCAATATCCGGTCATTATATATCCAAGAATGAGTATAGGATTTAGAAGAGCCAGAGTTTCTGTGTTTGATTAACATTTTCAGAATCATCACTCATAATGGGTATGTCATGAAAGTTCTCTGAGGCCCAGTTTTCTTATCCAAATGGAATACTACCACCCTTTTCCAGAGATATGTTGCAAGATTTGGATAGGACGACTATTCTGAAAACATTGAGGACACATGAAAAAATCCTCTATTCTACCATGTGCTGATGTAATCTACAGTTATTATAATAAAATCTTTCCTTTGCTTAGGTTATCACTTAGCTTCTTAAAATGTAATGGCCTCAAGAAAAAGACACTACCACCAGTATTATTGTGAAGACAACAGAGGGGACAAATTACTTCAAAAGGAATCATATAGATTTTTCTGACACCTAATTAAAATGTATGGCCATGAAGGTTTATAGAACAAAAATAAGGTAAGCAATTTATCTTTGCAAAGCAGCTCTTCAATATTTGGCATGACTGCTAAAGAGACTCAAAATATGAGGGTACTTGCCAAAATCTGTGCAGTCAGAAACTGACAATGTTTTCTCACAGATCCCACCACTGGCCTCCACTTTCAGTGTTCAATCCACAGTGGCACTTATGCATTTGGGTTGTTTTGTTTTGTTTTGGGTTTTTTTTAATAATATATAGTAGCCTCCAATTTTCATATTATCAAAACTATTGTTTTTTCTTTGATAGTTTCATCCATTGTTTTATGCTTAGAAAGCACATCCTCACCCAGAAATTAATTTTTCACCTATATGTTCTACCTCCATAGAACTTTTATATTATACCTAGAATCTCTCTAGAATTTATTTTGGTATATTGCGCAAGGAAGAATCTCCTTGTCCTCGCCTAAACCCATTGTCCCTAATATCTATTGAATGGTCTTTTGAAGTCAGTGAAGAAAGAAAAATCATTTTCATAAAATTCAACAGTGGAAAGAAGAGCTGAAAGATTCCTACTTTGGTTGAGGAGAGGTAGGGAAAGGAAAAAGGTAATTTGGGAAGTAGAGATTTGAAAGAAACATAAACTTGAGATACAGGCTTTCAGTTATAAAATGAGTAAGTCGTGGGAGTAAAAGGCACAGCATAAGGAGTATAGTCAGTGATGTAATAGCGTTGTATGGTGGCAGATGGCAGCTACATTGGTGGTGAGCATAGCCTAACATAGAAACTTGTGGAATCATTATGCTGTACACCTGAAACTAACATAACATTGTAGGTCAACTATGCTCAAAAAACTTAAAAAACAAAAACAAAACCAGCCTTGAGTGCAGTAGCAAGAGACAAAAGAAAAGAACAGCACTCCCAGGCAGCTAGGAATGACCCATAGTTGGGAACCGAGAGTTCCCTATTATGAAATTTTCCTTGGGCTAGCCCAAGAAGGGGGCTGGGAATAAGTCTTGCTAGTGTTCTGACTCTCAAAAAGAGTTAGGAAAATAAAATGATTGATGACAGCTATGCCAAGCTCTTGCCAATGGAATTTCATAAACGGGGAAGGAAGTATGATCACAGTAGCCAGCCCACACCTCACAATAATCTTGGCATGAAAACAAATATGTCTGTTAAGTAATTCTACATAATCCAAGCACATTTTAACACAGGAGCTGTAAAAAACCACAGATCAAATAAGTGTAATTACTCATTCATCAGTACTTGCTATCATTCTAAAAATTTAATATTTGTTCCTTTTCCTACTATAAAAGATCAGTAATATAATGAATTCAAGGAATGGAAACATAAATCACCTATAATCCCATCTCCTGAAATGCATAAGGTTCCTCTAAGAATTTGCTTATTCTAAGCAACTGTTCTTCCAGTCTTATATTTGTATAAATATATAGAAAATTCACAAAAATGCTATACAAAATGCACAAAATTAAAAACACATATACTATTCAGTAATCAAAAAAAAAAAAAAAAAAGGTAGAAAGCAAAAGACCAGGACAGGACTAACAATTTGGACTGTAACTAAAACAAAATATAGAGGCCACATACTATAGATGGATGGCAAATTTTACTTAAAACCTTCTGTCAATCAAACTGGAAAGGGAAATATAATCTTTCACGTAGTTTAAAACTCCATTAGATCAGAAATACTAAAAGTTTTCAGAAAAAATAATGATGTATCCCTCATGTTCTTCAAGAATGAAATATTTTATAACAATTTATAACAATTTTCTTATTCTCCTAAGAACCCACAGAATATATCTACAGCGTGGTGGAACTTTCCAGTATTTGTAAAATCAAATGCCTATACAGAAGCCAGGCAGGAATCAAATGATTGACCTTGCACCTGGCTTACTACGAGAGAGTACAGATTGTGGTGAGCTTAAGAGTAGAAGCTCTGACTTTATGCATTCAAATACACATACACACACACACACACACACACACACACACATATACATACATCCATACATATATGTATATATATATACACTCATATATACATATACATCTTTTTAATCTTTAAACAATTTTCTGGCCATACACATTGCATTTGCTCTTGAAAAGCCCCCAGTATACAATCCCTATTGCTTATTTTTGCCCCAAGATCTTCACCCATGATTTTCATCAACAAACAACATTCCTAACACTATGCTGCTTACCAAACAGTGGGACTTAAAAAAAAAAAAAAAGATGTTATATGTTCTGTTTCTAGAGACATTATATTTCTTTCAGCATAAAATAAGTATGTGTCAAGAAAATTTAGAAGTTTTGAAAAGCAAAAATCTTTATGGATTTTGGGATAAAAAGAAGGTATTATTTCCATTTTGAAACCAGATTTTAGCTGTTAGGATGGATTTGCAAAGGTAAAATAGCTGTACCATTTTACATTCTTTCCAGCAATATCTAAGAGTTCTCTTATTCTGCACTCTCATCCTAAAGTTCCTTAAATGCTTTTCTAGCCATTATAATATACATGTAATGGTATCTCATCATGGCTTTAATTTGTATTTTTCTAATGACTAGAAATGTTGAACATTTTTTATGTACTTATTAACCTGCCATATCTCCTCTTTAGTGAAACTCTTGTTTAAATAATTTGTCATTTCTAATTGAATTGTTTCACTTCTTACTGATTTTATTTATACACTTCACGTAGTCAGATATGTAATTGGAAAATATTTTCTCCCAGTCTATAGCTTGTGTTTTCATTCTCTTAGCAGTCTATTACAGAACATGAGTTTTTCCATGTTGATAAAATTCAAGTTACTTCTTCATAGATCATGCTTTTAGCATCATTGCTAAGTACTCTTTACCTAACCCCATTTAGTAAAAATTTTCTATGGTTTCTTTAAAAAAGGTTTATAGTTTTACATTTTACATTTAGATCTGATTCATTTTGAGTCAATTTTTGCGTAAGCTATGAGGTTTAGGTCAAGGTTCATTTCACTGCACGTGGAAAACTGTTTCAGCACCACATAGTGAAGACATTTGATTTGCCCACGTTCTTTTGCCAAGGATGCATTGGTCACATCTGACTGAGTCCATTTCAGGTCTCTAATCCTGAGAGTCTGGTCCTTCACCAATACCCCACTGTCTTGATTACTGTAGCTTCACAATAAGTCTTAAAAATTGAACAGCATGATTTATCCAATTTTATTTTTGTCTTCAAAACTGTTCTCGCTCATCTCGTTCCTTTGATTTCCACATAAAATTTTAGAGTCTGCTTTTTTATACCTCAAAAAAATCCTGATAAGATTTTGACTATATTAAACCTGTAAATCATTCTGGGAAGAAGGGACATCCTTACTAGGTTGAGTTTTCCAAGTCATGCACAAGTGTGCATTTTCATTAACTTAGGTCTTTTTTTTTCTCCCCACCAGCCTTTTGTAGTTGTCAGCATATAGGCCCAGTATACATTTCTTATTTCATTTACTTCTAAGTATTTTATTTAGGAGAGAGAGAGTGTAATAAATGCTATCTTGTTTCCAATAAAATATTATAAATAAAATGAAATTATAAGTTATAAAAATGATTTTTATACATATTGGACATATAACCAGAAACCTAGATATATTTAGGACTAGGAATGATTTTTATGGATTCTGTGGAATATTTCACTTAGGTAATCAAGGTATCTACAAATAGGAATGGTTTTCTTTCCAAATACATATATATATATATATGTATATATATATATATGTATACAAATACATGTATATATATATATATGTATATATATATATATATATATATATATATATATTTTTTTTTTTTTTAACCACATTACCCTGTTAGAATCTTTAGCACAAGGATGAATAGGATAAATGACAGTGGACATTTTTGCCTTTTTCCTAATCTTAGGGTGAAAGCATTTGGTTTTTCACCATTAAGCAGGATGACAGAGGTAAATTTCTTGTAGATGCCTTTTTTCATGTTGAGGACGTTCCCTTCTATTCCTAATTTGCTAGAAACTTTTTTCCATAAGTGTATTTTCATAAATAATTTTTTCCAATCAATTGATATAACATGGTAAATGTACTTTATATTATTAATTTGGTGGACTGTATCTTGAATACTGAACTGGCCTTGCACTCCTGAGATAAACCCTACTTAGATATATAATTTATGTACACATATAGAAGATATATATATACTTTGTTTGACTGCATTAAGGAAGTTTATGAGAGATACTGTCCATTTCATCTACTACCATTGCCTGATTTTACTCTCAGCATGAAGCAGGCTTCTTAAAATGAGTTGTGGTGTGTTTGCTCCTCTTCTGTTTTCTTGAAGACATTGAAGACATAGAATTGTTATTTCCTCTTTAAATATTTGATAGAATTTCCTAATGAAACCATTTGGGCCTGGAGATTTGTTTGTTTAGCTATGTATAAACATATTATTTATAAACATTTATAAACATGTTATTTGTTTAGCTATGTATAAAATTTCAGGGTGTCTGGGTGGCTCTGCTGGTGAAGCGGCTGCCTTTGGCTCAGTTCATGATCCCAGGGTCCTGGGATCAACTCCTACATTAGGCTCCCTGCTCACTGGGGAGTCTGCTTCTCCCTCTCCCTCTGCTGTTCCCCCTGCTTGTGTTCCCTCTTTCTCTAATAAATAAATAAAAATTAGGAAAAAAACTATGAATACAATTTCTTTCATTTTTATAGGACTATATATATTATATATTTCATCTTAAGTTTTGGTAGTTTGTAATTTTCAAGGAATTGGTCCCTGTCACCTACCTGTCAAATTTATGTGTATAGAGTTATCTGTAGTACATTTTTAAGATTTATCTATTTGACAGAGAGAGAGATCACAAGTAGGCAGAGAGGCAGGCAGAGAGAGAGGAGGAAGCAGGCTCCCCGCTGAGCAGAGAGCCCTATGCAGGCCTCTTTCACAAGACCCTGGGATCATGACCTGAGCTGAAGGCAGAGGCTTTAACCCACGGAGCCACCCAGGCACCCTGTAGTATTGTCTTCTTATCCTTTCAATATCTATTAGATCGATAAAAATACCTGTTGTCATTCTTGATATTAGTAATTTGTATCTTCTCTTCCCCCACCCAACTCCATTAACTGTGGATTATATAGTTGTATAGTATTACCAAATATTTAGATATTTTCCTGTTATCTGTTATTGATTTCTAGTCTAAGTCCACAGGGTCAAAGGACATACTTTGATTTTTAAAATTTTGTTAAGATTTGTTTTACACCTTGGGATATGGTCTGTATTAGTGAGTGTATTATTCCATGTACACTTAAAAATAATTCATGTTCCCTAAAACAGCTGCAGAGAGGAGAATGATGGTTGCCAGGGGCTGAGGTACAGAGTTTCAGTTGTACAAGATGAATAAGTTCTGTAGATCTAATGTACAACATGGTGACTACAGTTAGTAATACTGTGCTGCATATTTGAAATCTGTCAAGGAGGTAGGTCTTAAATGTTCTCACCAACCACCCCACCCCCAACACATGCACACAAAAAACAGTAACTGTGAGGTGATAAATATGTTAGCTCGACTGCAGTGATTATTTCACAATATATATTAGAACACCAAGTTGTACACCTTAAGTATATACAATTTTGGTCAGTTGTACCTCAAGCTACGAAGGGAAAAAAAGTTATGCTTTGCTTTAAAAAATGCATATTCTTCTGTGGTTAAATATACTGTTCTACAAATGGCAATTTGATGCAGTTTGCTGTTGGCTGGTAGTGGTATTCGCTTACAGGTTTTCTGAGAAAAGAGTTTTGAAATCTCAAACTATAATTGTAGATTTGTCTATTTTTCCTTCCAGCTCTGTGAATTTTTGCTTCATGTATTTAGACACTCTAACGAAGTTAGGCAAATTCATGTTAAATATTGTTATATCTTCTTATTGAGTTGATTTTTATACTAAGTAATATCCCTATTTATTGCTGTTAATGGTCTTTGTTCTGATGTCTATTTTACCTGATATTAATAAACTACTCTAGCTTTCTTTTAAAGTTTGCATAGGATACCTATTTTTCATCATTACTTTTGGTTGCAGACCGAGAATGTCACCATATTCAAAATATGCTGTATATAATCCAAAATTACCCATTATGTGAAGAACCAGGAAAAGGTCTACTTAAAAGGGAAAAGGCAGTCAAAACCAAACACAAAACCAATTCAATTCACTTCAATGACTAAAGCAGCATTTTAAAATAAGTGAGTTTTAAATGCATGATAAATGGATTAGGTTTAATATAAGAAGAGGATTAACAATGAGCCTTTTAAAGTTTTAGAAAGGTTAATGAGCGTGGCACCTTTAAATTAAGTTTAGGAATAATCTGGTTTAGAAGAGGAATGGACTAGCCGGATTCTTGGAATAACTGCCCTTTTCTCCATTTGGTTCCAGAATTTTTTGATGAATAACAATGAGATATAAATTGTATTATTATTCAAGATAGTATCATATTTTCCCCATGTGTTGAGAATAGAGATGTATGGGGGAGGGGATGGTGGAATAAGTGATGGGGATGAAGAAGTGCACTTGTCATCATGAGCACCAGGTGATGTACAGAATTACAGAATCACTGCACTGTACCCCTGAAACTAACACAACACTGTACATTAACTAACTAGAATTAAAATAAAAACTTAAACAAATAGATACATGGAACATATACAACAATAAAATTTTTTTTCTAGATCTCTATTAAGCTTTACATTTTGGAAGTGCCAAAGAATAAGAATTTCTTGAAAACTTTATCTTCCCTTGCAGGAAAAAAAAAAAAAGGAAAAAAGAAAAAAGAAGCCACGATGTGTAATTTTTAAAAGGGACAAAGATATAATAACATTTTAAAAAAATAAAAATTTATAGGTCCACCCTGGGAGTTTATAGACTCTGTATTAAAAATTCCTGATGTGATCACTATACTCAGGTTTATTTTTGCCTATTTTTTTTAGAACTTTTTAGTTGAATAAAGAATTATACATTTATTCACATCCGTAATATATCTTTGTTAAATGAAATTGAGCTACACGGCAAATGTGTTCTTCCAGAAAACTGTATTCTTTAAAAAAAGTATTAGTACAATCCCAATTTTTTATCTAAGTTGAATATTTTATAGGAAATTTTTTACAATATCAGTTGAATGCTTATATTATTTCCACAAAGACTTGACAAGTTACAAAAAAGTGAAAAATCCTACAGATTATTTAATACCCTTCCTTTCATGGAAGAGAAAATAAAAGCTAAAATTAGACATAAGTTACGAATGAATGGCAATGACAACAATATCTTTTAAATATATTGAATTTAAGGGGCCATAGCATATTCAGAGTAACTTTTATGGCCAAAATACTTATATTAGGAAGGAGAAAATAATGAAGCTAGAATGAGAAATAGAAGAAACTATTGATAGAAAGAAGAAAAAAAATCAATGAAAATAAATAAACCAGAAAAAACCCAGAACTGATTATGAAAACTAAAAGCTTTTTCAAGACCTAAAAATGATTAAATTTAGGAATACGAACAAGAAAAAGAACACAACAAAATCAATAGGTTCAAGGAAAAGTGAAACCAAGAGAGCAGAATTTAAACTCTAGAACAGAATGCAGTGAAAGGCTTTATTCCAGTAAATTTATAAATCTAAGCAAATTTAAAGTGTAATGATCTGATTCTGAGGAGAAAAAGCAGTAAGAGCTGGAAGCAGCCCAGTCCTTCTGGATCCAGTAGGCAGACAGGCATCTCAGGGAGCAGGAATGCCAGTGAGGACAACCCATTGGAAGAGGGTAGAGAGAAGAAACAAGGCAAGTCAGAGAGCAAGATGAGGGCTAGGATTTTTGCCAGGGGTTTTGGTGGGAAACTCTAGACAAGGTCTACAGAGATTCTTTAGAAAGTGTGTCTATTTATTTGAGGAACTATGTACAACACTCCCCTTTACTAACAAACAATTTTAACATTCTTAGGTCATTTGGAATCAAATCACTATTTCTATACATAACATCTACAGATGAGGCCATAGGATTTAAGAGCACTAGGTTTTGATACAAATGCACACGGATGACTAGATAAAGGATTAAAAAGATATTTGCCAACCTTAATAGTAATTAACTCAAGGGAACAGGATTAAAGGAAGGGGGCTCACAGATGAATGAGAAAAGGAGATTTTCCTACTTTACTCTAACCACTACCCTAATCTTTAGATCTTTTACAACAGTGTGTATGTGTAACTTATGTAGCTTTTTAAAGTAAAATTTTAGCATTGCTTTTTAGAAAGAAAAAAATGGTTTCACCCCATTTGAGGTTTGTAGGATTAAATCTTCTATTATTTTCAATTTTGCCCAGTGTCCATTTCATTTGTTTATTCATTCATACATTCAAATATAAACTACAATCCCATTTGCAAGATTAGAATTTCATTGAGGAAAGACAAAAGAAGGGGGCCTTGTTTTGTGTGTGTGTGTGTGTGTGTGTGTGTGTGTGTAATCTAGTTATCAAATGAATGACATAATGGTTAATATTCATGGGGATCTAAAAAAGACAAATTTAGGTCCGTATGTTGTGGTCTGCTAGCATCCTTGAGGAACACTTAATAAATCTGGACAGGATGAAGAAGAAAGAAAATTTGCTTGGAGAGAAAGGTGATAGGGATGTTTGTAGGTAGAAAGGAGGATTATATATAGTAAACCAGCCAAACCACCTAGAGTAGAAGGCTCACAGGGAGGCTAGGCTAGGTTAGAAAAGGAGGATGGAGGCAGAGTGGGGAACCATTGTACTGTAATAGAAGCTACCTAGTATAGAAGATCTGGGACTCTGGAGTCCCAGAGACAAGGGTTTCTAACCCTCTTAAGCCACTTGCCCCTATGTGGAACAAGGATTTCAACCTCCCTGAGCCTCAGGAATAGGAGGATAATAACTTTATAAAGTTACAGTGAACATTAACTTAAGTACTTGAAGTATTTTATAAAGTAATTTTCAGTGACTTGATAAACATTAACTATGTTTCATTATTTTTGTTGCATGCATGGCATTTAGATATTATCCAATAGGCTAGCATTTTCCAACTTGTATTCTATATAACTCTAATTTTTAGATATTAAATGAGTTTGTCTCAAAGAAGAAAGTCCCTTGGACAAAAAATCTTGACAAAATCTGAGTTACATGTTATTACTAGAAACTGGAATATGCTAGCAGGCATTTACACTCCTTAAGGCAGCGCATCCAAAACTGTTTGGGGGTAGCTTTCTACAGAAATTTTGTTTCTCAGAACACCTATTAGAATTAATGTTCTCCACGGTAACCACTGCTAAAGGCAATGACACAGTACAGCAAGTCTTTCGTCAGCAAAATTGCATGAGGTGGAAAATAGTGTCTAATTAATTGTTGGGATTTTACATGGGCTTAAAAAAATGAATGAAAAGGTTCTGTAATAAGCTTGGCATTAGATATCAAGAGCCTGGACCAAAACTATCTGCTACGAATTGTAAAGAAAGGGACACATGTAATGCAACGGAGAGAAATGTCAGCAGAACTTAAGGAATGGTTGAAGTGAGCATGGGGGTTAAAGGAAATTAGGGAGAGACTGGATGCAATTGACAGAAAGAGACTAAGAGAAAGGAGACAACTTTTTAAAATTGGTACAGTACTTAGAATTATGGCAGGATTTCCTAATGAAAATAGGAAGAAAACCACCAAAGAAACACTGTTATACCTTGCAAAGAAGATTAGGGCTTAGCACAATGACTGCTATATGGAAGGCATTCGATAAATACACTGTATTGAGAAACTCGAAAGGAGTCAGCACAGGAGGGACAAAGAAATCCTTGAAATGAGGAACTATCTAAAAGATGAGGTAACAGGAGGTCCCCTGAGCCTCTGATATGAGAAATAGGTAGGACTTGAGGAGACCAATGCAAGAGCTAGAGAAACAGGCAGACATAGAAGAAAGGGAGTGATAATAGCCCAAGAACAGGAGCATTTCAAAAGAGAGAAAGCAATCAGTAGGAAAACAGCAGAGAACTCAAGGGAAAATGAAATCTTAGGAAAAGACATTGGCAGATTGTAATTAACAGCCTTGGATTTTGTTATTTTCATGATGATAGAGGCTGTGTTTCAAGGGGTTCCAGGGCGTGTTTGGTGAGTGAAGCAGAGCACTAGCCAAAATAATAAATAAAAATAAAAAATAAAAATAGAAGACTAGATAGAAATGGCAGTGAACTACAAAAGTCATTTTTCTATGTAAGAGACTTTTTTTTTAAGTAGGGTATGGAGCCCAATGCAAACCTGAACTCATGACCCTGAGATCAAGACCTGAGCTGAGATCAAGAGTCATCTGCTTAGCTGATGGAGCAGCCCAGGCACCCCCATAAGAGACACTTTTGTATTTGAAGGCAAGAGATTGTAGAAATCAGAGGAAGAAACTGGAGATACTGGAAGATTCTCCAGTTAAATTTCTAAAGATAAAACAGGAAGGAATAAATTGAGAGAGAGAGAGAGAGGGAAAAAAAAGAAAAAAGAAAACCAGATGTTTCCATGGGATGGCTACAAAAGGGACCAATGATACATATAAAATTAAAAAGAGTAATTACCACTGACTAAAGTGCATAAACAGTAATGGTTTTATCAAGCCCCGTGTCCAGTAAGGTCAGATTCTTTTGTTCCTTCCAGATAGGGAAGAAAGCAAATGGGAAAGCACTTAATTTTCAGCTTTCTAAGTTATCAGAAATTGATGAGAAAAGTCATAGAAAGTGTGCACAAGAAGCAAATGGGAGAAAAGAAGCTGAAAAGAAAAAAAATGACGAAAGGAAAAAGATCAAGTTATCTTTAGTATAACAACCCTGCATATAAGAAATGCATGATTTTAATCTATAAAATAACAACTAAGTGTGAATAGAAGCTTTTCTATCCAATCTATGCTTGTGGTACTCTATAGAAAAATGCATTTGAGACAACTGAGAAGTATTACTTTAAGTAAAATATACTTTGTAACTCATTGCTCAAAAAAAAAAAAAAGCAGATTAAAAAAAGAATAAAGATTCAAAAACACAGTTTACAAAACAGACTCCTAAAAATCCATCATGGATTATTCAACAAATGCAAACATGAAACTTTGACATGGAGATGGTCAAAAGAAGTCAACTGTCTTTCTATCCTCACCACAGTAAGGAAATGGATGAACCAAAATAACCCAGAATGGTAAGTCTGTTTTTGTGTGTGAGTGTGTGCAGGTAGCAAGAATTTTACAGTTGTGAAAAACAATCTATCTGCTCTGCTTTTTAAATATTTTACTTTCAAAGAGCCAACACTCTGTCCTGAAGGTCCCGACATGTTTCACATATAGTTGGCAGGGCCTCTAAAATCCATCTCTAAAAACGCAGGGCTTCCCGCTCTATTTATGAGCACACACAATCACACTTTCACATGTCATTGGGATCCTACATGACAGAGACAGACAAGCTCATGCATGGAAATCATGGACTCCACAAGGCAAGTAGAACTTGATAAAGGAAAGTTACAGCAATAACGAGTCATCAACTTTCAGGATCGAGACGATGCCATCAGCGAGCGTTTTCAACTATGAGATGCAGTCCATCACAATAGTATTTTCAATAAAATTTCTGCAAAATTAGATGATAACAAGACCATGATATTTTAAATTGAATGAATTTGAAGATAGTTAAGAATTAGACTCCCAGAGGAATACTTTATGTCACAAGCTATGAACACTACTGTTTAATGTACACTCATGCTCCATCTGCTTCCTTTTCCATTACTCGAATCTCCTAACCAGTTTCTCATGCACACTTTTCAGCTCCATGCTGTGTTTTCTATTTATTGAATACATTTCTCACTTCAACATTTTTCCACCTGAGCTGGCTGTTGAGGCCTTTATGGCTATACACATGCAGGTCTCCCTAGATTATGAACTTCATATTTTTTCATTTGCCTCATGCTTCAGTTCTCCAGCTTAGTAGGCCCTAAAATGTGCAAATTGAGAGGTGTTTTGAGGCAGCCATTGCTATTCTAGGCCATTGACTTGTCATCAATTAGATTAAAACATTGGTTTACAAAAATAATGTTTTCTCTTTCCTTCATAAAAAATAAAACACTCGCAAAAGGGAACCCAGCTGTGCTAAGAAGCAAATTACTTTATGTGGGTAAGCAAACATTTTCTGGTCAGGACTGCAATGTATTATTCAGGTCCATTTTACTACATCAGTTTTAAAGTAATGTGAATGTTACGTGTTTACTACTAAGTAAAATAAAGGGGGAAAAGTCCAAAGAGTTAACTTGCTTTCATTTCTTTTTCTTTTTTAAATAAGCAGAGATCTACTCTGGGTCTCAAAAATCATGTTGTCTGCAGTTCTAGAAGAATAAGCAACTTGAATGACAACTAAGGTTCTTATTTTCTCAGCTTCGTCTCAAAATTCTGTTTAAGGAAGTTTGTAAGTAGGTGAGTGAAAACCTGACTGATAATTCCAAGTCATGTAATTTTGCAAAGTACCCAAATGTGTAAAAGTTGTTCACGTTGATAAATGCATTTTTAAAAGCAAGGAAGGAGGTGGGGAAAAAATTAAGACAATGTATATTCCTTAAGTTATCAGTAAAAGCAGAGGACTTTATGTATTTAACATATTCTAAACAACCCCCCACAACAGTTTGTTACCTAGTAAAGTTTTCCATGAGCAGGAATTTTTATGTCTCAAAATCATAAGGAGTAAAGATAATTTTCTACTTCCACGGACAGGTGATTTCTTCTATTTTTCTCTTTAGCATATGAATTTCCTTCTAATTGTTGGTTGTCAGCACAACAACTAATTAAAAACATGTTCTTCTACCACAATCTTTTTGATGCAAATGTAGTTCAGAATATTATCAAAAAGCCAGAAATGACAGAGCCAGTTGCCTTGGTGCAAAAGTAGCATTTATATTTCCTGCTGGCAGATGCATTTGCCAGGAAATGTCTAATGTAATAAATTTAGACAATTTAACCAGCATGGTGGATTTGTCCATTTTTGCTGTCAAGCATCAACACTGGCACTTAACCCAAGTAGAAAGAGACACATGACTAAACTTATAATGAAAGATCCCCAAATCATTAATGGTTGTCAAATAAGATGTTTTATTGGCTCACTGTATGAACATACACCCATGCATATGTATCATATTGCTGATGGAGTCAATATCACCATATGATGAAAAGTCATCTTAGTTCTTTGATTTCTGAAAAAAGGAAAAAGTAATTCTGGTATAGTTTGCTTTTGCTGCTAAATACTTGTTAGAAAGTTAAATAATGCACAAAATATACAGGAATCAGCCAAATGCTGTCTAACCCTATCAAACACAGGTCAGTGCCATCATAGCAGCCGACTGAAATTTCCTCTAGTAGAGCTGGTGAACGCTCTGGACACATAGAAAGCCTAGAATTGAGACAGAATTACACTGGCATTGTATAAATAATCTAACTGTGACCTATGGGGTTAAAACCTATAATTGGAATGATACTTCAAAGCAATGACTACTTTTTCAATGCTATTTTGTGCAGCCAGATAGGAAGATGACTTGTTGGGGTTTTATTGGCCAGGAACAGTACTGCAAAAGTGATATTTTCAACAGCTGCTGGTGCATTTGTGCTCTGACAAATTAGAGGCTAAATCAAAGCATTAAAGAACATCAAAGGCTTAATTTAATGCAAAAACAAGTACTCCAACTGGATCTATTTTACAGTGAATTAATAATGCAGATTTATACAGAATAGAGATGACTTTTTAAGGTTTGGAAGATAATTTTTTTCTTTCAAAATATAAGATCTATAAAATGCTGCTTCTTAACCACGCAAAAAAATGTAAAGTATTTTGGTATACTGTGCAAATTCTAGGAATTTACCAAATGATTGACTTATTGAAATTTTCATTGATTACCAAAACTAAAGATATTTCCATGAATGAAGTAGCAAAATAGACACAGCTGAACCACTGAGCTCAGCTATAATTCTTCTTAAGGGATACATGGTAATTGCTCTAAAGGCCAAAAGTTGTTGTCAATTATTATAAGAAAAATACACATATGTGTATATACACACTACTTATGCTATATTGAGGATTTATCCACATTTAGTAGACTTGCCTAACTATGTACTTACTAATAGTTCTGCTCAAAGATGAAAAATATCTTGTGAAACATTTAGTAGAAATTGAAAACGCAGATAAAAATGCAACTTTACAAACGCAACTTTACAAACATGTTGATATAAACAAAAAATGATTCTAAAATTGAAGATGGTGATTTTTTTTTAAAAAACTCTTTTGAAATGTTCACAAATATAAGTTGTCCTTTCTTCCTAGGTTGGAACTTACTTGAAGTTCCAAAATTGATATTAGGGCACTTGGAAAGTTATCCAGCAAATGTGTTTGACTATATACATCTTATTCCTTTTCACTGAACTCTAAATATTATCTTCATCCAGAATCACCCTTGGAATATCTCTAACCATTATCCCAATATACACAAGTTACAAAAATAAACAAGTCAGATTTTTCTAGAAAATATTTCCATATAGTTGTGAGGCTGCCATAGAATCCTTTGGAGAAATCCTTTTGGAGAAATGTGAAAGAACACATTTCAAACTATTTCATATGTTAGCATATTTAGTCAACTACGCAATCAATATTTAATAGTGTATGGTTTCATTTGATTTTTTAAAATATTTAAGACTATGCTTATTTAAAACTTTGCTTTCAAAAAAATCATGTGGATCACTAAATATATCACCTAAATTAATTTCTTACTTCCCCAGTAGGGGCAAGGCGTTGGAAGTAATTAGCATCCATTTTTCCTTCAGGAAGAGAACAGATTCTGCCAACATACTCTGATGAAAAGTACACATAACCTCTGAGCTCTGATGTAAGCAGAATGCCCAGTTTGGAAATGGTGAATTTGTATCTATTATGTATTATACTAAGTCCCCCTTCCTCATTAATTTTACTGAAGTCTCCAGATGGGAAACAAAATATTAATTTTGTTCAGCCTTAGGCATTGTTGACTGTTAAGGTACTCACTAAATCACTGATCTTATTCACATTAATATTAGATTTCTGCTATAAAAATTTAGAACCCTTGGGTATAAGGTTCAGTTTGTCATAAGTATAATTAATTGTTTTTAAAAATGATTAATTTGTCAAAATAGAAAAAAAATATGTATTGGGCAGATGAGGCTCCTGAGCAAGCTAGCCTACCTTAAAGTCATGGTAATACTCATGAAATTATGCAAATTAATTGACTCTTTCAATGTTGCATAAAATGCTACTTCTAGTACAGTGCATGGAACATTAGGCTGTTCATCCAGCAAAAAAAAAAGGGGGGGGGAGTTGCATTTCAGAGGCTGGAATCTTACAAGCGAGGCCTTATGGTTGAAGATACTCACAACTACAATCTATTTTTCTACAAAGCAATTGGCTTTCAACCATGGCACACAGAACTTGTGCTATTTATTACAAATTTTTCCCCAAGCAACTGTAAAGAAAAAGCCAGCTTTGTCTTGTGGATTTTCCCCTCTTCTTAATAAAAAGAAAGATTTTCACTGTTCAACCATGCTAAAGGAAAATAATATTTATTCTAAAGTTATTTAGTAATACAGGTTTTTACTGAGAAGGGCTCATTTAAAAGCCCCCTAAAGCACAATGTGGTATGTAAAAATCTGATTATATTAAGTCAAGTTAGTTTACTTACTAAAGAGTAAAAATCAGAAACAACAGCAAAATAAAAAAGCAATGTTCTCCAGATGATTACTCTGTCCAAAAGTAAATTTAAGTCCATTTTCAAAGACTGGAATAAGAATAGCAAACTTAGGAGGTCGTATTACTGAATTTTGTGATATCATAAATGCATTCTTATTTTAAACCACCTCTAGCAAATTAGTGATACAATTTATGATACAATTAGTGATACAATTGAAATATTCAACAATTAAATCTTAGAAATTAACAAAATTGCCCTATGGCATGATCAGACCTACTCTACGAAAATAACAGAATCTCTGATTGGAGATTTAAGGCCACATTGCAGGGTTTCTACCAAAGAAAGACTGTATCCTCTGCTTTGCAACCATGCTCTCTCATTAGACAAATTAACCCTCACATAATCAGTTATTATAGTTTATGACAACTCCAGCCTTAGTCTAACAGACATGTATTAATTTTCAACTCTCTGCCATTAAAATTACATTAATAAACATCAGAGCACTATTGTTACAATGAAATCTGTCTCTGAGAATTCTATTGCTTTGGCTTTTCTTGTCTTTTTTTTTTTTTTTTTTACACCAGTTTAAAACTGACCGCTTGATCGTAAAATTAGAATAACTGATTTTTACACTATGAATGCTCTATCTTAATGTTTACCTACAGCAGATGAATTCTGTAGGTGAGATTTCATGCTTTATGAAGGCTCTGATAATGTGTCTGCAGGCCATCCTGTAGGACTTGTGTTTAATATGAAAATCAAGACAACAGGTATTTCCAATAGCACCCAATCTATTTTTTAAGATAAAATATAAACCTAATTAAAAGACTCTCCAAAGTATGGACAAGAGTTTTCACAAAATATTTTCAAACCATTGATTTTAAAATTTGCCTCTAAACTAACATTTCTTAGGGAGACTTGTATTTTGGTAATTATCAGTACTGTAATCCATTTATTCGTTCTGAATGTGTATTATTCAGGGAGTTTCTCACCTTACCCTGTTCATGGCAAGGCTGTGTTTCATCGATATCTAAACAACTTGCACAAGTAGATGCGTAAATTAAAAATGGCCAAAGTTTCCCCAAACTACATTTCTACCTATACAAAGAGAAATCAACATGATGAAAATATATCATGTGTTATAATTTCCCCCTTTCCTATATTCATATACAGGGCATTTTAAGATTTCTTTCCAAACTACAAAATCAGGGCAACATAAACATGCAAACACATTCATCTCCCAAAAATACTATGATAGGAAGTAATCACCTAATGATCCAACACTCTGCTCAATGAGTACACCAGTTAGAGAAAATCAGAAAATTAAAGGAAGCATGCCTATTTAAATTAATTGTAGCTTACTGATGTAATTATCCATTTCTGTTACCCAAGTATGTTTTAATTCATGCACATTTATAACTCTACAGCCTATGCATCTTTCCACATGGTCAAACAATTTGGGTCTGCTAATGTACTGGGTAGAATCTTAAATGACACCAATATTTGTGGGTCAATTATTCTTTCCTGATACATTTGCTAAAACCAGTATCAACTGAGTTACCACATTTGGTTTTAAAACCTAATTTCCATGCTTTCATACTGCCCAAAGTGGCTTCAGCCCCAGCTAGGAGACTTCAGCTTCTTGGCCCAACTTGAGACGGGCACTGAGCAAAAACTGTTACAGCCATTTTCACTGCTGTGTGTCCATTGTTTGAACTCCACTTTTGATGTGCGGGGGGACATGGCCCAACGTAATATATGCAAACAGGTGGCATGTTTATCAATGTCCAAGTATTAACCCTAATCATCCCCTAGATGAGCCTTCATGAGTACTTTTGCTCATTAAGGGTGCCCAGGTTGGATCATCCCAAACTCGCATTAAGAATCCATTTTTTATGTGCATCCAAAGGACCACTAACATTATGCACTAAGATTGTCGCAAAATGTCATGATTTCTCACATATGCCATTTTCCTCTGGTAGTTTCTCCCTACACTTGTCTCTAAACTATGAGTGGCAAATTTGGAAATAAAGCAGGCATAAAACCAATATACCTGAGGATTCCAACTATACATGGAGGATTCTTTGGGAATAGACGTTTAGATGAATGACTGAAATTAGATCATGCAGGTACATGACATGTCCATGAAACTTGAGGTTGCAAGATATGTTCCCATTTGTTCATATAAGCAAAAACATAATGTCAGCACACATTACAACAATTGTCACAGCTACCTTTTACTGAGTACCTGCCATGTACCAGCACTGTGATCTGGTCTAGATGCATCATTGCATTTAAACGATCCTATGAGGCGGACATCACAGCCCACATCATAAACACGAGGAAGCCAAGGCATACAGAGATTAAGGATCTGTTCAATGGCCTCAGCCCCACAGCTAGACTTGATACTCCAGAACCGTCTGCCTCCTAGACTTGATACTCCAGAACCGTCTGCCTCCAACCTTTACTACTTCCTCTGTCATTTACACCAAGAAGTGCCCTTTTTCCTCCTCTCAGATCAGCACTGGGGGCCTAGCCCTAGGCGTACTTGTAACTCTTCACCTGACTTCATGTTCCTTGGAAGTGGGAACCTGTTTTTCTTTGCAACACTGGCACCGACCACAGCATCTGACATAAAGTACTAGTGAAATGTGAAACTGAAAGGAATCCAGAAAAGGCCAGAATCAAATATTCACTGTCGTCACTCTCAACATTCATTCTCCATGGTCCAATAAACTATAGCCCAAAACATTAATTGTACATGCAAACAGGAGACCCATTGAGCAACCTAATAGTCACTGCCATTCTTATGCAGTATTCATGAGTCACCAGAAATGAAGTCTTTCTGCTTCTGGAGAATCCCAGAGACAGGGACTATAATATAGATTTACCCAAACTAAAATTGTTGACTGCTCCATTTCCATAAAAGTTTTCCAAAAAGGACAGTAGGAATCAGTCCCTTTATGCCTCCTGGAAGCTCTCACGCCAGAAGGCCCTGGTTTGTCTCAGAAGCAGCAACGTGTTATGGATTAACAATCCACATTTAAAAAAAAAAAAAAAGAAAGAACTGAAGCAACACATACTCAAAAACTTCATTTGCATTACAAATGGGTAACCTGCCATGGTATTTTGCTACCCCACTGACATGTTGCCAGGGAACAACAGAAAAATAAAAACCAGTGTGTCTCCTCACAGGTGAAGAGCAGAACTTGAATAAAATGAAGCTGCTATTCAATCTGTTATTCAGCTCACCCCACAAACACATCCCCGCTCTCCTTCCCAGCCAAGAGAAGCAAGATGACAGGGGCAGCCACCCCTGCCTCCTGAGGTCCAGAGCATGGAGGGATCCTAACATTCGGCACATGCAGAAGGGGGCATTGAGAAAACAAAGAAAAGGAGGTAGTGGAATGGAGAAGAGACACAATGATTCTCATCCAGGGAAAAGCCACTTCAAATCTGGGAACAAGCAGCCTCCGAAATAAAAGAGTGATAACTGGTTGCAGCAACTGCCAACAGTAGACTTCGTGAGGCCAAGAGACTGTTACAAGTGCCAACACAAACTCATTAAGAAAACTCATCCCACAAATATTTATGAAATGTGCCATAATCTGGTTGGGTGTTTTTTAAGTCCACTGTCACGGCTCTTTACATTCTGTATTAGCTTTTGTTTAATTTCTGCATCTGTTTGTCCTATAA
Organism: Enhydra lutris kenyoni; assembly: GCF_002288905.1. Taxonomy (NCBI): domain Eukaryota; kingdom Metazoa; phylum Chordata; class Mammalia; order Carnivora; family Mustelidae; genus Enhydra; species Enhydra lutris. Next base: position 41,309,127 of record NW_019154086.1, on the reverse strand, counting down.
GGCAGTCACCATCTCTGGCTAATAGTCTCTAAGAGAACAGGGACTTGCCCATGGTTACTCACCGGAGAAGGAGACTCAAGAAATTCAAAACTTACAGCCAAATATATCCAACCCAGGAGCAATCCTGTGGTCTGCTGCTTGCTGTGTCGCTGTATGGTACACCAGCATTTCAAGTAATCACAGTCTTGTGGCAGTAGATAGAGGTGGGTCAAGCAAGGCTCCAAGAACTACCCCCATTCCAACTCCTGAATCCTTTCACTGCGCAGCCTTGCGTTTACTCTGTCCTTTCTTATATACCCTTCCCTCATTCCCTCTGGCCTCCACTTGAACTCTCCAAGGCTGCTCATTAGTCCATACCACCACTTCCACTCTTGCTAATCACGGGAGGATTCTTTTTGAAGGCAAAGAAAAGTCCTGTGCTAGGAAACGTCTCCAGGAGACGCTCCACACGTGCATTCAGCCATAGACTTTACAGAACAACCAGCCAGACGATGAGTCAAAAGTCAGAGGAGACCTAGGTTTCCCTGAGAATCTTAGTTTCTTCCTATTTCTTCCTAAACCAAGAAGTACTTTGCTTGCTACATAGTCCAACGACATTGGCGATACCCATGAGCTTGTTAGAACTGCTGACTCTCACCCTCCCAGACTTCCTGAATCATAATCAGCTTCTTCCGGACCTCCAGGCATACGTAATTTGAGGCACATCCCAGTTCCAAAAGCAGGGCTTCCTCACCAAGAACCATTAGAAAGAAAGTCTCTTTGGCTGTGGAAGGAAGATTGTGCAGGGGATAATTATCAGACGAGTAACCTTAGGTAAGACAAAGATACAAAAGGAGACAGTGCTTGCCCTTCATTGTTCTAATTAGATCCCTGTGATGTTGTACTCCTGCTTTAGGAGGCAGAAAAACAAACATGCTGGATCTGAAATCTCATCATACTGCAATGGCTACTTGCTGTACTACTGGTAGGTTCTAATATCTCTAAGCTGTTCACAAAACCCTTGAATAAGGCCTCATTATAGCTTATATTGAGGAGACACCAAGACTTCCTTAGGTTCTAGAATCAGATGGGACGCCAGAATGGAGTACCTCGCAATCCTGTAGCAACCATATGGTTGGTGATGGCACTTTGGCCAAAGAACGGTCTGAGACCAGCAGACATGTGTAATTCCATCTTTAATGCAGTAGAAAACCATTATTACAGTAAGAAATAGGAAAGCTATCATTAAATTGGTGGGTCTGAATGAAGACTGACAGAAAAGAACTGACTCCATTACAAGTTCCTTAAACAAAAACTCACCAGGAGCGCCTGGGTGGCTCAGTCGGTTGAGTGTCCTACTCTTGGTTTCGGCTCAGCTCGTGATCCCATGGGTCATGAGATCAAGCCCCAAGTGGGGCTCTGTGCTCAGGGGAGAGTCTGCTCGAAGATTCTTTCCCTCTGCCCCTTCCCCTGCATGCTTGCATTCTCACTCTTTCAAATAAATCTTTAAAAAATAAAATACTTCTTGGGCCAAAGACTATGTTGAAATAGGATGATACCACTTCTTAATCATACCAAGAGCAACTAAGATGTAATTTATACATTCAGGAGCACCTGGGTGGCTCAGTCGTTTAAGCATCTGCCTTTGATGTGGCTCAGGTCATGAGATCTCATGGGTCTTGGGACCCCATGTTGGGCTCCCTGCTTAGTGGGGAGTCTGCTTCTCCCTCTCCCTCTGCCTCTCCCCCTGCTTGTGCTCTCTTTCAAATAAATAATATCTTTTTAAAAAATTATACCTTGAAATTAAAATTTAGAAAAGCAGACCTAATGATAAAGTCTGACTTAGTTGTCCATTTTGGCTTTTAGTAATATTGTTTTCAAATATTATGTACCATATTGTTTTCATGATTAATTTCTTGGGAAAGACAAATTATATCTAACTTATATCTGTAATTTAAAGTTACTGCAAATTATACCCAGCACATCTTATCCTGGATCTGTATACATTTTCTACAGGTGAATTTGTTTTGGCTAGATATAGACATAGCAAAAACATCTTTTAGTGGTAAGCAGTGACTTTTCAACTGGCAATATGTAAACTCCAGATTGTAAGCAAATGGCAAAAGAGGAAAATCCTAGTATGAGTAAGTTAATTGCCACATAGGTTTGGATAATACCAAGGATAGAATTGCATTCTCTGAATTGTAACTCTCTGAATTACTCCATATATAAACATACTGAGGGGCAGTATTGACCCATAGCAAAAGTTATGATGATTATGCCCTGTCTGAAGCCTTTATAAAAAGTTTCTTCCATAATAAAATACACAAGATGTAAATGTGATAGAAAAGAAATAGGGAGCTAAAGAGGGTGTTTTTTTTTCCAGTACCCTAACTTTCAAAGGACTAGATAGAATTCATGTGAAGCCCAAATTATGTAGGTGATACTTTCCATGATGCTTTTTGAAAAGTGTCAATTCCTTACAAGAAAAAAATGTAATTAATACTTTGAATATGTATGTATATAAACATAAAACTAATAGCTAATAATTACTTAATGTTTAAAAATACCAAGTTCTGTCCTAAAAGCTTTATAAATATTAACCCACTTAATACAAGAAGTCTTGGAGATAAGTAATATTATTATTATCAGCCCCCTTTATAGATGGAGAAAAAGAAATACAGTCATGTTACCCAATTAACCCAACACCACAAAGTAGTAAATAGAAGAGCCAGAATGTAAGTCAAGAAAGTCTGGCTTCAGAGTCTATGCTCTTAACCACAACACTTAACTGTGTCTCTCTTTTGTGTGCAGAATATTTGAATGGTCATTTTTTTTTTTTGGCCAGTAATTTATAATATTCCTAGGCATTTTATTTATAGTGTATGCAGATTTAGATTACATTTTTATAAGGAAGTTTTCTAAGAGGAAATGTGTTACTGTTCCAAATACGCAGCAATTTAACTTGCTCTGAAATGTCCAGAATCCGTGAGGTACTTTTATATCAAAGATCTTTAAAGGTGGGATGTCTGGGTGGCTCAGTTGTTTTAAGTGTCTACCTTTAGCTCGAGTCATGATTCCAGAGTCCTGGGATTGGGCCCCTAATCCCATCAGGCTCCATGCTCAGTAGGAAGTCTTCTCCCTTTCCCTCTGCCACTCCCCCTGCTTGTGCTCACTTTCCCTCTCTTTCTCTCTCTCTTGCTCTCTGACAAATTAATAAATAAAATCTTTTTTTAATTTTTTAAAGATTTCATTTATTTTTTTTGACACAGAGAAAGAGCGTGAAAGAGAGAGAGCACAAGCAGGGGGAACTGCAGGCAGGCAGAGGGAGAGGGAGAAGCAGGATCCCCGCCAAGCAGGGAGCCCAATGTGGGATTTGATCCCAGGAGCCTGGGATCATGACATGAGCTGAAGGCAGCCGCTTAACAGACTAAGCCACCCAGATGCCCCAAATAAATAAAATCTTCAAAAAAAATCTTTAAAGGTGCCTAAGTAGATCGCATTTTGTTAAATTATGTTTTAGAAGCACTTGGGTAGCTAGTTTACCACACAGGCTTTGAGTCTGGTCTCAGACTTAGTAAATCCTGGAATGGTGTCTGCACGCAATGCCTCCAAGTGATTCTTAGTACTGAGGAAGTCTGGGAAACACTTGTCAAATAATCAGTTTCAGCGTAAACCCTCTTTATATGATCAACTCTTGAGTCTCTGAGTGTCTACACAACCTTTGATAGAGGAGTGGGGTTTCTGGGTCTGTGGTGGCTTTTGGGGAGAAATGAGCCCACTAAATATTTTGACTTGCCTTTTGGCTTCAAAAAGCCAAATCAACTGAACCTCCAGAGCTCTACACTACCACAAATAATAGTTACATATTTTCTCCAACATAAAAGTAATGATTACAAGAACTAACAATCTTATTTATTTGCTTCTGCTTCCACACTACTAAATTTCAAACACATTTAAATAGCTTTTACTAACAGTTCATGATGATAAAGATTTTTTAAACAGGTAGTCCTTTTAAAAATACTTTTAGGGATGCCTGGGTGGCTCAGTGGGTTAAAGCCTCTGCCTTCGGCTCAGGTCATGATCCCAGGGTCCTGGGATGGAGCCCCGCATCAGGCTCTCTGCTCAGCAGGGAGCCTGCTTCCCACTCTCTCTGCCTGCTTCTCTGCCTACTTGTGATCTCTGTCTGTCAAATAAATAAATAAAAATCTTTAAAAAAATATTTTTAAATTAGTGTTCTCTCCAAATTACAGGTCAAGATTTTCTTTTTTAACCATTTCGTCTTGTATCATTTTTTTAATCCTGTAAAATTCTTGCTAACTCATCCCTACAGTCCCAAATATTGTATGCTTTCACTTTTAAATAAAATTGATATTTTCCTGGGAAAATACTGGAATTTCTTAAAAGAATTTTTTATCCATCAAAAATTATTACTGCATCCAAAGCTTTTCAAACCAATATGTGTTTCATACCTATAAAACACCAGTATAGTATTATGGCTGTAAACACTGTTATTAAACTCAAAACATATATATTTTTTAAACTCAAAATCTATTTTTTAAAATCCTACAAATATATATATAATTTAAGGGAGAGGGATAATGAAATCTGAATCTAATTATGTCATTTTCCATGCCAGGCTTTTCACTTATTTGGATTTTATAGGAAGTTTTAGGACTATTGCAAACCTATTCAATGATTATTATAAGAGTGACACAAACATGGGTGCCTCATCTGAGATATAAATTTGTTTCTCTCTTATGACGAAGTACCTGGAAATAAAAGATATTATAAATCAAGTCCTCCCGTGTGCATAAACAAAATGCATGGTCCATTATCATTCTGTCTGATTTAATAACTTGAGAGCAGAGGGCTTTGGGCACCTTGGAGAGAGAACTGATCACTCATTTTTTACTTGCACAGAAGGAGAGAAAACTTGGTTTTGAGATGTGACACCCAGATAAGATGTTAGTACTCCACTTAAAACAGAAAGCCATCTTTGTCCTTCTGTTTTATGAAATTTAAATGTACTGGGTTGCAGAACTATATATATTGCATCTCCCTTCTGTGAGACCCACCAGGGCACCCATGAAAAGAAGATGTATCTCGGTAGGGTTTTCCTTGTAAAATATTTAGATGAAAAATTGAGCACTTTAAGGCTTTCACAATCATTCTTTTTCATCATGCAATAAAATATTCATACAATGCAAAAACACTGCAGTTCTTACAGCATTTTAATTTAAAAAATAAACAATACAATGGTGATTTCCAAGAATGCCATGCAATAGGATAAAGGAAATACCAAGAGAAGGAAAGGAAATTATATTTTTAATCTCCTGGAATTTAATATTTAACAAAGCCACCCTTCTTTTTTATTTCAAACAAAAGCCTTTTTTATTAGAGGAATCAACACAAATTTAGTAGGCACAGCACAGATTATTTACTTGTTTTATAGGTTCTCAGTTTGTAAAATGGTATTATCGCTTTTATTACTCATTGCTTTGGTTCATCACATGACTAAGTCTGCAAACCCAGAAAGACTCCTCCATTAACTTCTAGGAAGTAATTTAGATTACTTATTGAGTTTGGGTGCTGGAACATTTGACTATAAGGAAAGCTGATGAAGATAACTTTATTAAAAGCTGAAAAAATTATACCACAAAAATATTTTAGAAGTCTCTCAAAGGCAGTTCTTCTATACATAGTTCATACCTCTTATTTGAGTCCACGATATAACAAAAGGCTATAGACAGAGCTCATATGCAAAGGGTGTGTTGTATGTAAATTAAATTTAAGCATGGATGTAGATTATGTCTAACTATAACGTGTAATGAAACAATATATCATGAACATTTAAAGGACTGTAGAAACAGACATCAATTCGTATTTCAGTCTGCAAAGGAGAAGGCTAAGTAACTTGAGGTGAAAGAAATTGGATTATGGGAAAATGAAGTTCATACGTCCTTATATAAATCACAGAAGACTTGGTCTTCCATTTCCTTTTTGAAAAAAAATTGTAGGCACCATCTCCATAGCATACACCAGCTAAAGGCTACATGTTGTTTTAACTAGAATTAGAAGCCATTTATAATGGTCAGCCCTTCCAAAGGCATAGCATTCTTCCATTTAAATATGCATGTATGTATTTCTCATATACTAGGTATTTGAAGAAAACTATCAGTTATTTAGATGTTTGCATTTTTGCTTTTGGAAACAATTTTCCCAGAATATTTATGTATAGATGAGATCCTTATTGCTTAATCAGTAAAAACACACAAAAACTAGAAGCCACTGAAACACAGGGCATGAGGTTGCTTTTGATGTTACCAACTTTATATTAAAATTAAATCTTAGAACTCTGCAGGAGTTCTGGGCATGCACTGGGCATGCAGGGGTTAACCTATGAGTAGGGTCAAGAGGAATTGAAGTCAGCAGGGGTAACCAGATGTTAGCAACCCCAGGCATCACCTCTCAGTTGGTGATCTGCCTCTCTGGCCCCACTTTGACTCGGCCTGAGTGCTTGAATCATGGTGCTTCCCATTGCCCTCCTGACTCTGACCTCCAGGGTTCCCCACCTCAGTTTGCCAAGGTTTTGCTCTATGTTAAGACTGACTTTGACCTGACAATCTGATTTTAATGTTCTGCTCTGTTTCTGATCTTGAGTCCTGTTTGCTCTGTCTATACTATCCCAAGTCTTAATCTCTCTATTTCCACAACCAAATCTCTATCCTTGACCATTCCTTTTCTTTTTTTCTTTTGATGCTTTGGCATTTTTATGGCTAAGTCTATATACTAGCCAATTTGTCTATTTTACAGAAGAAGGACTAACCCTAACCTATCCCTTTACAATTTTAGATTCTGTTGGCATATCAAAGTTTCCAGATTTTTAAAATATATATCAATCAATGACATATATATATATCATATGACCTATACAGTCATAATATGTCATATAGATTTAGGTAGTGAACCCTAAAGTTTCCAGATTTTTTAAGTATATATAAATCATACTATGGCATAAAACAGACATAGGTAATCAGACCTTCATCAGTAAATTGAAACTACTGCCAAGAAGAATTCAACTTTAAATTTTGTCTATGGAATCTATGGAATCCATGGTGTATTTTCAAAACATACGATAACTTCCTTTTATTTATCTTACGATACCAAACTATAAAATGTACATGAAAAGACAAAGTAGAAATTTTCTCTCTAATAGACAAACAGCCATAATAAAACTTCATCTCATGCAGCATCCTTTTTGAAAATATGATGTGGGATGAAGGTGTCACACTGTGAAATTTTAATTAAAGCATAGATAAAATCCCAACGCTTGGCCAAGAATTATAACTAACCTGACTTTGCATAGCAGTCAAAGTTTGTTATCTAATGTAACTGCAAACTAAAGGTTCTTGTTATTTAAATACACATAATGAAAAAAAATCCACTTATATAGTTAAGTGACTGAAACGGGTAACTCTTTACTATCATCACTGGAACTGTAATACACTGAGTAAATCAACTACAATCTCTAAGAAATCACTCAGCAAGCCCAACAAATTTTGCATATTCAGCACTCCGAAGATAAAAATTATGTATATTGATAAACCCCATGTAGGTTCCAAAAACCAATTAACAAACATTGCACATTCCAGCACTTTTTGAGCAATATTCTGTAAATGACTACTCTATGTTTAAAGGAACCGACAACATGAAAAGTTCAGAGACAATCCATTTAGAGTCATGCCAGTCAGTGTACAAATCTTAGTTCAGAAAAACCAGGGGCCCAAAACTGTGTACCTAGTCATACCAATCATATTCCTACTGTTCATACTGGTCCTTGGGCACACAGGCACAGTCCAACCACAGACAGGTTAACAAGCTAGGAAAAGACAGAAAAACGAAGGGTGATTCAGAACCACTCTGAAGGATATTCTGAATATTTGTTTACAAGCTAGATAAGGATGGAAATTCGGTGAGAAAATATCTACTCCCCATTCCAAGAAAATGGTGATGTTTTGATGCACCCACCGAAAAACAGAAGTGGATTTCAGTGGACCTCATACCAGCTTCTAAGTCTCAGAAAATCAAATTGTATCTTCACCTCTTTCAATCCATCAATTTTTTTTCTGAAAACAAAAACTCCCACAAATCTCGGTACGTCTGTTACTTTAAAAGTGTCTCCTTTAAAAGGAGGAAATCACCCCCACTTCACCGGCAACCAAATAGAAGATGTATTGACATGCCTCACACAGGAAAGAGGGGCCATTGTCAGCAAAGAAGAGGTCTAGTGGTTTCTCTCCCTTCAGCCTGGCAGATACATGATATCTTGAGAAGCCAGACTGGGTGCTTAATATATTTGTGTTTTTTAATATTCTGACTTAATCTCAAACGCAAATTTTTATATTGCAGTAAGAAGAAACCAGAACAGAAGGAAAGGACCAAAAATGCAGAAAACAAAAAGATAATTCCCTCGAGAGGGAAATCTTTCCGCATCCTGTTTTCTCTGGCTCTGATGTCCTGCCCGCCTGGCCAGCCACCTAGAACTGCCTGTGGGATACTCAGGGGGGCGCCCTAACCTTCTCTCCAGTATAAACAAAGTCCTAGAGTCTTAGTCCCCACCTGGCTTAACAATCTCGAATGGATACTGGGCTGCAGCTGCACTCCGCACCTAGAAATGGTCTGGCTGAAGTGGCATTTGAAAGGCTGATGGAGGAGCTGGAGGTCACAGACAGAACCTGCCGTATGTTCAGGTGAACAACCATGTTGTGAACTCGTGAAGGTGTGCCATTGTCCCTTGTGGGGCGGCTTTCTGGTATCCAGTAGCTCCGGGGACCTGTCAGAGGCAACACAGAAGCCTCACCCCCTCAGACACACCAAAAACACACAATCACATTGCCTTTTTTTCCAGGCTTGAAATCTGTCTAGGAATTAAAGCCTATTTAATAGAACAAACACACTAAATTTAGTAAAAGGCAGATGAAAACAAACAAACAAACTCCAAATTTGGGAAAGGGATTTTGTGCAAAAATAGGAAGCTAGTGAAAAATCAAAATCGTCCAATCATTCATTGGACATCATATGTCCAAAGAAACCTCGGGATTTTTATTGATTTTTTTTTTTTTGGCTTGCATTTCTATCCCAAGAAATATTCCTTAAACCCCCACCTGGGGAAAAAAAACAAAAAACAAAACAAAACAAAACAAAAAACAAACAAAAAAAACCATGGACGTGGTACCCTTTGAAAATGGAGCTCGTCTGAAAAAAATGAGCCTGCACGGCTGGTGGCTGCTTTGGTGTCTACCACCAGGACTGTTTCCTTTCAACTGTGCTGCCTCGCAAAGTCGTCTTTTAGAGGCTTCTAACCATTGAGAGAAGTAGTCTCTTCCTTCTCTTAAAGCATCTCCATTTTCCAGTAGTCACTGTTTTGCAACATGGTCCATTCTTCTCTCTTTTTCAATTACAATGCTCTTTCTCCCCATTGATTTCAATAAGAGGTAAACAGGAGTAAAAATTACTTTGCTGCTAGTAAACCTAAAGTGGGAAAGGAGGGGGACGGACCTTCCAGGACAGCAACCTGGAAAACCTGGAGTAGTGAGGAAAATTGTAGAGCAACTACAGTTAAATCTGAATCGGGCAACTTCTCTAGGTTTTCTTCGTTTCCTTTCTTAAGAAGGAAGAAAGAAGGCTCATTTAATACAATGGTTTTAAGCACCACTTTATTTTTCTCCATATCCCTATAGAGAGATTTTGATACATTAGCAGAAAAAATGCAAGCTACGAAGATGTAGTAGCTCTTTGGTTCTGGTTAAACACATTTTTAAAGGATTTTTTCTTAACAACTGGATGTATGTTTTGATCCGAATTCTCAAGTTGGTGCATATGAATAAGTTCGTAAGTACCTGATCAACAAATGACCCTTGCTTTCCCACCTGTTTTTTCATAGGCTTGTATAGTTTATATTCTACCTGTATTCGCCTCAACATTTTCACCTAAAGCGATGACTTGTCATTACTATTCAAATTTCAGTCATTCTCTTCTTACCCACCGTAAGTGAACTTAAGAAGGAAATGTATCACTTCCTTGATGGATACTGTTTTAATTGTACATAGGATAGCATAGGCAAAAGAGTTTTTGAGCGGAACAAAAGCAGAGACAGTTTTGCAATGAAAAATAAGACAATTTATGATTTTGTACTCTGTCACGTAGCTTAAAAACTGCAAGTTAAGCAAATTACCATAGGGACTTTATTCTTAATTCTGCCCATCACCTAAGTGAATGATCAAGTCTGAACCTTTCAGTGAGAGCTGCATTTTTTTCTAAATACCTTCCTACTTAGCAGCCTAAAGGGACCCGTCACATCAGTAACACCTTCTATGCGCTGTCGCATCCCAGCTGGAACACACTAAACTCGGGGGCCTTTGAAATCTTTAAAGCCAATCATACATAAGACAGATTCTATATTGCAGGGCTGGCTGGCTACACTTCAGCACAAAACAATATTTCAAGCTTTCTGATATACATGTGTCACCTCTTTGTGACAAATAGCTGGTATTAATTAGGCACTAGACTTGGTGAGATTGCTGTTATTAACTGAGAGAAGATGGGTTGGATTTAATTGTGTGTGACATCAAAGTCAAGTGACTGATATTTCAAGCATCATTTAAAATGTTTGATATTGAAGTCATTGTATTCACATAAAGACTGTCTAAAAATATAAAGGAAACTGATGAGAAAAGAACCGAAATGCATTTGTACATCTATCTTATGAAGTGTATTTGATGTCATTTTACTAGTATTTTCACTCCACATATGTAATATTTATTTGTTTAGCTGCATAAAATTTTTATTTCATAATGGACTTGAAAGTTTTCGAAATTAACACTAAGGCAAACATGGTCTGCTTAGAGTGGTAAACTGTTCTTTAAAAAACAAGTTGCCAATTTGTTTAAAATAGGTTTTGATGTAAACAGAAGTAAAATAAAAGTATTAACTAAATTATTTCAATAAAGTGTCATATTATCTATTAAAAGAACGCTGAGAATAACTAAAATAACTAATAAGCATTTGAAATTTAAAAAACTAGAACTTCATCAAGAGTTATACAAAGATGGGGCACCTGAGTGGCTCAGGCATTAAGCGTCTGCCTTGGGCTCAGGTTGTGATCCCAAGGTCCTGGGATCAAGTCCCGTATCGGGCTGCCTGCTAGGCAGGAAGCCTGCTTCTCCCTTTCCCTATCCCCCTGCTTGTGTTCCCTCTCTTGCTGTGTCTCTCTCTATCAAAGGAGTAAATAAAATCTTTAAAAAAAAAAAAAAAGAGTTATACAAAGAGGGCAATTTTGCTGCAAAAAATAATTAAAACACTATCACTTGAATTATTTAATGATGATCAGTATTTTCCATGTTGTGTTAATACATGAACATGCAAGCGAGAAACACTGTAAATCAAGATCAATTCAATAAATCCAATTAGTTAAAGTAAGGATGCTCTAACATAAAAATAGTATAATAGTTTAATTATGTTCAGAGAAAAGATTAAGATATGTATTTATTTGACAGTTGACATAAAATACATGAGACAATTACACGGAAATCTGCTTAATTGAAATGTAATATGTTATAACAAAATATCCCTTGGGTATTGTTTTAAGAACAGAAATACAATTCACAATAGCCGAAAGCTAATATGTTTTCCTATATATCGCCAAGTACTCTAATAAAAAGACAAGAAAAGATATCCAAATATAAATATGTTGAGATCTGGGTAAGCAGTGTTAAATCACTGTATTTGAATGTTTTTTCATTTTTTTATTGATCATTTTAATCATATAGATTTGTTCTTACTGAAAATTTAGTCAAGTATGCTTAAATCTTTAAACTATACTTCAGTTTTTTATATTATATACATAATTTCTCCCTTTATTCTCAAAATACTCTGAATTACTTATGAAAGTAATCATGATACACCATTAGATTTACTGACATATTTGACTAATGATCAAAAATGTAACTATAGGAAAAAGAGTGATTTTTACAATAGAACTGCTGAACCTTGATCTTTAAAATTACTTCTATCCTCCCTAAATTTTAATGTAGTATTTTAAGGTAACCATGAGCCCTTAATTCTGTAGACAAATGGTTAAATGGTAAGATGGGTGATGTAGCTATGGATATCTATCAATTCACGTACAGAAAGTTCCAGAAATAAATAGGGAGAAATCCATAATCTTCTCTTTACTTTCTATAGATCTGATTAAATAATTCTAATTTGAAAGCCACTTTACGAGACCCATAGAACTAACAGGTGTTTTTTAATGGTTTCAAGCATAGGTCTTCTGAAATTTAAGAATTTAATTTAAGAAATTAAAGAATTTAAATTTAAGAATTTAAATTTAAGAATAGTAAGATAAAAAGAAGCTATATATTAAATATTCATTACAAATTACTTATTTGTTTTTCTGAATTTATCACAAAAGCAATTCTGTGTTTCGACTGTGTTCTGTTCTGCATTTCCGTCTCTCACATTTAACTTCCAAAAAAGCGGGTGAAAATTATATCCAACTTAGTCATTGTTGTTACTTCAAATGGTATTTGTAAATTGAAATGAATTATTTAAATATAAAGCATTATTAATATAAAAATCATAAGATTAATGTCCTCTTTTTAAGGTTCAAGTATCACTTCTCACTCCCTAAAAGAATATTTTTGTTAACAGAATGAGTCATGCTCAATAATTATGCTCTGGGTCCTCCACAGATAATACTTTGAAGAAAATAATAATCATGATAACCTTATTTTACACGTCATGCTATTGTTTACAAAGTGTTTTCATTTTATTTTGTCTAATGTTCACAATACTCAAGATGGGTAGTAACGTTTATCTGTCCTTGAAACATGTATAGATTTTTGTTTGTTCCTCCACAATCTGTCCTCTTCCCTACTGCATGTCCTTCTTTGTTAGATGAATGATTGGCCAAATTATGCAAAGTCTCAAAGAGAAATGGTAGTTTAATATGGTTCAATCCCAAGCAAATTCATTCCAAACAAGACCCTCAGAACTTATCCAGGTGCCACCTGACACCTGACATTTCAATGTGGCAGATATTTTGAGGTTAGGGGACTTTCCAACATTCTTCCATTGAGATTGTAGATGGTCTCCCTATTTCCCTTACATGAAGAGCAGGCCCAAATCCAACATGATGGAGTGTTTGGGTGTATGTTTGTTTTCTCTCTCCATCGTTTTCAATGTATATCACTGATTGTCCTTATCAATAGTAAATTAAAGAATGAAGCCACGTAAACTCTGTTCATAAATTTAATTTACATGTAAATATAAGCATATCCCTAGATATCTCCCAGACATTCTGTGGATTTGCATTCTTAGTCATAAAGTGAGACAGGTGGATGGATCTGTCAACCTATCCCTCTGTCACACCAGATAGATGATATAAATAGACAGATGACTGATAGATGGATGGATAGATAGATAGACAGACAGATAGACTTCTAAAACAAGACATAAGCCTGGGTGTCTAGAAACTGGTTAAAATTGTTAGTGTGGTTATTTTTAGAGACAATAGAAGCCCAGAATTCTTACTCTCAGTCTTTACCTTGGCCAATCATTCCACTGTGGCCCAGTCTCTTCCTCCTTCATATGTAGAAGCCTTATAAGCTCTACAGAGAAGGACTCTGTCTTCACGTTCGCACCCCAGTGCCTAGGACAGATACAGTCCTATAGTAGATTCTCAATAAATTTTTATTTTATTTTTTGTAAAAAGCCCCACTAATGAATCATTGAACACGACATCAAAAACTAATTATGGGGGCACCTGGGTGGCTCAGTGGGTTGAGCCTCTGCCTTCGGCTCGGGTCATGATCCCAGGGTCCTGGGATCGAGCCCCACATCTGGCTCTCTGCTCAGCGGGGAGCCTGCTTCCTCCTCTCTCTCTCTGCCTGCCTCTCTGCCTGCTTGTGATCTCTCTCTGTCAACTAAATAAATAAAATCTTAAAAAAAAAAAAAAGAAAAAAAAAACTAATTATGTATTATACAGTGGCTAACTGAACATAATAAAAAATAAATAAATGATAGTTTTTTTTAAAAGCCCTACAGATGGAAGTTCAATGGCTTCATCTAGTTTTCAAAGCACAACACATTATTTTTATGAAGAATCCGTTAAAAAGAATCTTAGCCAAGTTGCCAAGGAATGGGAAAATTTTTAGCCATTAGGTGGCTGGTGTGTAGGAATATGGTCTTTTGGTCAATATATTTAAGTACATGCTACTTGGGATAAACCTGCTCTTTTTTTTTTTTTTTTAGAAACATATAATATATTTTTATCCCCATGGGTACAGGTCTGTGAATCGCCAGGTTTACACACTTCACAGCATTCACCATAGCACATACCCTCCCCAATGTCCATAACCCCACCCCCTCTCCCAAACCCCCTCCCCCCAGCAATCCTCAGTTTGTTTTGTGAGATTAAGATAAACCTGCTCTCTTAGCCATCTCAGCCTTGGCCACTCAGGGCATCCCTGGCCTAGGAGCCACAGGTGGGCACCTAGAGGGCATGACCTTGGTGCTTCTGCCCTCCAGGCCTATCGGCCAACCCAGCTCAGCTCCAGCCTTCCAGTCCCCATCACAGTGTTTTTCTCTCATTGGAGCAGATCACAGCAGAACTGACAGTGTCCAACAATGGCTAAGGCTTCCTGGCAGGGATTTCCCCAGTGCCCATCAACACTATCGTCAAATATTCCTGCTGCTCACATTGCCAACCAGCAACCCCCAAAGTCACACTCACATGACTGACTGCTCGTGGCATCTGAGCCCCCAGAGTTCACCCTACCGGTTCTTAAATGTTTTTACTAATACCCTATGTGACACTGTGTATGTAAAGACATTGACATGTCAAATAAAAAGATAAACCATAGAATACTAGAAATGGGAAGGATCTAAGAATCACCTGATTTCAACTATTAATGTTACAAATTAAGAAATTCAAGTCCAAAAAAAAAAAAAAAAAGAAAGACATTCAAGTCCAGAGACATTAAGTAATTTGTCTGACTTTACATAGGAAATGGCAAGCTCTAAGAGAGTACAGGGGAATATTTGCATGCATTTCCAAAATATTATTTTTATTTATTTGAGTCAAAATGTAAGCCAAAAAATCTAAAATTACTTATGATAATAACTATTAATAAATGCACAAATGGAAACAGAAACTCTAAGAAACACCACTAAGTCCTTTAAAATTCCCCTAACAGAGGAGTACCTCTGGGTGGCTCTGTCAGTTAAGCATCTGACTTGGTTTCAGCTCAGATCATGATCTCAGCGTCATGAGATTCACCCCCCTGTAGGACTTCATGAGTGGAGCCTGCTTGAGAGTCTCTCTCCTTCTACCTCTGCCCCTCCCACTCATGCTCTCTCTAAAGTAAATAAATAAATCTTTAAAAAATAAATAAATAAATAAATAAAATTCCCATAATAGTTTTTGGATCTGTAAAAATCAAGACAAAACATGAATGTTTTGTAATAACTGCCTCATGTTGATCACAGCATATTTAATGGTATTATAAGTTGTATGTATAAATTGTAACATAAAATGTATGTAAGAATGTCAAAGAAAAGTCCCTGGCATATAAGAGGTGTGATAAATATTAAGCAAACGTCTAAACTGTTATTTAATATATTAGCTAGTATAATTTCTTCTGAATTTTTCTTTAGGTTTTATATAGATATAATGAATAGCCAGAATATAGTATCTTAATCCTAACCCAAGATCTATCCTTACTGAGTACCCACTCCTGGTCTTCGGACAGGGCCTTGTGACCATCTGGACAGCCTCAGTCTTAGGATGAATGGAGACAGACAGTGGATTCAGTGTTACTGGTCCCTCAACAACTATGAGTTGGCTCCACTGCATCCTTGTCAAGCCTGCAATTCCAGAGAAGGCATAAGAGGCAGGACTGGATTTCTAGTTCCATGTAAGGACAAAGGACATGTGGACCAAAAGGATTTCTCACACCTCCAGTGAGCTCTCACCTCTATTACATGCAGAATTTATCTCTTACAGGCTTGCTACCTCTAACAAAGTGCTAAAAGAAAGAGAAGCCTAATTGTACCTGCCTTAACAAACTTTAACTAATATTATTAAAGTATTCACGTGAAAACCATGTAACAATTAAGAAACCCACTATGGGAAAATCTTGGTGAAGAGAATTCCAAGCAAACAGAATAGCAAAGGCAAAGATCTTAAGGAACATATGATATTTAAGAAAGCAAAGGCCAAGGTGTCTAGAAACAATGACGAAGGCAAGGAATGGAATGAAATGATCTGGAAGTCAACAGAGAGCAGATTAAGGAGAGCCACGTATGCCATTGTAAGGAGTGTGAATTCCACACTAAATGCAATGGGAGGCCAGGTCTAAAGACCCAGGCCCCTCTTTGTCCGTTCTGGTACCATCCCAGCTCCTCCTTTTCCAGGATCTTTTTTGCTGTACCTGCCTCAGGACTGATTGGTGGGTAATCACCAAAGGCCTCTCTCCAGGAAGGTTAGAAGAAGGTCCACAGTCTAAGTACAGAAATGATATTTCAGGCAAAATAACACCAAAGATAGATTCAGTTAACAAGAAGCAGTTTCCCTAATGTCTTCAATTAACACGACTTCCCTAATTCCCCCCCTTTTTCAATCAAGTATGAGCTTCTGAATCAATTTTTGTTTGGTTTCTTACTTTCATCATAATCTTTGTATTCTTATGACATTCTCTGTTCCAAATATCATGTCATATGTTACCAGATCTTATTTTTAAAAATTATTCTTTAGAAACATCAACATATGAAATGTTTCAATAATATCTCCTCCAAGAAAAACATGAGTTGACAAAACACAGAAAAATGAAACAAATGTGATGTCTCCACTATTTGATAAAAAACAGAGGGGATATTCCTAAAGAAGTAAAAAGTGCAGGCATGTTTTTGAAAAATGAATTTTCTCCCTCTACACCTTTTTTACCATGAAGAACTGTGTAAGTAGAACAGATCCTCAGTATGAACTATTTTAGACTTCTAATTGTGGAGGTAGATGCTTATTAAGGTGCTTGTCTCTCTGAAAGAACTCTCCCTTAGAAGGGCATCTATGCATTTTTCCATCATTGGTAACACATAAGGATTTTCTTGGCGGATCTAGTACCAGAAAAGTTTTTTGTAGAAACAATACGCAAAGCATTTGTGTAGAGAGAGAAAAGAGAGCTAGGGAGAGTGGTATTACCCAGATCCTCAGAGATTTTTAGTGTATTAGTGACCACAAGTGGAAAATGTGATTTGAATGCTCTACTCAGGTTTTCTAGAATGCAGAAAAGGGTCAGTAAATATATTCCTGCATGTAGTGAAATGACAAAAACATGAGTGTCCTCCTAAAAATCATACTTCGGGGCGCCTGGATGGCTCAATGGGTTAAAGCCTCTGCCTTTGGCTCAGGTCATGATCCCAGGGTCCTGGGATTGAGCCCCGCATTGGGCTCTCTGCTCAGCAGGGAGCCTGCTTCCTCCTCTCTCTCTGCCTGCTTCTCTGCCTACTTGCGATCTTTGTCTGTCAAATAAATAAATAAATTCTTTTTAAAAAAATAATAAAATAAAATAAAATAAAAAATAAAAATCATACTTCCCAGAATATTCTTTTTCCCCAAATCTGTATTCTCTACTAAGGATGCTGCAAGATGAGAGTACCACTGTCAATGCACAGAGCAGTCACCTAAAGAACCCCTGCTTCTAGATGTGTTTTATAGGTTTACTAAAAGTCTAGTGTGGGGGCACCTGGATGGCTCCGCTGGTTAAGCATCTGACTCTTGATCTCAGCTCAGATCTTGATCTCAGGGTCATGAGTTCAAGCCCCACATTGGGCTCCACACTGGGTATGGAACCTACTTTAAAATAAAAAAGTCTAGAGTGTGGTAAAAGATATATAGATATATGTATAAATGACTTTTAATTAAAGTTGGGATGAGGGTTTATGAAATACAGAAATAAATGCATTTTTTACAAAATCAGTTTCTCAGCTGAAAAGAGCTTTTCAAACAAGGGATGACCTGCAGTCACTCCAGAAACTAGAGCAACAGCCAGGCTCTACTATCTCACAGTGTAAATTGTTTCCTTCTCTCCACTAAATTTTTCTGACTTTGGGGAAATTGCAGCCCCAATAACTAAGTTATTTATGTCAACTAAACTTCTGATTATAAAGTTGAGATCGCCTGCTTTTGAGAGATGAAATCTAGAAGATGCCATAGACAACTTGAAGAACCTATGGTCAGAAAAAGAGAGATTTAAGAACCATGAAAAGAATGTTTGTTCCATGTTGATTATCCTGAATTATAAAGGATAGTTTATATTTCAGAAAGTTACAAAATAGTCATGAGGCCAAGGAAAGCTGGGTATAGACATTCTTAGTTTATAGCACAGGGTTTTCGTGTTGTAAAACATATGACTTGAAATTTTTATCATATAATTATGTAAAACAAACCATCATGCTTAGTAATATTCTCACTTGTACCTATAACATTTTGTAATTCTCTGCAGCATAAGAACATCCAGGCAACATATTTAGATTAAAACCTAAGGCACTAAAAGGAAAAAAATTAAGTGACACATACTAAATTTTTCCATATAAACAAATTGAGGTTTTAGAAATATTCCCAGATTTCAAAACCTTATTTTCATATTAACAAATTCTACACACATACAAACTCACATACACACACACACACACACACACACACACACACACACACTTCATAAGTCAGGCAATTTATACACAGTGACTGATATTCTCTATAGAAAACTTCTAGGTTAGATGTTAAAACATCTATCTACATGTGTATGTACAACACACACAAACTCTCACATATACAAATTAGCTCTGTTTCTTTGGAGGACTTGGGATACCCAGGTATTATGTAATTGAATGACTTAAGTCAGACAACTGGTCATCTATCATAGCCTCAGTAGACGCCAAACACTATTTCTTAATGTTATTGAACTATGTTGATTCCTTTTCTATTGTGCTTATTTTTTAAATAAAGATGTTCTCTAAAAACTAAACAAATAAAATGTATAGACAAAAAAACCATGCTGTACATCTTACATTTATACAATGATATATGTGAATTATTTCTCATTAAATGGAAAAATGTTTCCTAACTACTAAAATAATACTTATTAGATACATAAAATTTAATAGATGCAAGAAACACCAAAAAAATAAATCCCAAGCCTGTGATCCCACTAACCAGAAACCACTGCTATTAATATTTGATATATATTTTTATGTGGTATCATTTGGCCTCTAATCTCACTACCCCAAGACTACTACCATGAACTTCTGGATGTATGTTCTTACAGTCTTTTTTCTATAGAATCATTTGGCCTATAGTCAAGGTACTCAGCAAGCTGGACCCTTCAAGAACCAAAGCCATCAAATGCCGTCCAACACTGAGCAACCTGTGTGTCAGCCAGCCTTTCTGTAGCCTCATGGTCCTGGTGATACTCTGAGCGGGATCACCTTCCCTGCCATACTAGTATAACAAAAGAAGAAAGCCTAGGGATGCTGCAACCTGTCCACCTCTGTGTCCACATGCCTGACTCCCAGTGCTCATTAATGCTGCATTTAAAAGGATAAAAACAAAATCTGAGTCTGAGAAGGGAGTTATTTAACGTTAAAATGAGACTCTGGACCATAATGGTCACAGAGAAGCCTTCTGAATTTCCGTCCTCTCACAGACACAAAAACATATAGTTACACATGAAGCAATTCACTTTTCAACAAATCTAGGAACTAGCTGACTGACTCCTAGACATCAGGCAACTGAGAAAACACCCACATCAAAATGGGTGGAAAGGCTGAGAAACACTTTTACCATAAAACCCTACCGCCAACTATAGCTCCATACAATTGGGAGGAAATTCCCTACTCCCATTTCCTCCCTGAGGAGCAAAGGATTTGGACCACACATGTAGTACTCCAATTGTAAGGCTGCCACCCAAGGGATGGTACCACAAAACATTAGCTCTGATAGGCAATAGGCCCTGTCTTCAGAGTCTGACAAACACAGAAGAAGCTCTTTCCACAGCTATCTTTTCAGGGATCAGCACAGAGAAAATAGGCAAATATGGCTATCTCCCAACTTTTCTCCAGAAGGTATGTATCTAGGTGCTGGCTGTAATCCTCTCCAGAGCCAAAAAGAGCCAGAGGGCACTTCCACTGTCATCTTCCTAAAGCTCCTTCCAACAAAAAAACCAAGTTGCCAGCATCTTCCTGCAAAGAACATACCCACACATCTAGCACCCCAACTTTATGGCTGTCTTCTGAGTGACTGACAGCCAAATCACCTAGATCTGATAGCTGAAAAAGAACGTATTCATGAATCCCACAGGACTATAGCAAAGAAAAAAGCAGTTCTTAATAGACACACACCACTTGTGCCAAAAAATGTTAGGACTAATCAATGAATTCAGTAAAAGTGCACCATAAACCAATATACAACACTCAGTTGTGTTTACATATACTAACAATAAACTATCAGAAGGAGAAGTTAAGAAAACAATCCCACTTGCAAGCACCAAGAAGAATAAAATATTTAGAAATAAATTCAACCAAGGAAGTGAAAGACCCATATAGTGAAAACTATAGAACACTGATAAAAGAAATTGAAGAAGACACAAATAAATGGAAAGATATTCCATGCTAAAGGATTGGAAGAATTTTTAATGTTAAAATGTCCATTTAACTTAAAATGATCTACCATTTCAATGCAATCTCTATCAAAATTCCAATGGCATTTTGCACAGAAATAGAAAAAAAAATCCTAAAATTTGTATAGAACCACAAATGATCCCAAATAGTCAAAGCAATCTTAAGAAAGAACAAAGTGTCACACTTTCTGATTTCAAACTATATAACAAAGCTATAGTAATCAATACCACATGGTATTGGCTATTGGCATGAAACAGACATACAGATTAATAGAATTAATAGAATTAACAGAATTAATAGAATTAACAGAATTAAGAGCCCAGAAATAAACCTATGCATATATGGCCAATTAATTTACAACAAAGGAGCTAAGAATATACAATGCAAAAAATAGTTTCTTCAATAAATGGGGCTGGAAAAACTGGACACCCATATTCAAAAGAATGAAACTAAACCACAGTCTTACACCATACATAAAAATTAACTCAAAAATATTGAAGTCTTAAATATAAGACCTGAAAATGTAAAATTTCAAGAGGAAAATGGGATAAACTTCCTGATATCGGTCTTAACAATGATTTTTTTTTTTAGATTTGACTTCAATTACACAGACAACAAAGCAAAAATAAGTGGGACTATATCAAATTAAGAAGTTTCTATACAGTAAAGGAAACTGTCAACAAAATGAAAAGGCAACCTATGAACTGGGAGAAAATATTTGCAAAAAACATCTGATCAGAGGTTAATATCCAAAATATACAAGGGACTGATAAAACTTGAAAGTGAAAATAAAATAAATATAAATATAAATATAAATATAAATGGGCAAAGTGCCTGAATAGACATTTTTCCAAAGAAAACATACAAATGACCAACAGGTTCATGACAAGGTGCTCAACATCACTAATCATCAGGGAAATGCAAATCAAAGCCACGTTGAGATATCATCTCACACCTGTTAGGATAGCTATTATCAAAGAGACAAAAATATAACAAAGGCTGATAAGGATGCAGGGAAAAGAAAACCCTGTACACTGCTGGTAGGAATGTAAAACAGGATAGCCATAGTAGAAAACAGTATGGAGAGCCCTCAAAAATTTAAAATAGAATTCCATTTGAGGGGTGTCTGCCTGGCTCAGTTGGTGCAGCATATGATTCTTGATCTTGGGATTGTGAGTTCAAGTCCCACATTGGATGTGGAGAGGGCTTAAATATTAAAAAAATTAAAAATAAGAATTACTATATGACCCAGCAATTCCACTTCTGAGTATTTATCCAAAGGAAGTGAAATCATTATTGCAAATAGCCATCTTACTTTCATGTTCATTGCAAAATTATTCACAATAGGCAAGCTCTGGAAATAGCCTACCAATGGAGAAATGGATAAAGAAAATGTACACAATGAAATATTACTCAGCTTTAAAAACAAGAACATACTGCCATTTGTGGATGGAGCTGGAGGGAATTATGCTAGGTAAAACAAGCTAGACACTGGAAGACAAATGCTGCATGGGTAATTTATATAGGAAATCTAGAAAACTGTCATAATCATAGAAACAATTGTGGTTGCCAGGGCTGGGGAGTGGGGGAAATAAGGAAATAAGGGAAATAAGGAAAGGCTGGTAAAAGGGTATACATTTTCAGTTATAAAATGAATTAGATCTGAGGAGTTAATATACACACAGTGGCTATAGTTGATAATACTGTATTTTATAATTGAAATTGGCAAGAAAGTTAGAACTTACGTCTTCTCACAAAAAAAAAAAAGAAGATAAATAGTGAGGTGATGGATGTATTAATCAACTCCATGGCAGTAATCCTTTTACAATGCGTACACAGATCAAATCATCACATTGTACACTTTATACATATTACAATTTTATTTGTCAATTACACTTCAATAAAGCTGAAAAAATTTAAATGAGATAATACACATATAAAACTTGGTAAATCATTCAGAACAAGCCAAAATTCATCAAATACAAGCAGTCTGTCTCTGCCCATCTCCTCAAATATACTGATAGTTCTTTTGTTTTGTTTTGTTGTTTTGAAGATTTTTTTAAGTAATCTCTACACCTAACATTGGGCTTGAATTCACAACCCCAAGACCAAGAGTCACATACTCTACCAACTGAGCCAGGCAGGTGCCCCTATACTGATAGTTTTCTAGAACAAAATACAAACTACTAAAATTGACTCTCATACTCTATTAAATATTGATTCAATTATTTTTTAAGTCTCCCAGTTCAAAAGATACTAGCTATAGCTTCTTGTAAACCATCAAGAAAGAGATAATCTATGTCTTATAAAAACTGCACCACATAATTAAAAAAAAAAAAAAGACTGGAACCCAATCAATTAATTTTGAGCTAACATAATAGAACAACAATAATTATTTTTTAAAAGAAAGTTATTAAAGGTTATTGAGGAACCTCACTTAAGAGGTAGGTACAAATTTTCTAAACCTAATTATTAGTAAATCAAAATTATAACAAAGTAAAATTTTTACCAGAAATACATGATTATTCTGCATCAGGAAGGCTACTAATGGAATACAACACATAGCCAAAATCAAGATGAAAAACCATGTAATCACCCCCATAGAAGTAAAAAACAAAAAATAAATTAAATTAAGGTGAAGGCAAGAATGCCCTCTATGATGTCCTCTATTTTACACTGTACTATAGTGTAGCTATAGCCAAAGCAAGAAGACAAGAAAAAGCTTTTGCTTAGCCAAAGCAAGAAGACAAGAAGAAAACTAAGATTTAAGAATGAAGGGATCGAAAATTTATTTACATACATAGAAAACCCAAAAGAATCTATACGTAGTGAGGGAGCGGGTGTTAAAATCAGGGAATCAATAAGATTACTTAATGAAACATCATCTACAAAAATCAGTAGTGTGCTTATACACCAGTACAAACCAATAAAAATATGTAATAGAAAAATAAAAGATAAAAAAAGAAAAAGAAAATATGCCATTTATGATATCAATAAAAACTTTAGAGTACCAAAAAGTAAAGTTGACAAAATTATATAAAATTTTTTGGAAAGAGTTATAATGCAATACCAAAAAAGAAACCTAAATAAATGAAAAGAAATGCCAGGTTAATGCATGTGAAGACTCTATTTCAAAGAAGTCCACCCTCCCCCCAAATGAAATTTAAATGCAATTTGAATCAAAATAGCAAGGAAAATGACAAGAATATCTAAAGTTCATATGATAACACCAAAATGCTAAGAATAGCAAGATAACTTTGAAACAGAAAACAGTCTGAGGAATTTCTCAACCACGTATCAGAACTGTTACCAAGCTATAATAATAAAATGGGATGAAATTAACATGGACATAGAAAAATAGACCAATGCAGTAAGACAGAGTGTTTGTGATGAGCAGACTTACTCATATATCATTTTGATCTGATATATGACAGAAGTGTAATTTGGTAATATCTAGAAAATTTGATGTTGTGTACACTTATGAACCACTAATTCTACTGCTACATAGATACTATAGGAAAACTACCACAGAGGTATACAAGGGTACATATTTCAAAATAATACACTAGAATCAACATAAGTGTTCATAACATAAAAATTGATCAATAAATTATGGGTTATTCATAAAATGAAATAATATTCATAAGCTGGAATAAATGAGCAACATGGATATATCTCAGAAGCATGATGTTAAGTCAATCTCCCATACATTGCTGGTTGAAATGAAAATACTTTAACACTTTTAGAAAATAATTTTGTAGTGTAACAAGACTCTTAAACATATTCATGTTCTTTGACTTGGAAATTTTGCTTGGAATCTATCATAAATACATTACTAGAAATATGGGAAAACCATATGCACAAATATATTCATCATTTTTTATATATAACTGCAAAAATAGTAGAAGGAACATAAATAAAACATGGAAAATTAGTGAGGTAAATTATGCATATCCAAATGGAAGAATACTATGTATCCATTTGAAATAACATGAAAAAGCTCATGATACAATATCACAGAAAAAAACAGAATACAAAATTATATATACAAGACAATTGCACTTTAAGTTAGGGATGACTTCCTGAATACCACACACAATTTAAGACAACTATTCACATAGGAATAAATGTCAATGGTGTGATGAATTTATAGAATGTACACATCTACAGTCACGATAGCATATTTTTACCATATGTTTCTTTTATGTTTTCAGCCTTATCACTCCTATTTCTCAGTGTTCTCTCCAAAATGACAGAACAGGGTATCATCATGATTGTTTGTCCTCCTTCACGGTGTTTTAGCCAGATCAAATTCCATTCCAGTATTATTGATTTCCAGGCCCATTTTTCAGCACCAGAACAACCCACCATTTGAGAAACACTTGAAAGGCATTGTAATCAAGATCCTAAAAATATTTTAAGCTATAAAAATTGGATACAAAAAAAAAAAAAACCCCACACAGCTCAATAGTTGCCAAAACCATTTACAGAATTTCTGATAACATGTAAACAATAGCATGTTCACATGATACTGGAAGAGATGGTGGGCATTTTTATTTAGCAATTAAAGTGACACTCTATAAGAAAAGAGGACAAACCACACAGTTTATATTCATGTCAGCTTTGAAATTCAAATAATAGATTTTTATATTTATTTCAACAGATTTTTAAATATATGGTCAATCCTAAATGATACAAAAGCCAAACCTGAGTTTTATGCAGTAATCAAAATTAACTTTAAAAAATACTTAAGGGGCACCGGGGTGGCTCAGGGTTAAGCCTCTGCCTTTGGCTCAGGTCACAATCTCAAGGTCTTGGGCTCGAACCCTGCATCGGGCTCTCTGCTCATCGGGGAGCCTGCTTCCCCCTCTCTCTCTGCCTCCCTCTCTACCTACTTCTGATCTCTCTCTCTCTCTCTGCCTGCCTCTCTCCCTACTTGTGATCTCTCTCTCTCTGTCAAATAAATAAATAAAATCTTTAAAAAAAATACTTAAGCCCCACAGCAATATTGTAATAAATCTACAATGGGTTAAATTATGACCCCAAAAAGACATGCCACGCCTTAGCCCCCAGAACATATAAATGTGAACTTATTTGAAAACATGGCTTTTGTAAACATAATAAAAGATCTTGAGTGGAGATCATTCTGGATTATCCAGGTAGGTGCTGTATGCAATGGGAGATGTCCTCCTAAAAGACATCCAAAGAAGAGACAGAGAAGAGGAGAAGATAACATGAAGACAGGGGCAGAGATTGGAATGCTGTTGACTACAAAAAAATACACCTAAGAACACCCAGAGCTGGAAGAGGCAAGGAAAAGAATATTCTTTGGAGCATCTCGAGAGAGCATGGCCATGCTGACACCTGGATTTTGGACTTCTGGCCTCCTGAACTGTGGCAGAATAAATTTTTGTTGTTTCAAGCTACCACGATTGTGGTAATTTGTTAGGGAAGCAACAAGAAACTAATACACCATCCTTACACTTTTCTCTTTCTTTATATTTTTTAAATATTTTATTTATTATTTGACAGAGAGAGAGAGATGCAAGAGAAGGAACACAAGCAGAGAGAGAGAGGGAGAAAGCAGACTTCCTGCCGATCAGAGAGCCTGATGCAGGACTCAATCCCAGGACCCTAGGATCATGACCTGAGCCAAAGGCAGATCTTAAAGACTGAGCTACCCAGGTGCCCCACTTTTCTCTTTAAATAAAATCTTTTATTTTCTAGTAGCAAAAATACACCTTTATAAATATATACTAATCTTTGAGGGTCAGAATGAAAAACACAGGAAAAAACAAACACATAAACAAAAAACAAAATATATAGCAAAGCACTACCAAATAAATACATACTTACACTTTCAATTGTTTTGAAAGGGGAATTTGTTACTCATTCTAATGTTTCAAAATACGCTAATTCCCAGTTTTCAAAAGAATTTTAGCTTTAAAAACATGAAATCCCCTTAATATATCTCATCATTAAATCTTCCCTAAAAATTACTTGATTATATTAAATTCCTACAAGAATTATAGTGTTTATCATTGAGAAAACTTGTCATCGTCCATACATCTAATAAAACCCAACAACCTCTATGGACATTGGGGAGGGTATATGCTATGGTGAGTGCTGTGAACTGTGTAAACTTGGTGATTCACAGACCTGTACCCCTGGGCCTAATAATACATTATAGTTAATAAAAAATTAAAAATTAAAAAAATAAAAAATAAAAGCACATAAATATTGTAATGTAAAAAAAAATAGTTTGTCCATTAAAAAAAAAAACTTCAAGAGAGATCACAGAATTCTACACAAATATGTACTAGAAAAACATAATCGTTTCTGCCTTTTAACTTTATTTATTTACAAAAAAGAAATAACAACAGATACACCTCCCGGTTTGTGGTAGGACAAATCTCTAAAATATGTGCATTCCATTTGCAACTGATCACTTACCTCCATTTAGACTCCCTTTGACGTCCTTTGCATCTCTAAATAATAATTAAATTCCCGGGGCACCTGGGTGGCTCATTCCATTGAGCATCTGACTCTTGGTTTTGGCTCACATCATGATCTCACGGGTCATGATCTGATGGTTTTCAAGACTGAGCCCAGAGTGGGAGTCCATGCTCGGTGGGGAGTCTGCTTAAAGATTCTCTCCTTCTGCCCCTCCCCACACTTGAACACAAACACTCTCTCTCTCTCTCTCAAATAAATAAATAAATCTTTTTAAAAAATAACTAATTAATTGAACTCCCCACATTCTATCAAGGATCTAAGTTATGAAAACCATTTTATTGACCAGTCCCTCCAATGAAGCAGTATGCCTAATAATAAAATAAGCAAATTTTTCTATGATGCATGTATATTACTTTTTTAAAAGAACAAAAATCACAAATAAAATAGACACATTTGAATTTAAGACTGTTTCCTCAAAGATGCTCTGCACCATTGTTCCCTGCAAAGCCTGGGGAAAGATTTCCCCAGAGGTGCCAGGACAACTTTCTACCAACATCCTATTTGTAGAGTGGGTAAAGAGATATACATGGCCAAGGGAGTTTGCAGTTCTGGAGGCTCAATCAGCCAACACGATCTAAACCCACTTAGAGTCTTGTCGATATTGGACGATTTTACAGCCTTTAGTCCAGCAAATTTTGCATATTTCTTAACCCTACATAATTCCTGCCTCTGTTCACCTTTCTCTGGATGAAGTATAAAGAATGTCACAAATTGGGAGGATAAGAATTTATATGTGTAGGAATACCAGGACACAAACACAGCTAATTCGGGCAAAAGATTAGTCTAGACAGTGTTGATGGCAGTATAGGTAGGGAGCTGGACCTAAGAAAAAAACGCAAATGGAATAACACTCTTTCATTTACAAGCAACAAACTAATAAAAAAGGAAAGGAAAATAAAGGGAAAGCAAGGAAAAGAGAAAGGGAGAAGGGAAAAAGGAAGTGAAGGAAGAAAAGACCTTTCTAAAATTAGGACCCTCATGTAACTCCAAGCATAAGTAAATTTCTCAAAAATTTACACCATTGTACTAAGCTCACCCATAACCTCTCAGTTGCTAAATCCAACAGACTCTTTTTAAATATTTCCTTTCTTGGCCTCACTCCAGGGTGTCACTGCTTCTCCTTAAAGCATCCATCCTTCATTCTCTACCACTACTGGCTACTTTTATTGCACTCTTCCAAGTAATTCCTCTTTTTAATGACATGAGAACATTCTAATAATATATCATTAAATAAAAGGGAAACTGGGTATATGTAATTTTAGCCATGTAAATATACAATGCTTATCACAGTAAAATATTCTAAGAAAACATGAAATGTGACGATTACCTCTAAGTGGTAGACAATATGAGCAATCTTGCATTATTCCTTTATTTTTCCATGATTTGTCAGAACGACTTAATCAAGGTCATGTTACATGCACATGGAATAACAATTAACATCCATATACAGATAGAGAGAAATGTCTCTTCACACAAAGACCTCCCATTCTTTCATTCATACCAAAATTAGAGTGACTCTTCCAAATATATTGGACAATTTCACTCTTGGGTTTTTACTCAACAGAAACATATACATATATCCATCAAAATATATCTGTAAGGATGATAAGAGCCCTATCATACGTAAAAACCTTACATTGGAAACTTCCATAATGTTTATTAAAAACAGGATATATAAAGAAGTTGTCATATAGTCACTCTATAGAATACTATAGAGCAAAGAAAATGCACAAACTACAACCACATAACAAAATTGTGGGGAAAAAAAATCTCACAAAGATAATGTTAAATGTAAACACCATACACATACATACTGTAGATTCCACTTATCTGAAATTAGAAGCCAGGCAAAACTAATATATCATGTCAGGATAGTGACTGTCCTCAGGAGCCATGAGCCTGGAAGAGGTCACAACAAAGGCTTCTTGGGTGCCATTTTTTTTTTAATTTGAGTGCTGCTTACGTGAGTGTGTTCAATTCATAAAAAGTCAAGTTGCCCATTTGTAATTTGCACATTTTTCTCTGTATGCGTGTTATCTTTCAGGAAATGTTCTCAACAACTCAACAAAGAACTGTCACCATCTTTGATTTGAGGAAGTGTCGATACCACATTTTCACATGGATCATGTTGTTCCCCTTCAAAAACGTCTGGATCATATTAAAGATCATTGCACCTCTTCCAGAAAACAGTGACAAGAGTAAGAGCAATTTTTAAAAAGATTTTATTTATTTATTTGACAGATATTTTATTTAATAAATTTATTAAATAATTAAATTTATTAAATAAATTTTAATAATTTATTTATTTGACAGAGAGAGATCACAAGTAGGCAGAGAAGCAGGCAGAGAGAGAGAGGGAAGCAGGCTCCCTGCCGAGCAGAGAGCCCGATGCAGGACTCAATCCCAGAACCCTGAGATCATGACCTGAGCCGAAGGCAGCGGCTTAACCTACTGAGCCACCCAGGTGCCCCAAGACTAAGAGCAATTTAAAAGCAAGCTTTTGCAGGAGGGTTTTTTTTATTTTTGTTTTAAGACCTAACACTTTTGAATCTGTCACCTCTGCAGAAGCTGTCCATGTCCATGGGTATGTGCCCATCAGTAGAGTTCCACTCCTGAAACTTTTCACTTTGTTCTATTACCTAATTTAATGCTGATGAACAAAAACCTGAAAACTACTTTTGAAACCCAAATGAGACCAGGACAACAGGGAAGCCAGAAATTAGAGGAGTAAATGAAACTCATGGGCAGCCTTGTCAGAAAATCACACATTGAAATCCCGACTCATCCCCTTGTTAGCTATGGGACTTTAATCCCTTCACCTTTCTCAGCCTCAGCTCTCTCACTCGAGCAGACCATTTCGTGAGTTTTCTTACAGGCAAAAGTAGAAAACAACTTTGGGCAGAGGATACGTTTCTCAAGGAAAACAAAACAAAACAAAACAGAATATTTCAAGCGTGCTTCACTTAAGTAAATAATACTGCAATATAATAGAACATCTATGTTTTATGGAAAACTACTTCGAGGCCATATTTGCCTCACTTGCTTTGGTGTTATGTTATTTACATATATGTGTATGCTTGCTTGTAAGTCTGCACCCATTTGTGTATCAAATGGGGAAACTTTGGGAAGGATGTTTATTCATTTCTAACATTGCATTTGAGAAAAATGAGATTATTAATGTAATAAGCAATGCTTTAGCTCATATTGATAAAAATGATACCTTACTGAATCTGGGCTTCTTAGAAGGAAGTCCCAATGTTCAACGAAATGTTCAAGAATGGAATTCTCATTAAACTTGAACATCCTCCAGATGCTCCTTTGATAATATTAACTACCTCAAACACCATGTGGTTTCAGCCCACTGACCCATACAATACATGGTGTGAATGCACATGTGAAGGTTGAAATCAAAGTTTGAGAAAGGTGGGTTGTCCAATTTCAGATGAACCTCTACAGACTCAATATTTGTGTTAGCCCTTATTGAGTGAAGTTCACAATGTGTTTTATTTTTTTCTTTAGTTACTTATCCAGATGATGGAATCATGTGTTCTATGTTGTCTTTTAAAGGCAGCTAAGGTGACTGGATAGCAGGAAACTAAAGCCCACATACAGAGTTTCTGCAACATCTTTGTAGCCAATGATGGTCATATCTAAAATATTACTAAGATTTTTAGCTCTAAATGTAAAATTAAGGATAGATAATTACTCTTACCATCTAAATTTCAAGAAACAAAACCAATGGGTGCTCCACAGAGAGAGGAATTTTTGTATGTTTTGTTCACTTCTGTACGTACAGTGCCCAGGACAATGCTTGGCACATAGTGGCACTCTACAGTTGTTCAGTGAATGAGTGAATAAATGAATGAATGAATGAATGAATGAATACAGCTTCCTCATTAGCTGTAGCAGACAAGGAAATTATATTACTAAATTTCGATTTGCCAACCTGGTATCTTTGGAAAGTTTGGATTTATATCTTTGCCTTTTAATACTTTCCTGTCTTTTCTCCAGTAACTTCTCATATTTGTTATCAGAAATAATTTTCATACATTTATTATACCAATTGCCTTTCTTTAATAAGATATAATGCTCAAAATAAAATTCAGTACCACAAGAGTGGGATAGCCAGAAAAAGTATAGTGACCCTATTTCCTTCCTTATTCCAGACACTGTACTTTTAGATTTTAATAAAAAGAATCTTCAAATTATGCCAGTTTTGTTGTGGTGGTGGTGGTTGAAAGCAGTATGGTGATTACTTTATGTTGAAACTGGAGTCAACTGAATTCCTTTGAGCAACTCTCTGCAATATAAAAATATACTGATGACTTTATTAGGACCCAAAGGACAGGATTTACACTGATCTCCCTGATGTTTAAAAATCAGACTTCGCATTCCTAACTATTAAAGTCTTATATAAATTATCTGGTAAAGACATTAACCATCACTGTGGAGCAGTACTTTATATGTCTCCATGAAAGTCCCTTCCTTGTAGCTCAATTGTACTTGTTCAAAGCGATTTGTCCTCTTAGAAACAATGAAAGTTTTGGCGGACCCTAAATGGCCAGTGATTCTACAACCAGTCCATAAATACTTTTCAGCGAGTTTAGCTAGGACTTTAGGTGCCAGGCACAGTGTCTGCACAGTGATTGTCGAGTTCAGGAGGTACAAGATCACAAAGAAGAGCAAAAGAGAAATTGCTGAAATAGGAAAAGGGCAACATTCAAAAGGACCTCCCTGCTGACACTAAAGCTAGTAAGAGAAGTCTTGGTCACAAATGCTTAACCTTCTCGTAGCAATTCCTTGCATCTGTGGTCTCTTTCATTCCTGTGTTCCTAGAGCTTCAGAAATAACGGTGCACAGGGCATATACTCCTGTCGATGACCACCGAGTCTTCTTTATACAAATAAGTTCTTCCTTATTCTAGGAACCAGTGAAATCATATGAAATGTTTTCATACTAACCAGAAGATTTTCCCCAAACTCCTTTTTTTTTTTCATTTCTCACAGTGTGATTTTTTTATTTTAATTCAACTAGCCAACTTACAGTACATCATTAGTATTAGATGTAGTGTTCAATAATGTATCAGTTTCATGTAACACCCAGTGCTCATCACATCACGTGCTCTCCTTAATGCCCATCACCCAGTTACCCCATCCCCCACCTCCCCTCCAGCAACCCTCAGTTTGTTTTCTATAGTTAAGAGTCTCATAGTTTTTCCCTCTCTGATGACTTCCCATTCAGTTTTCCTTCCCTTTCCCCCTCTGTCCTCTGCCCTGTTTCTCTTATTCCACATATGACTGAAACCATATATTCCTTTTTAAACACAAAACTCTCATGACTCACTGCTTATCTTTTTACATACACATTTAACCTTTGGTTTGTAGCCTCTGTACTATAGATTAACATGCACATTTAGAGGGTTTCTTAATGTCTTTATATGTTTCTCTTTTCTTTGAAATAATGAACAATTTGAGGTTAAGAACTGCATTCGATACCATAAGGTAGCTACTTAATGCATTGTGATGATGATGGTGGTGGCGGTGGTGGCACCTATGAAGTATAAATTAATTAACAGCATGCTCACAAAAAAATGCTTGTAAACTCACATTTTAAGGAAAAGTGCCATGCTTAGAGGATTGTTTAGAATATTAGTTATAAGTGTCATAAAATGGAAAATAGCTAAATACATTTTTTAAATCATTTAACAAATTTTTATTGAGCACCAGTCTAGGTGCTAGAGCTATTTGGGTAAACACGACTTCATAGAACTTCTATTCCTTTTTTCTTCTAGCTCCTTTCTCCCCCACCTCCTCATAAATGTTTTCCACCGACAACAGGACAAGCACTTATTATCACTCAAAAAATAGTGAAAGAAAAACAGCCTAAGTTCAGTAGTCTACAAAATGTAAGAATAACCACGAGTATGTGCTATATTCTTAACTATGACACCTTGAACAATTCTTTTGATCGCTTTGAGCTGGTTTTCTCACCTAGTGATATGAGGATAACAATATCTACCTTAAAAGTTAAATACAGAGAACAGACTGGTGGTTCTTAGAGAGGTGGGGGTGGAGGGATGAGCAAAATAGATAAAGAAGATTAAGACATACAAACTTGCAGTTATAAAATAAGTCATGAAGAAGAAAAGTGCAGCATAGGGAATATAGTCAATAATATTGTAGTAATGTATGGTGACAGATGGTGACTACACTTATGGTGAACACTGAGTAATCTATACAGTTGTGGAATAAATATGTTGTACAACTAAAACTAATATAATCTTATCTGCTAATTATACTTCAATAAAAAAATGTAGGAATCTGTGAAAATAATGTATATAAAGCTCCTACTATATCACATTGGACAAAACATGCAATAAATGACAGCTGCAATTATTAACTTGCAGCAGAATACACTTTCCAAAGGTAGCCATAACTGTATCTCCAAACACACACGTTCTGCCATAAGACCTTGTTATTCCCTCCCAAGAGAAATATATTTTTTCACACACAACCCCCCCCCATGAATCTAGGCAGCCCTATGACAGCTAAAGTAACCCGGTATGAAATCTAGGTGTAGTCCTTCTCTAGGCCTGGCAATTTCTGTTCTCTTTCTCTTAGAGCCCCAAGCTGCCATATAAGAAGTCCAGGCCACTGTGCTGGAGAGAGGTCACATGGAGGAGCATTGAGGCACCAGACATGAGGGAAGAAGCTGTCTCTGCTATCCTGACCGGTCAAGCCTTTGGGTCATTCCAGCCTCAGCAGCTATCTGTAAGCACCTCAGTCCAATCCAGCCCCAAACCAGAAAAGATAGTAAGAAATTATTGCTTTAAGCCACTAAGTTTTGGGTGGTTGGTCACAATGGATGATAGGAAGAGTACTGTATATTAAGTAACAACAGAATCTCTTCAATCCTTGTTTATTTGACCTGTGTATTTATTATAGCTGAGAATTCTCTTCTCTAAAACTTCTTTCCCTTTCTTTCCCCCTGTTCTTTTCTTGCTCTTTGCTGCCTCTCCCTTCTTCTTCAATGTTGTCATTCCTTGGGGGCTCCATTCTATATACTGATGACCCTAAGCATATATTACCCAGCCCAAGTCAATTTGTGATGTTGAGATCGTTAACCACCTACTTGAAATCACTACCTGGAAGTCTCACATCTCAAGTAAGGAAGTGCTACACTTTCCCTCCATTACCTCCATTTTATTCTAAACTTGATCCTCTCTCTAACGTCCTTATCTTGTCAATACACAACTGCCACCCATCTAATTATTAGCCAAAGGACGAGGTGTCATGCTTCTCTCCTCCCTCTTATTTACCTGCTCCAAAGCATGTGATTAGTTGACATCTTGTCATATATGTCTCTTAAGTATCCCTCAAAACCAGGTACTTCTCTCCACCTCCATTTGCTTAACTAAAAGTTTCCTACTATTTGGTTTTGGTTTAAAAGGCATTTCTTTTCTCTAACAGTTTTGGTCTAGATTAAGTCTTTGCATACACTGTTACATCTCTTCTTGTAATATTATTTACCCTTAAAAGTAACTGCCCCATATCTGTTCTTTACCAGATGTCAAGTTGCAGGAAAGAGAAACGATGTATGTCTTGTTTAGTTCTATTTCCATTCCCATTGTAAGCACTCAAAGACTATTCATTGAGTGAATAAATAAATGACTACAAACACAAACTACACAGCTACCACAGTTCTTTGCATTGTTATAAATTACCAACCAGGAGCAATGGGCAATCAAAACCTAGAAGTGATTATGGACCCAATCTTTAAATGCCAGTGTAAAATCTAGTATCTTATTTTATTAACCCAGAGAATAAGCACTACATTAGTAGTCAGGGTGCTAAGGAGACCACTAAATACTAAGCACAAAGATTTTTCACTGATTTCCAAACTTATCATGTACTACCTTGCAATTTCTGTAGTATTTTCCTTTTACTCTGTATTATTTATATTATCTTAAAACTTTTCTTATATTTTAGCTTTATCATCCCAACTAGATATGAACTGGAGCAAAGGTTATAACATGTATATTTTTATATCCCTCTGCAACTACCTCAGACCATTGCACATAGTAAATATTAAAAGTGGTCTTTATTTGAAGTTTCAAATAACCCAAAGTTGATGAAATAATAAGCAAAAGAAAATGAAATTGTCACATATATAATAGCCAGTTGACTTCAAATAATAAGTTTCTTTTACCCATAGACCTGAGAGTAATTTGAAGGCTCTGAATTGGGATTACATCAATTTCATTCCAAAATATGGGCCTTTTCGTCTTGGACCACAATTCTCTTTTTTCCAACTCAAGGGCACTCCAAACTCTTCCACTGTTTCAAGTTAAACTCATCTGCTTCCCCTAGGTCTTCCAAACAAAAGAAACAGTTGGTCCTCTTGGGCCTTTAGAAGTACCATCCAGCCTCTAATGGCCCCACACTCCTCACAGTTACCAGAGCTATTTTAGGTTGCAGGGTCCATACACCTTTAAAGACAAATGTCAAATTCAGTCTAATTTAGAGCTACTTGCATGCTTTAGTCATTCCTGTGTCCAAATGTTTATAGTCCTGCTCCTTTCCCTTTCCTTATTTATTAAGATCTAAGTAATAAATTTCCATATTCATGCAATCCAGGAATTGTACCTTTTCCAAATTTTAGCACTGGTGTAATATAATAGAGTAGACTTCCCTGGAAAACCAAGAGCTGGTGTCTCCCGGATGCCACATTCAGGGCGGATCTCACTGCAAAGCAAGCAGTGTGTCTTGTGTGCTCTGAAAAGAATTTCAGGAGCATCCTTTCTCTGGATGCCTCCTTTCTGTTCATACCTAGCTCTGTTATGGCTTTCCCATTCCTTCACATTTATATTCCTCCAAGTCACTGACTTTCCAAGTTTATTTTTTAATCATTACATCGATATTTCATGTTGTCAAATGACGAGCTTAAGAAATGGAAGATTTTGGCTTTTCATTTGACAAAATACAGCATCCATTCTTGATTTAAAAAAAAAAAACTCAACAACATAGGTATAGATAGAATATACTTCAGCATCATAGAAGCCGTATATGAAAGAGTCACAGTTAATATCATCCTCAGCGGGGAAAAACAGAGCTTTTCCTCTGTGGTCAGGAACAAGACAGGGATGTCCACTCTCACCATTACTATCTAACACAATACTGGACGTCTTAGCTTTGGCAATCAGACAACAAAAAGAAATAAAAGGCATCCATATCACCAAGGAAGAAGTCAAACTTTCAGTATTTGCAGATGATGTGATACTCTATGTAGGAAACCCAAAAGACTCCATGAAAAAATTGTTAGAACTAATACATGAATTCAGCAAAGTCACAGGATATAAATCAATGTACAGAAATCTGTTGCATTTCTATACACCAAAAATGAAGCAGCAGAAAAAGAAACCAAGGAATTGATCCCATTTACAATTGCACCAAAAACAGTAAGATACTTAGGAATAAAGCTAACCAAAGAGGCAAAAGATTTGTACTCTGGAAACTACAGAACACTTAAGAAAGAAATCGAAGAGGATACAAGGAAATGAGAAAACATTCCATGCTCATGAATTAGAAGAACAAACACTGTTAAAATGTCTATACTACCCGGGGTGCCTGGGTGGCTCAGTCAGTTAAGCATCTGCCTTGGGCTAAGGTCATGATCC
Source organism: Enhydra lutris kenyoni (assembly GCF_002288905.1). Taxonomy (NCBI): domain Eukaryota; kingdom Metazoa; phylum Chordata; class Mammalia; order Carnivora; family Mustelidae; genus Enhydra; species Enhydra lutris. The sequence goes on along the minus strand of NW_019154086.1, from coordinate 41,272,217 downwards.
TGGGGTCCTCGGACTAGCCCTGCACTGGGCTCCCCACTTGGCAGAAAGCCTGCTTCTGCCTCTCCCCGTGCTTGTGCTTACTCTTTCTCTGAAATAAATCAATCTTTAAAAAAGATAAAGTCTTCATCTCAAACATTAGTTCACGCGTGTTACAGTTTCATGTGTGTGACATAGGTCACACAGAATCCTCTGTTCCCGAAATATCTTATTAAAGCATAAAATTTGGGAAAGTAGGCCTTTTTTTTTAATTTATAGGATTATGGAAAAAGGTACCTACCATTATACATGATTCCATAAAACAAATTTCTTGGGAAAGTAAGTGAAAAATTAGAGGAGGAAGGTTTTGCTATGAAGTATAAAAAATCCGGAAAGGAAAAAGCTTTTTCTCCCTAACCCAGATTACCTGCAATGATTCTTCTACACCAGCATTTATAGTGACATGTGAAACACTTCATTTGTTCAGCCCAACAAACTGGATTCTTTTCTGTTATATATTCAAAACAGTTTTGGTGTCCAAAAATGGCCAGGAATATATGTGATGGGAAAACTCTCTTTACCACTTCAAAGCTCTTCACAAAATTAATGTCTGATGTTAGTTTCAGTACATACATTAACTACATATATTGACTAAATTTAAATGAAACATCACAGATCAACTAGAAATATTTGATCACTGGGAATTTTAATTGTTCAATATGTGAATGTGTTTAAGAGTCAAACACTGAGAGCAACTTAAAAACACATTCAAATCACTTGAAAACCCAAGAACAAATGGATCGAGTGAGGATTGAGAGCACTGTGTGCCAGCCAAGCGTGTTTTTAGCGGAAGGGGATTGTTTGGACGAGAGAATAGCCTCACGTAGACACTCCTGAGTGGCTGTTTTATTGAACTACATCTGGCAGCTGACTGTTGCTTTCTCTGCATGGCATCTAGCTCATTTCCTGCATTTTTCCATTTCCTGATTTCACTACCTATTTTCCTTGTATTACATTCCTGCACTCGAAAGAGAATAGTATCCCTTTGTTTTATAAAATGTGAAAAGCTCTGACAGTTTTTCTCTGGCCTATGGAAATTAATTATATTTTGAGATGGTCATAATGAGAAACAGAAAGAAAAGTTCTTGAAATGTACATTTAAAATCCAAGAATAATCAAAACTGAATTTCAGTGTAAATGGAGAAAGCTAATATATACTGTCAAGACTTTTCTCCCTTCAAACTTTGGTATCCACACAGTATTGGATAAAAAATACATTTCTAACACATTGTTGTCAGAAAAGCTGTATATTTATTTATATTTTAAGGGATAAAACTTTTAATGTAAATATATTCAGTAAAACCTTATGCTATTAATTTTAATGGTAGAAATACCAACATTATATTTTCTATAACCTGAATTTTAGACTTAGTTCATTATTCATTTTTAATATGATGCTAATAGCCACCACCAAGTACCCAATGATTTTAAAACAAACCTGAAAGACTTAACAAGGCTATATAAAGATAAACCAAGTATAGATACACAATTGTTGAGGTAAGTAGTATTTTTTACTTCATTTAGTCAAGTGAAATAAAAAGTAGTAAGATACCATAAAGTGAATCAAGAATCACACTCATGTTAATGGTTTTTTTAACATTTATTTTTTTATGTCCTGATTTCTGTGGGACAATATAGCAATAATAAACTAATAGAACATTTGTTCAAATTTCTTGAACTCATTTGAAGGACACTTCATAAACTTCTAGTAGCTGCCACATACGTACATGAAGGAACATAGCTTCCTTGGACATACATGCATGCTGTCACATTTCTATTATGATTGGATGTTTAACAATTAAGTGTGAGTGAATTAGCAAAATATGTTAAAAAAAAAAACACCCCATTTTTGCGACCAAAATATAGATCATGACAGAGTGAAAAAGTACAACAAACAATAGGAAATATGGGAGTTTGTTTTGATTTTAAATTCTGTTGCCTAAAGATTCCATGACTAGACCCTATTATCAAGAAACATATATTTAAATCGAGGAGATAAGAACAAACAAAACAGCTGCTTAACACCATGAAGCAGCATACAAATATTCATAACATCTGTCCATACCAAAGGGAATGGAAAGATGGTTAGTGGTTAGTGAAGACTGACTGGTGTTGGTCATTGGCGAAAGCACATGACTTAGTTTTGGAGACAGAAAATGAGAGACATATTCAGACACATTGAGCACAGTGAAAAAAGTTAGGAATGAGAAGGACATACAAAGAGCAGCCCAGATAAGAATCAGAGTATCACAGTTACTGTAAAACTTGAACAAACTTGATGGTGCAGAATTTTAGGTTTCTTAGCATGAAGAACCAAGGAGTATGCCCTTGAGTACAACAAATAACTGAATTAAAATGTGCAGTCTTGATATTCAAGTGAAACAAATACTTGAATTAAAAATAAAAAGGTATAGGGGCGCCTGGGTGGCTCAGTGGGTTAAGCCGCTGCCTTCGGCTCAGGTCATGATCCCAGGTCCCGGGTTCGAGCCCCACATCGGGCTTTCTGCTCAGCAGGGAGCCTGCTTCCTCCTCTCTCTCTGCCTGCCTCTCTGCCTACTTGTGATTTCTCTCTGTCAAATAAATAAATAAATAAAAATCTTAAAAAAAAAAATAAAAATAAAAAATAAAAAGGTATTTATATGTTAAGGTTACAGTTCTCTGTATCAAAAATATGCACATTCCTTGCTAATAAAAACAAAGGGGCCATATCACGTATTTCATGGATTTCCCTCATTGTTAGAATCAATGAGACAGTAAATGAATTGAGGAATGTAAATTCATTTGACATTGCAAATTTATTTACAGCATCAAAGCAAAAGTACAGCGTAGGAAGCTAAAGTAACTGCGGAAACTGTGGTCCCCAACTTTCTTAGGAAGATACATTACCACAGTAACTTACTCCTCCAAAATTTCTGTTGTGACAAACCACCATCCAGGAAGCTAAATAAAGCTACGTAACATTCTTATTACTATTCCTAATAAGATGGCCTTGCTTTCAGACTTCTATACTTTTTCAGATACATAAAGGTTAAAATCATGTTTTTGGATAATGTTTTCCTCAATGGTTATATAAACAAAGCAATAAAATTAGGGAGCATAGAAGAACATATTATTAAACTGCTATTATAATTTTAATATCCATGAGCTTTGTAATGGGAAATAAACATGTTTTGATAGCAAGAAAATAAAACTTATTAAAAGTTTAGACACAAAAAGTTGGCAATTTCATTCCTGTAGTTGTTGGCTCTTATTTGCTTCAAAACTTAATCCTAACACCTGATTAAAATAAGAACTTTATTTAAACACATTTCTGCATTCTCTTAGTTTATCTCTGCAATATACATGTTCTATGATTTTTCTACTCAAGATGAATAAAAAGCATATATATTTTAGATACAGAAGTAAAAGTTTCCTGGTTCCCATAAAAATATTTTTTTGAATTTGTGAAATGTGATTTCATATATCATAAAATCCACTTTAGTTTTTACTTCAATATAATATCATATTTACATATATACTCAAAAAGCAATAGTCAAGGGTGCCTGGGTGGCTCAGTGGGTTAAGCCGCTGCCTTCGGCTCAGGTCATGATCTCAGGGTCCTGGGATCGAGTCCCGCCTCGGGCTCTCTGCTCAGCAGGGAGCCTGCTTCCCTCTCTCTCTCTGCCTGCCTCTCTGTCTACTTGTGATCTCTCTCTGTCAAATAAATAAATAAAATCTTTAAAAAAAAAAAAAAGCAATAGCCAAGAAGATCTTAGAATCAGATGATGAAGTTATATCACTGTCATTTCTGTTTTTCACTTTGACCCACTTAGACCACCTGCAGTGTCAACTCTTAGAAAGTTTCAGAAGTTTAAAGAGAGCTTTATTAATAACAAATCCACCTTGGGGTGTCTGGGTGGCTCAGTGGTTTAAGCCTCTGCCTTCAGCTCAGGTCATGATCTCAGGGTCCTGGGATCAAGCCCAGGCTCTTTGCTCAACAGGGAGCCTGCTTCTCTCTCTCTCTGCCTGCCTCTCTGCCTACTTGTGATCTCTGTCTGTCAAATAAACAAATAAAATCTTAAATAATAATAATAATAAATCCACCTTTTTAAAATAGTCAATATTACCTATATCATTTTAGATAAAAAACACTTTGCTTTCTCCTTAATGATTTACCCTAATATATCTAGAAGTTCATAATGTTAAATATATATACATCATATATAGATAGATAGATATGTGAAGATATATATATATAGTGTATATATATATATATATCTAGTAAATCCCTGGCTAAAACTTTTCTCCATTAGTACAAATCATCATCATTGATGTGTTTTAAATAACATCTACAAAAAATTACTTTTTTACTTCGGTAACAATATTTTTACCATTTCCTTTCTATGACAACAAAACTGTTCCAAAAACTAAAACTACCCTGAAATTTTACAAAATTCTCAAGTCGTGTAGGCCCCTGAGCCCCTTTTAACAACACGTGCCATTCACCTTGCCTCTATAGGTGCAGTTTTGGTGTTCTGACTAAAAATGCAGTGCCAATTTCTAAAAGAGAAAGCTTTCCAAAACTCATTTTACATTCTTTATTCTTAATTAGTGTAACTTCCAACAGAGATCTAATGGCAAATTGAAACATCATTTCACTCTCTTATATTCTCTCTTTATTGTCACATTTACTCTCTCAAGTTGGTTCTAATACTTGTAAGTGAAATTTAGGAATTTTTGATATGTTAGCATTCATATAGTCTCAATCTAAACAGTGTAAGGTAATTTGAGATCCTGATGAAATGTTGGAAAAAGAGAGACCAAAGAGTAACATCTGGAATTTTGAAAAGTAGTAAGTTCATGTCTTTTCAGTGTATCCTCAAGCTTGAGTCACTAAATGGATGATCTCCATGTACAATAGATTACTTTTACGTCATTATTCTTTCAGTGTACATGCATGAATGATTTGCTTTTCTAAACTTGTTTGAGCTATTACTTATAGTATAAAGTAATTCTTATGATTTCAAAGTTCACGTTTCATGGTATTGCATTAGCTAGTTTGGAATGCTGTGCAATACTTGTACTTAACATTAATATATATTCCCAGAAACTCGGGTTACAGGAATATAACTAATATTGACTATTACAGTACTTAACATGCTTAATTAAATAAACCTCTATTTGTAAAATAAAGGAAAATATGCGTGACTAGTACTGCAAATTTCAGTTTTAAGAGAAAATGGATGTATTTTCTAGTAGCTCAAAGATACAAGGGAAAAATTTATCTTGTGTATTATCTAATAGGCCTTCCAGAACTAAAGACCACAGGAGGTAAGGCTAACAAAATTAATATGCAAAGAAGCTCAACACTAGGGACCTATAATTTTCTTGCAAATGGTTTCGCTTTAAGGATGAAACAACACAAGACAATACCAATTTCTTTCTTTTTTTGCAAATAGATGAAGCTTTAAAAAAAATTAACACATGACAGCAGGTGGGAAGAATCTAGACAAGTGGATATTCAAAGTAGGGGAAATCCAAATTTGATTTGCTGAACATTTTACAAACTAATTTGAATTCATTGGTACGTCTTTAAAAAACCAACTTGGGAAGATATATTTAATTAATGAAGGATTGCTTATCCGTCAGACAAGAAGTAAACACTTAGTAGACTTGGTGAGACATTATAGATTTATGAACATGAAAGGGTCTGCAGAAATAAAGTTGATGGAATTTAACTCACTAAAAATATTTGTGAGCATTTTATCAGTAATTCCTTTACCTGTGATTCTTTTGCTTAACATAACATTAATAAGCTATCGATTACAAATAATGGAGGCAAATTAGTAGATAAGCAATCTTTGAACCTATTTCAAATATTCACTCTCCCCAGATTCTTAAAAGGTCAAGCAGAAAATGACACATTAACATTTTAAACAAACAATGCAGTTTTCTTCAATCTTCAAATGAAGTAATTTAAAATGAAATAATTTGCTTCCACTTATGGAATTAGTTCATCTTTAAATGTTATTTACACATTTGTTCTTAATCAGTTGAAAATATATAGGTATAATCTGTCCTCTAGTAAAGAGCTCACCATTACTAAAATTTTAAATGTATTCCTGCACCCCAGGAATGGTTGGTGCTATACTATTCCCATCAATTTAAAATATGTTCGTGTCAGACAAGCATTGAAACTAACAAATTGGTTCAGTTTAGTTCGAAATTTTAAAATCTGGCCTTTCAAGAGAAAAGAACAGCATGTCAAATTGAATATCTCATTTCAACTTTCTCTTATAATTTGATTTTCTGATATATCCAAAAATGATCTGTTGTAACAATAAGATAAAATAGTTTGTATCATAACAACATTAAGGGCAGGAAACAAAATCACATGCATTTCAGTAGTGAATTCTTATGCACACAAATGATTAAATTTAATTGGCTAATGATCTATGTATTAAAGTCAATTTTTAATGGTGCAAATTGGGGGTTGTGTTATTTTAATAATTGGCTTTAAAATAATCAAGACAGTTAATGTTGAAATAATGATTTTTTTCTAGGTATTACAGAAAAAATATTAATTTTGCTACCTTGTCTAGCAATTTTTCACTTCTTTATTAAACATATCAGACCCACACTTTTACCTTTTAATGGTGAATTTATAATCAAAGATATTAATATACTAGATTAATGTAGTATAATGTAATATTGTGCTTTGCAACCATATACTAGAAAAATCTAAATGATTCATACCCCAGGGAAGAGTTGGTGCTATCAATTTAAAGTGTTTAATATACATTTACTTAAATGTGAAGTTGCACTTTGCCTGAGGAATGAGTATTTAAATTGACAGCCTAATAAAATTCCTAAGTAATGTAGTCTTTCCCCCCATTTACTTATTAGTCATATTTTAAAATCATTCATTTAGAGACACCAGAAAAGCATGTGAGCTAATTGTTTAGGGATACAATAATTGTTTAGGGAATTAAATATTAATTCTATGGCTATCTTCTTTTTTTTATCATAAATATAGTGCTTTGATCTTTGGTCTTCCTTCTTGAGAGCAAGCAAGTTCCTAGATTAATGGCTTTACATGAATGGTTCCATGAATAGTTGGAACACTTTAAATAAATAACATATGTTATTAACATTATATAGAACTGTCCAAAGGTAATATCCAAATTTCAGTTCTTAAACTAAGAACCAAGAGGGTATTTATAAAATTATAAAATGTTACAATGAGTTAATATCTAAAAATGAGTCCTCTTTTATAGAAACATTTTAGACAGTTGAAATTTTACATTATTATGCTTTATTCTACTCTCATAATTTATGGACCTTGATAAATTTAATTGTTGTAGACATCATAAAATTGAATTACTTTTCATGCAGTCAAATTAGTTACATTAATTATTTGCTGGAGTTATAAATATGGAAATTCACTAAGAAACAGTTTTCAGCTCTGCCAATTAAACAGTTACAAATCCATTTTCCTTGTGTTTTGGACAAAATAAAAATTGTCCTAATAAATAGGTAGAGATTTTAATCAATTCACTAATTTATCATTCATATGTTTCATTTTGCGCTCACCAAGAGTTACTTATCAGTATTTCACGTATTACTTTGAGTAATTACCCGAAGTATCCACAAGCTATCTGTGGTAGATTTCTACGCTATTTTTAACACATCAGTCTCTCTAAAAATCTAGTGTAATTACCAGTGTAGAAAGGTTGCATCCTGTTATGGTGCCCCTTCTCTCTCTCTCTTTCTCTCTCTCTCTCTCACACACACACACACACACACACACACACACACATTTACACACACACAAAGTAATGCTAAATTTTCAGGGATTACTAAATAGTAACCAAATGCACTGGGTAAATAAATTCAGCCTTCAGAAGGGTTGGCTTTGGCCTCACAGCGGTTTTTAAATTTCTCAGTTCGCTTGTATCTAAGCAGGCATACCCTTGCTGACTGGTTCCTCACAAGTCCACCATTTCCCATGGTCTTACATTTGGCAGGACTGAACAGTGTCGGGTGCACAGAGATATTTGGATTTGTTACCCCTGCTTTCACCTGCAGAGTATCGTGTTCTCACAAAAAGATTGGCTTCTCCTGACTTAGAAAGAGGCACATTATCTTCACTACACCATTTCTAGCTACTTCTTTTGGACCCTAAAATTAGCCCTTGCTTTTTCCTAACCCTGATGATTGACACAGTAGGTAGGCAATTTTACTTTTCTTATTCTGCATTGTAGTTACCATAGCCTGTCCGAAAGTACCAAACATAGTGAGAAGAAACCAAAGAAGATACTTCTATGTGGAAATATCACATATTACTGCCTAATCAAACTTAAAAAGATGCATTACCTCTCAATTGTTTTTCAAGTAGAACATTAAATTGTTTTCCTTCAACAGAAAACCTTAATAGCCATTTTGTTTTTGTCCTGGAAGCAGCCAAATATCGTTCTCTTAATAGAGAAGCTTTTTCATCATGGAATGCCATAACATTGTGTACCACCCAAAATTTCATGATGCACTTAATAAAATAAGCTCAGGAATGTCTCCAAGTATCCTTTCCCCCCCCCACAGGGATTTATAGAGTCATATGGAATAACCGTAAACCCCTTGAACACACAAAATTAAGGATGATAGAATCATATCTTTGATATGCATGCATATATTATAGTGATTCAGATATTACTAATCTTTCTAAGTCTTTAAAAAGAATAACTTATATCCATATATTATCTAGCTTAAACTTACCTATTTAATAATTCTTTATAAATTGAAAAAAATATTTAAAATTTGTCTGAGGTCATCAGACTTCTATGACATAAACACATATCCACAACACAGCATACTTTTGCAGAGAAACTATGAGAGTCTTAAAAAGCCAGAAGCATATTTTACTAAAAGCATACTTTCATCAATTTTATCATTTTCCCCCCACTTTGAAAAGGGAAACCGCCAGGTTGAAACCACATTCATTTGTAGTTGAGGAATGCAGCACCCAATGTCCTCCTGGAATCATTTAGTTTAAATGTGTTCTTTCATAAAAAATAAGCTAATAGTAAATAAATGTGTTAATTCATAACAATACTGGGTTAAATTAATATTGCTGTTGGTAAAGTGTAATTTTCTTTTATGATAAATGCCATTGATTTGCTATTTACTTTTCAATTGATTTTATTTGCCAAATTATATACCAAACAGTCCCATGGGCTTACTGAATATATGAGGGCTAACAATGAAAAATGTGCATAGTTTTAGCACTAACTTTGTAAATTGCCTTAATAATCGCTGGTATAATGTAATAGTATTTTCAACCAGTACTTTTAATTTCTAGCTCATAAAGCCTTTTCATTGAACCCCAAGGGTGTAGCTATAAAAGTAAGATTTAATTTTGTATATAATGTGGCCTAAATTAGTGTTAAAGCAATAGGAGAAACATGCAGTTACAAAGGATAGGCTGAAATTATTATAACTTGATATGAATTTCTGCAACAACATTAATTATTATTTCCATTGTAAAATAATTTGTAGTGAAAATTTGAGGCTGTTCAGAATACACATTTTAAATCTTATTGTTTTTTAAACTGTGACAAATGTATGGAAAACTTCCACGGCCAAGAAGAAGAAGAAACTATTACCCAAACATATTTTTCTCATATCTTCAAGCACCTAGGTAGTCATAAAGGCCAGAGATACTCGTATGATGTTTTACCTTCTTAGAATATCTCTTTGCTGTACTAATTCCCTGCTAATTATTTGCCCACTGAGACAAAACAAGAAAAATTCAACCTAGTCCTTTGGTTCCTGATATCTGTGTACAAGGAATATATAATACTTCCTTATGGTGCTTTACAATTGACAGTAAGTTTTTATTTCTGATTTCATTTTGCCCCTGTGTGAATGTTTATGGCAAGAATTACTATCTTTATCTCATGCATGAATAAACTTAGTACTTTGTCCAAGATTAAGGCATTAGTATTACTAATTCATATGCCAGGTACACGATATAATCTTTGAGGTATGTAATAAAGTGATAATATCTGGTTCTAGGAAAAATTCATATAAATTTGTAGAATAAGATGATCACTTTTAACCTACTGTATTTCTTAAGTCTCCGACCAATTCACACCCATCACTAAGAGTATTTCAAGTCCTTTTTAAGTGACCTATATAACTTGCATCTTTTTTTTACATTTCTAAAAGCAAAAGAAGAAAAAAATTCTTGATAAGGTATGGCCATTCTTATTAGAGGGAATAACAGATATACAAATAGCTACACAATACAAGTACTTGACATTTGTTGACCCAAATTTTTATGTTGAAGACACTGGTTTAGGTAGAGTTCTCTTCTAAATACATTTTGATTTTTAAAATAATTAAGGAAAACTACTATGAAAAATAGATTCCTACATTTGGCATTGTGATTTTATTTCTTTCCTGTTCAAGCTTTGGAGATAATACTCTTTAATTTGTGTTTTGAAGTCTTAACCATGTTCCATTATAAGAAATCGGCAGAAATTACGTATAAGAAATCCTAGAGCCCAATTTCTGAGTCAGCTAACAAACTAGACCGATTAACTTAAGTGAGTCATTTCATATTGCAGGGTTTTGATTTCTGCAACTATAACACAAAATAATTGGAATATATAAATTCTAAAGGCCATACCCAGCTCCCAAATTTGTACAAATATATAAAAGAGGTTTAATTCTTTTTCCAGCTTTGCTGCTTTGCAGTCTTTAAGGATAAATTCATTCTCCCCCAAAAAGGAAGTTGTCATATTATTTATCACAATCAAATTTTGAAAATTAGTACACACACAAAAAAAAATGGATAATGGGAGGAGAGTATTAAAGGATGTTTTTAAATGTTAACATTTAACATGTGGGGGAGGGAATTTCCACAGTAAAAATGTGTAATTCCATTCAATAAACATGTAAAATATTGAAAGCTTATTTATCTTAAGGTAACAGAATATTTTGTCATGCTATTTACCTTGCTATCACAAAAAAAAAAAAAAGGAGATTTACTTTAAAGCATGAAATGAGAACACTCTAAAATTATTTTTTAAAAGATGGCCATTGTTGCAGCTTTCAGTAAATAAAGCAAGATTTGAGCCCAGAGCCTGCGTGGGCAATGCAGTCCCACCCTGCAGGAGAAAAAATTCCCCCTACGTCATCACACAGTACACTAGCAGCACTTTAAAGACCTAGCTGTGAGCTCACTAACTAAAAAGCCTGACGTGGCATTAATTTATGACCAATCTGGGGGCTTTTCTTTCCCTTACTCATTTTTGGGGAGCTTGTCTTTAACTGAACATTTAATTTGTTTAGTTGCTGTGATTATGCTTTGGTCACATTTGGCAATGGGAACGATCTGGAAAGCTTAAAGGGAATACATTATGGTGCCATAAATTTGAGATGGAAGTATGTTTTTGTATTTCTGCCAGGAATATCAGACAGCAAGTTACTGTTCGAAAATCTGCTTTTTCAGTCTGCTCTGCTAATACAAGGGTGGGTGGTCCTGAGGTCATCTCATTCCATCCTCTAAAAGACAATCACTATTCCTGATGTGTCCAGTGGGCTTCCTCATAGCCCAGTTTGGGGGGATTTTCTTTTTATCATTAAACTGATTTCATAAATAAACTTGAAGGGTGTTTCGTTTTGTTTTGTTTCCATATTCTCTTGCACCAACATGGATTTCTCATAGCTCTAGCTGTTCAAATTTATAAACTCCTCTGCAGAAGTTGCACATTCCACACCTGAGGTGGGATGCCTGCATTCTCCCAGCCCTAGACCGTGAAGAATGTGTTCCTGATCTGCATGTTCATCCTGGCTGCCTGCAAGATAAAGAGGAATTCAGACATAAAGACTGGGAATTCCCATGAAGAGACAAAAACAAATGGTGTGGTTCAAAGAAGAAGTTGTTACAAGAAGAGATGCATTCCTGATGTTGTGCAAAGGCTTGCGAGCATTCTCTACCCTGCAGAAGTTGCCTGAGAGCAGTTACATTTGCCAATTCAGTGTCTCCATGAGTTATCTGACTCACAAGAGTTTATTGTGAAAAGATATGTTGCCTGGCAACAGCTTTAACATGGTGCAACTGACTTTTCCGCACTCCTAAAAAGATGTTTTATTCATTAGTTGCCTTCCTTTGCTTATTGGTGATGGTACACCCTTCCCCCTTTCTATATCGAATGCCACTTCTGGTTGTGAACATCTCCCTTTGCTTCTACGCTAAATGTGCCATTGTTCACCATTTATACATTTCCACATTCATACAACAAAAAAGAAACAGAATGGCTGAGAGGGCCACTTCCTGTTAGGTGGGGAACAAGCAGCCATCATTGAGAACGACAGTAGGTTCTATCAAAAATGTCCTTAGTGCTTAAAAAAGTGTTTTCTAAACATGAGGCTATTTATAGGTTGAGCGAGAGAGGGAAAGAGACACTGTTGGTGAGACCAGTTCATTCCTGGATTCTATTCCAAATTTCTATCCGAATGATGAGCTTTGGCTGTATGAAAAGCATGTAACTGAGACAAGGTGTGCTTTAGACTTCAGGTTGCCCCAGGCTTTATTCAACCCATCTCTCACAGGGTAAAATACTGGTAGTGTTATAGCCAACCCCTTTGTACCTTCTCCCGCCCCCAACAGACAAAACCAAGCCTGTCATTACACCCTTAGGACTTTCAGTCTTAAAGAAGGGCTGAGCCTCCCGGTAATGATTCAGGCATTTGAGCTGCAATCATAAAATTTCCATCATGACATTATTTGCTTCAAGCACTTTTTAAAGCCAACTAGAAAACCTAGAAGGGTTCTATTACTCTGCTAATGTCACACAACTGCCTAGTAACTGAGCCCACAAAAGCATCGTCCTATGCTTCACTCTCAATACCTTCATGAGGTCTTTCTACATATGCTTAACAATGAGATACAAGAAACGCCATTTCTGAAGAAAGTCTAACACCAGAGAAGCAGCCAAAGCTGGCCACAGTGACTCCCTGATAGAGCAGCCACTCTGATTGGTAATAGATATCCTAAGGCAAAACCAAAAAAGGCTAGTACATATTAGTATTTATCTCCCATAAGCCGTATATACCTTATTCCACTGGGACCCCACAACACTAGAAGTAGAACATTATTATCTCCATCTTGCAGATGACCTTAAAAGTTTAAGTAATTTTCTCAAATTCATGCAGTTAGCAAATGGAAAATACAGCATTTTCCCCTGACCATTTAACTGTGTCTTCTAGGGGTGCCTGGGTGGCTTAGTCAGTTAAGTGTCTGACTCTTGATTTTGGCTCGGGTCTTGATCTAAGAGTCCTGAGATTGAGCCCCGCATCCAACTCCATGCTCAGCAAGGAATCTGCTTGAGAGTCTCTCCCTTCGCCCCTCCTCCTACTCTCTCTCTCTTTCAAAGTAAATAAATTAATTTTTAAAAATAACTTTATCTTCTAAAAGCTCAGAGTGAGCATGTAAATATGAATACATACAATTACATTTGTACTTGAGTACACATTATATAAAAGAGTTTGAGTTTTAGAGCTGGAAAAAATTTGGACACAATATATTCACTGACAATTTATTTGGCATATGATCTTCCATTCATTCATTGTGCGAAATGCTAGGGGCTTCATTCATTCATTCAACAAAGCATATACTGTCTTGTGCTACATGCAGGAGGGTACTACACCCATAGCAAGATATAACCATTCTCCACTATACTCACATTCCTACAAGGAAAGTAGACCATTATGATGAGATCCACGTGAAAGGGAAAATTAATCTTATACTGGGATCTGATTAGGTTGAGGAAGAGTTAGCTACAGCTCTGAGACAGAAAGAAACAAAGTTGAGTTTCAGGAGCTGAAGAAGCTCATTGTGGCCAGAGTGCAGTTAGAGAGAGAAAGGGCAGGAGATGGGGCTGCTGAGGGAGGGAAGATCCCACGCAGCAGGACTGGATGGGTTATGGTAAGGATGCCAAGATTGTCCCTATATTCCAGGAGCTTACAGTCCAGCAAAAGCAAAATTTTATTGATAATCACATATTTTTTTACATGACACTAAAATTAGCTTACAGTAAAGATCAACTTCTCAAAATATTCCATTACAAAAACGGCCTCCTTTCCTTTTAAGCATAAATCAGCAATCTAAGACATTGGCTAACATTTCCAAAGGACTCAATTTCCAATCTCATTTGTCAAATACACATTACTGTATCCCTGTATGTAAAAAAAGCGTGGCCTCATGTACAGTTCATAGAGTCCTTTCTCTAATGTTACTGTTCTCGTGAACTACAAACTATTTTAGTGGAAAGATGTAGTTGATGGAAAAATTATGAAATGTGAAATGCAAATTAAATTATGTCCCAGCAAATAATTGCCTTATACTTATTGCTATTTCAAAAATAGGTTTATTCCCACAAACTTGGATAATAACAGTGTGGAATCAGTACCCACCAAATTTACAGAAAGGTAGTTATGAAGAGGAGCACTCAGTTGCAGTAAAGTCTTTAAGTATTAAACAAAAATAAGAGGAGTTAAGATGACATGTACATGCAGTCTTGTATCTATTTCTTGGTACTCAGTTAAGTTCCTAGCTTGGCTTAAGAATTACTTATTTTAAGAGGCGCCTGGGTGGCTCAGTCTGTTGGGCATCTGCCTTTAGCTCAAGTCATGATCCCAGGATCCTAGGATTGAGCCCCACATTGAGCTCCCTGCTCCCTGGGGAGCCTGCTTCCTCCTCTGCCTCTGCCTGCTGCTCCCCCTACTTGTGTTCTCTCTTTTGCTATCTCTGTGTGTCAAATAAGTAAATAAAATATTTAAAAAAAAAAGAAAACAAAAACAAAAAAAGTAAGCCAACTAACAGGAAAACCTGGATTACTGTTTAGGTTTTATGCTGTACAAAGGAAAATGATGTAGTTTTTGTAATGAAAAGTCGATTACCAACTGGACTGAGTTCTTAAGTCTTAACGTAAGACTAATTCAGAAGTAAATGAATCCACATTTGCAAAACCCACTAAAAGTTGTTTACAAACTACTCTAGAGTATTTCCCTTCATAATGGGCGATTCAAACTCTTCAAAATTCAAAACTGGACTCAATAGCATTTCTAGCATCTGATTTTAATATACCATATTAATACTTCAGTGTGATTACTATTTCTGAAGGTTAAGATTAACAATGCCACCACATCGTCCATGATAAGAATAGTCTTTGTTTGCTCTTCTAAAACAAATAGCATGGCTTGTACATATGTTTTATCATGTTTTTAATGTTTTGGTAATTTAGATGCAGAGAAACTACTTTACTGGCTTTATTTTTCACTATGCAAGTTGCAGCGAAGGATAAATAAAAATAATAATAAATAATTAAATTCTCTTCTTTAGGCCATACCTCGTGTGTGTGCGTGTGTGTGTGTGTGTGTATACATATATAAGGACACACACGTCACAGCAAAAGTCAATGAACCAAATAATGACCCCAAATTAAAAGATTTTGCCTCTGCTGACATTTGAGTTTTCAACCTAATGATTTCTGTATTTAATTGACCTTTGCTCTACTAATGATGGGTACTTACAACATTAATTTTTAATATTTACTAATTTAAATACTTTAATTTATATATAATTTATATATAAATTAATTTGAAATAATAATTTAATCAGCAGTATTCTGACAAGCAAACATAGAATACTGACAACAATCCTCAGCTTGAACCAGCAGAGCACCTGGTAGGAAACGACACTGTTAACACAAGTCCAATTTACTAATCTGATCATGACAAATAATAATCGGTATATAGTTATCATGTGTAGATATGTCTAGGCTTTCAACACATATTTGTGAGGAACCTGCACAAAGCAAACACTCCCTTAATGCTACCTCAGGCTGTACAGGTCGAGCTCAGTCCACTCAGAGACGGGGCGGGGGGGCATGTACAAAGAAGAGCTGACATTTCTCTCCTGCTCTTGCCACAGGCACTTTTCATGTACCCTCTCACTGTTCACAGCCTCACCACTCTGGTAAGGGAGGTTTTAATATGGCTCTCGGAATGTCCATTTTACTCGTGAAGAGACTTAGGCTGAGAGAAGTTAAAATTCCAGAGCAGAACTTTTCAAGTCACGGCCGTATGGCCTCTTTGCATGTAAGACGGAGGTTTTCAGCCATCTCTCTTTTTTTTTTTTTTTTTTTTTTAAAGATTTTATTGATTTATTCAACAGAGAGAGAGATCACAAGTAGGCAGAGAAGCAGGCAGAGAGAGAGGGGGAAGCAGGCTCCCTGCTGTGCAGAGAGCCTGATGTGGGGCTCGATCCCAGGACCCTGAGATCATGACCTGAGCTGAAGGCAGAGGCTTAACCCACTGAGCCACCCAGGCGCCCCCAGCCATCTCTCTTTTATTTTCTGAAGGCCTGCACTGAAATAGCTTTAGATTGATTTTTCAAAGTTCCTTTTCCCAGCTAATTTACAGGGATGTCATTCTCGAGGTGCCCACTACTGAGACAGTCTTTGCAATGTCATTCCCGCAATGGGAAGATTTGTACACCAGTCACCTGGCACACTCTCCTTGCTGTTGGCTCACTTGTTGAAAGCATTGCTAAATCGGAATGAATTGCAGAGAATTTCAGTAAGAAAAAAAAAAAAACGGTCCTGGAAATTTCTTGTCTGCTGGCACAACTAATCAAAATCTAATGGAAACATGATTCAGTATTCAAAGCCCCACAAAGTAGATGAAGAAAATCAATATATGTCCTCAGAAGCCCTTCCACAACCAGAGTCATCTACACTGAGCACCTACCTCATGAACACTAAGGGGACTCATACTGCAGCTGAAGGCAGCTGTGGGGACTCTGCAGAACCCCTGTTTGGGGTACCTGACTACCCGTACCCCAAATCTTCCCAGCAGACTGTGTTGTGGGGCTCTTTTTTCAAATATTTATGAGCACTTAGAAATCAGAGGATTTATAACCTTCTCTTAAAAAAACATAAACATCAAAGACTCCTGACTGGCTCAGTCAGTAGAGCATGCAGCTCTTGATCTCAGGGTCATGAGTTCAAGCCCCATGTTGGGCAGGCAGCTTATTTAAATACATAATTATAAATATATTTTATATATCTACATATAGTGCATATATACATATATATACATATATATATACACACACTATATATATACATACACACACACACACACACACACACACACACACACATATATATATATATATATGGTGATACGTAAAGTATGTGTAATATATATAAAGGCCAGTCACATTTTGGCAGATTCCCACATGACAACAATTAGCTAGGTAGCAAGAGACTACCTCTCCTAGGTTAGGAATTGTATCTCCAGTGGATTGCAGTCCTCATCACATTCTCTTCTGTGACATCAGGGCCATCCCTTAGGTCACCTATGTCTCCTCAGTCCAGACACTTGAGTCTAGGACCCTTGTTCTAATCCAGGATTTCTTCCAGGTCTGAAATTCTATTTGTTATAGCAGAAGGAAAACTAAGAAATCACTGAACTGAGTTCAATGACTCACTCAAGGTCACCAAGCTAGGACTAGTTAAGAACACAGACAAAACTAGAATTTAAATCTGAAGTCCAGGCTTTTGTTTTTTTCCAACTCACCTGCTGCCTCTTACTGGCACATGACGTATATGATTCGGGAATGGTGAAACTGTGAATATTGTTTTGGCAGCTACAAGGAAAGCTAACTTAGCCTCCTGAAGGGGTAGAGAACCCTAGGGGTTGAATTAGGATTCTGCCAGCACACAAGTGTTTCCATCAATTCTACTTACAGAAAAGATTTCAAGAGCTGAGAGTGTGTGCCGTGAATAGGAAAGGATATAAATGTAAAGAGAAGGCACATGAATATAATTTGGCCTTCTTCTGTGACACCTTCAGATCCCTAAGAATTGCCTGTGTGGCCTGAAGTCACCTGCACACAGATGTGGCATCAAGACTCTCTAACCCAGGGTAGGATATGCCTTCCCATAGTCCTCTAAGCAGTTCGCATATACACATCCTAACTTGAGGCAAAAGCCAAGACAGACCTCCAAGATTAAGAATAAAACCTTGTCCAAATTTTTGTAATAAATTGTCAAGCAAATATGTCAATCCTCTGGGGGTGGGGGTGGGAATCACTCACAACAATTTACAAATAATGGGGATATGTAGAATAATCTGATAATTCTTTTCCCAGAAATCCTATCATTTGGACAGGATTTCACAGTAATTAGTCATTATTTTTATTCAGAGGCACCAGTCAGGATAGAGAGTGCAGGAAAGAAATTCAAACAGTTCTCGAAACAAAACTCTTTTTGTCTAAAAGCTAACAGATTTATTCCAGTAATAAAAATGTCTACACTCAAATGCATGCATGTGTTATGGCATCCATATTAATTCAAATTAAGCCAGTATATACATGTGGCTCTAAAGCTCTCTAACAAATAGAACAGTATATCTTAATTTCTATAGAGTCCAGATAAATGAAAATTTTAAAAACATTGTTATTTATTCAATTAGTTTCTCAATGCAGAACAAGAAACTAAATTTTTATTTCTTCAGTGGATAATTATTAAATCAGTTTTGACACAGGCAATACAAAGCTCTCAAATATTACAGGGCTGTATAGACAGAGAGCATAGTTCCAGCAAGCTCACACTGTTGCTTAATCTGTTCTCTCTGGTTGGGGTGAGAGTAAAATTATGTTTACCTTCACATTTTATAAATCATCTGCATCTACTTAGAGGAAAGGCACTGGGCCATTATTATTATTATTAATTTGTAACTTAAATTTTCTGAAAACTAGTTGCCTTCCCTTTCATAAATCCTTTGTCACAAATGTATTCTGTCTTTTAAATCTTTACGATGTTCTCAAGTGAAACAAAGAGAAAAATCTTTTCTTTTTTTTCCCCAAGTGATATCTCACTGAAGAAAAATGTGGGGGGAAATGAGTCTCCCAGTCAACATTTGGTCATGTACCTCAAACATCTGTTTCTCATAAGCTAAAGTTCCATATTTCACCTATCCTGATGCCATAGTTCTTATGTAGGAAAAACACAGACTTTTAAATTAAAAAAAAATTGAGGTAACAAGTCTAGTGGTTATACACATGGACTTTGGAGTTACATGTGGGTTCAAATTTGAATGCCCCTTCCAACACCACCATAAAGTTTTCAACTTCTATAAAACTTCAGATTTCTCATTTATAAAAGGGAGAGAACAATACCTACCATATGGGCTTATGTGCATAAAATGACATAATGGTATAAAGTGTTTAGCATGTTACCAGGCACAGAGAGTCATGCACTCAATAGGGTTTTATTGTTGCTTCCACACAATAGTCATACTGTGCAGAGTGCTGGCAAGACTGTTACTGACCAATTTCTCATCCCATACAATTCTGGATGGGAGTGAACAGAGGTGAATCAAGAGGGGTCACACCCTCATTTGTTATGTAGTACTCTAACCTCCTAACAATTTACTTTCTAGTAAAACAGGTAACAATGCTTGGAAGCAGGAAACATGCAAAGTTGAACCTTCCCTCACCAAAAAAAAAAAAAAAAAAGAGTGGCTAAAATGAAAGAATAAGAGGAAAGCAAAAAAGAGTTAGTGGAAAGAGAGAAAGGGGGGGAAAAGCACAAAGTGGAAGAAGCGTGAAGCATTCCTTAAGTTCATTCTGCCTGGCCACTCACCCCAGCTGAATGAAAGCATAGTTCACAAAAGCCATGCATTGGTCATTAGGCAGAAGAGTTACTATTAGCAACAGTGGTGTGGGGGTGGGGGAAAAGCTGAAATAAAACTGTGTGCACACACATACACACACAGAGACACACAGAGACACACACATGCACATACACATGCATACACATACACACAGATACATACACATATATACACATGCATACACATACACATACATATACACACCCACATGTACTACTGGATTCTATAAAACACATGGATATATAACTATACGGATTTTAAAGAATATATATAGATATCTATACTAGTGTGATCCAAATCCATACATCTATCTACATCAATAGACAGATGGACAGATAGGTATAGATATCCCTATTTATAGACATACATACATCTAATCTAGATATACATCTATGTATATAGAAATAAACATAGATATGGATCATATATGGAGAGAGATCCAGATATCTCTAGACCTGGATTTTAAAGACTAGATATAGACATATAGATATATGATCCATAGATGTTTATGATTCAGGTATACATAAATATACATATATGATCCCTATGTATATTTTATATATATATATATAATATATCTGGATAATATCTGGATCATATATATATATAATATATCTGGATAATATCTGGAGCATATATATATAATATATCTGGATAATATCTGGATCATATATATATATAATATATCTGGATAATATCTGGATCATACTATACATATGTGATATAAATAAGTAGATGTGACCACATAGTCCATATATATGATCAACATATTCTTTAAAAGCTAGATATATAAATACAAAGAGATAGAGATGGATTATTCTCTAAAAATGGCATATGTCTGTTTTTTACATTTCTGTACTCATGGGAGCCAGTGCTATTATATACGCATCTAAAGACTGAAATGCTTCCTTTATGATAATGAAGAGCCCACTATGCTGATTATTGATAGGCCAATTCCAGTTTTACAGGAACCTCCTCTAGGAAGCAAAGAATTCTTATAGATAAGGCAATCTTAATACACAAGTTAGTGTTAATAAAACTTCCATATTTGCTGTGTTATAAATTTTTCTCGGCTTTAATTTGTTTTACTATATTCTGGTAAATTGTGTTTAATTCATAAGTGTTTACTAAATAATACATGTTTTCAGGGATTATAATATCTACAAGAAAAATGTGACCCAATCTATTTAATGACCTTCATACTACTCTGAAACTAGCTTTCTGGGACACCTACATGGCTCAGGTCATGGTCCCAGGGCTCTGGGATGGAATCCCGCATTGGGCTCCCTGCTCAGCAGAGAGCCTGCTTCTCCCTCTGCCTGTGCTCCCCCTGCTTGTACTCTCTCTCTCTCCTCTTTCTCCCTCTGGCAAATAAATAAAATCTTTAAAAAAAAACCTAGCTTTATCTTTTGTATTACCTTACTAATAATATTTTGCCATTAATATTAATTTTGTTTATTATATATTATAGATATTTACCAAATACCAGACAATGTGCTAAGTTCTTTACATGTGTCATCTTACTTTAATCATTATACAATCCCTCTGAGGTAAGGTCTATTATTATACCTGTTTTACAACACAGAAAATTGAGACTTAAAGTAAGTGGCTTGCCCTGAGTCATACAACTAATAAAAACAGAGCTGGGTTTAAACACAAACTGCCCAACACCAGAGCCCAAGCTCATCACCATTCTGACTACAGTCGGCTCACAATGTTTCAGATAAATCCTCTATGGTCATTGCTTAATCCATTTTTACTTTTGTCCACATTAATATGATGAAATAAATAAAAAGAAAAATTAAGAGGTGCCTGGGTGGCTCAATTGTTAAGCATCTGCCTTTGGCTCAGGACACGATCCAGGGGTCATGAGATTGAGCAGGAAGCCTGCTTTTCCCTCCCCCACTCCCCTGCTTGTATTCCCTCTCTGCCTATGTCTCTCTCTCTCTGTCAAATAAATAAAATCTTAAAAAAAAAGAACAGAAAAATTAAATTTAAAACTAGCAAAAAGAAGTGCTGTAATTAATGTTATATATTTGTGTATAATGCCTGTTTATTCCCTCTGACCATTTTGTTTCAGCTTCCCAGGGAAGCACCAAAATGGCTGCATAGTTCACTATTGTTTTATAACGAGCTATGGTTATTAAGTAATTAAATCATTACCAACCCTGCTTTCCATGGTATCTAAAAAGTTAAATTAACTGCAGAAATATTTGTTTTTGTATATTATGACCAGAAAAACTTCCTAAGCTTAACCCACTGAGCCACCCAGGTGCCCACTTCCTAAGTTTATATTTCAAAATACCTTATGGAAATAATAGAGGGGGGAGTGTCAATATTAGTCAGCCCCATATAGAAAGAAGAAGGTTATTCAATCTGAAATGACCAGCATATAGTATAATTATGCCTTCATTATTTGTCAGTTCTGAGAGTTTTCTCCAAAAACTTTTATGTTTGAAAGTTTATATATATACAAGAAAACACCTTAAACAACTTTCATATCTCGAGAGATTTTTCCTAAAAGTTTTCCTGGAGTATTCCTAAAAATATTAATAGTTTCCAGGGTGCCTGGATGGCTCAGTTGGTTAAACGACTGCCTTTGCCTCAGGTCATGATCTCAGGATCCTGGAATCAAGTCCCGAGTTGGGCTCCCTGCTCAGCAGGGAGTCTATTTCTCCCTCTCCCTCTACCCCTTGTTTGTTCTCTCTCTCAAATAAATAAATAAAATCTTAAAAAAAATATAGTTCCCAAAATACATCAGTCTTGAGTGTTATGTCGTATCTACAACATTTAGTTTTTAAAATATATTCAAAGTGACAACATGCTTAATTTTATGTTAGGTAATTTTACTGTAATAGATTATTTATTCTTTAGAGATTTTTAAATATCATACAAACTTAAGTTTTGCCATATTTAAGAGATTAAATGATTGTAAAAGTCCAAATTTCTTTTTGTTTTTTAAAGATTTTATTTATTTATTTGACAGAGATCAGAAGTAGGCAGAGAGGCAGGCAGAGAGAGAAGGAAGCAGGCCCCCCGCTGAGCAGAGAGTCTGATGTGGGGTTTGATCTGAGGACCCTGGGATCATGACCTGAGCCAAGGCAGAGGCTTAATCTGCTGAGCCACCCAGGCACCCCTAAAAGTCCAAATTTCTAATAAATTTATAAGACATATTGATTTTATTTTTTAAGTTGAGTCAATTTAATATTTAATATTCCCAACATGAAACAGTTTTGCTATGTCCAAGAAAATAATTGTTCTGTTTCTTTCTCATACATATCTGTATGTTAATGTACGAAGAAGTTAAATAACTGATAGTTATTATTATAACCAATATAATCTTTATCAGTAAAATTTTTATAGATGACACTAGGAAATAAGGAATGTTATAAAGACTCAGGAGCACTAACTGATTAATATTTCTTTTAAAGACTTTATGTATTTATTTCAGATGGGGAGAGTGAGAGAGAAAACACGAGTTGGGGGAAGGGGCAGAGAGAGAAGCAGGCTCCCAGATGAGCAGGGAGCTAGATCCCAGGACCCTAGGTTCATGACCTGAGCAGAAGGCAGATGCTTAACTGACTGGGCAACCCAGACATCCCTTATTTTTGAAAACATAAAGGGTTTGAATGCTTGATCATTTTGCATACCCATACAAAAAAAAAAATGAGAAAGTATCTGGGGAAGGAAAAATGCATTTTAGTATTGGTCAAATGCCTTAAAATATATCTCATATATACTACATTATACTGTATACATATATAATGTTTATCTTATATACATATATTTTATATATGTACTCATGGTTTTTTAATAATTAATTTCAAACTTTTTTTTAATCTATAATCCTACAAAAGTCATCGTGTACTTTTATGCCTTTTTATTGTAGTTCCTGCCACCTTGACCTTCCTCGTGGTGAAATTCTACACTCTCATCTAGCACTACCTCATTTACCACCCCTCGCTGCCAAGGCCTCCCCTACGCTCCCCAGAGTACTTTGCTCCACCACTCTTGCAAGTATTCTCGACTTTGCTTCATTCTGCTTGTACACATGTCAGTTTCCCCTCTCCTTAAAGAATAGATCCACATTACGTTTTGAGTATTACCATTGGTAGCACTGCGCCTGACACAAACATTCACTGGTTTAACTGACATGAAGAATAATTATTTTCTAAAAGATGGCTTTCATTTAGACCAAAGAATAACTCTTGTGCCCATAAACTATTAATTGTAGTTGGGGCTGAGGGGTAGGAGGAAAAATCAATATTATTAAAAACCAACTTTACCAATTTTCTAATTTTAAGAATTTAGATGGAGATTTCCATCATTTATTCTCTGACCAAAATTAAGAACTCTCTGACCAAAATTAAACATAAGGAATGCATTGAATTCATTCCAGATATCAATTCACAAACAAACTTTTCCTGAGTTTCTCTGAATAGAGACTAGCAGATTTACGTACTTTTCTGGTTTGATTCTGACCAGATTTGGCAAAAGAAATACATAGTGAGGGGCACATGGATGGCTCAGTGGGTTAAAGCCTCTGCCTTTGGCTCAGGTCATGATCCCAGAGTCCTGGGATCGAGCCCCACACCGGGCTTTCTGCTCGGCAGGGAGCCTGCTTCCTCCCCTTTCTCTGCCTGCCTCTCTGCCTACTTGTGATCTCTGTCTGTCAAATAAATAAATAAAATCTTAAAGAAAGAAAGAAATATTGAGTCCCCTTCATTACTTAGTCCATTGTCTTAAAGTAATAGATTCAAGAAGAAAGTCTGGACAGAAGATACCTTTGAAGAGGACAGGGGAGAGAATAGCTGGTAAGAACTTGAATACCTAGAAAGAAGCTTGTTTAAGATCAACTCAAGATAAGAGGGAATGAGGTTAGTTGTTGCTGATCAGAACAGCAGCAAAGCTGCTGAGTTACTCTACAAGCCGCCACATGAGGAAAATCTGTGGGGCACACTGCACATTTGCAAGGATTGACAACTGCCCAAACTATTAATTAACTCCAGGAATTGTGAGTTGAGTCTAGATTGAGCTCAAACGACCTTGCTTAAATATAGAGCCTCCAGAATCTGTTACTTGAAGTGGAATTCACTTTTGACAAATGAAATGCAAAAAACACTTTTTCTTCACTTATGAACAAAAGAGCAAAAGCTATAATCAATGTTTAGTAATATCACATGTATAACATTCAATATCATTCAATAGAAGTGTAAGTCTTTTTGCAATGTTTTCTTTGTTAATTGGAACTTTTATAAAAGACATTTGTTGGCGCGCCTGGATGGTTTAGTCAGCTAAGTGTTGAACTCCTGATTTCAGCACAGGTCATGGTCTCAGGGTCATGGGATGGGGCTTGGCACTCAGCAGAGTCTGCTTGTCCCTCTCCCTCTGCTCCTCTCCCCATGCACGTGCTCTCTCTCTCTCTCTCTCTCTCTCAAATAAATAGATAAATAAATAGAAAGATTCCTGTTAAGAAAAGACCTTAGTTTTATGAATTATTATATGTAATTCTTCTCAAATCATTCATAAAACTTGTATCTAAAATTTTCATCCTGGGAATGCCTGGGTAGGTCAGTGGGTTGGGCCTCTGCCTTCAGGTCCAGTCATGATCTCAGGGTCCTGGGATTGAGCCCTGCATCAGGCTCTCTGCTCAGCAGGGAGCCCTCTTCCCCCTCTCTGTCTCTTTATCTGCCTCTCTACCTACTTGTGATCTCTGTCAAATAAATAAATATTTAAAAAATAAATAAATAAAATAAAATTTTCATCCTGTTGTGCTGATGCTATATAATTATTGCCATGCATTATATGCATAAATATAAATATGCATATACTATTATATCAGATTTCTTAATATTACTATTGGTTAATTATTTCTTTAAATGAGATCCTATATGAGTTAGGAAAATTTATCATCAAATATGAATGAAAATAAATTATTCAGCCAATATTTCCATAGGCCAGTCACCTGAAACAAAGTATAAAGCCTTATCTAAATGAATAAATTACATATCTTACCAATATTACAAAAAATAAATCATCTACCACATATTTGTAAATTATTGAAACAGTATAAGGGATATATAACAAAGGAAAAATTAGAGTGAAATTCAAGAATATTTTTGAGTAGGACTTTGGGCTTTCAATCAAACTCATAGTCCATCTGTGTTTGCTTCTTACATTTATTGTCTAAGAGATAATAAAGTGACAATCGCTTCCTTCACTATGTCAAGGCAGATATGAGTAATATCTGTAGACTTTACCCACTGTAAATATTATAGGGTTTGCACTGTACCCAAGTGGATATCTTCATACTTGAATGGACCAGAGAATACTCACTTTTTCCCAAATGTATTTTTTGTATTAGAGATAATGATACTATGCAAATTAGCAAGGCTTAATGTTCCTACCAATATTTGGTGATTTGAAATCAGCCCCTGGTTAACAGATGGCCCCATCATTCTGGAACATAATTGATATCCTTTTTGCAAACTTCAGCAGAAAGGCCAATGGACAAATATTCCACCTGGTCCCATGAGGAACTGTCATTTTCAGATAGGAAACTTTCCTAGAGTTTATTAGCAAATCCCTTAATTTTGTACCCACCAAAAGCAAATGTGTCATTTTCAAATTTCTCCCAGTGTTTTGATTTTTCATATTGCTCAATTATATTTTTAAGATTTTATAAGAGTGCTTTTTGTTGAATATCTTTTTAAGATTTCTTAAAGACACATTTATCATAGTAACCCATCTTCGAAAGGTGAATTTCCTGACAAAAGACCATGAACTTATTGATATTCACAGAAAACAACAACAACAACAAAACAACCTGTGTAATCAAATCGAGCCAGGCATGCATGAAACAAGTCAAATCACAAAAAACTGATACGACTCTAAGAGCATTCGTGGGGTGATTGTATGATCTGCATACCTGTTCACTAGGAAATAATTTCACATTCAATGGCTGGCTACTAAACGGAAACAGCTTGTGTTTGCCATTGACGCCACTTGTCAAAACCAACCTTGCACTAGCACAGATAACATCCCAACAGTTTGCTTTAACCACCAAGCATCATCCAGACTTCCTGAAATAAAGAAAGGTCATCTTTGGAATCTCAGGAAAGCATAAGCCTTACAGAGAAAGCATGGCTGAGACCAGGTGTGATTGATGAGCCCTCTCATTTACACAATGAGATTCAAATCCAGGCTGAAATAACTAATGTAATGAAAGGAAAAAGACTTGTAAAGATTAATGAGTTTTAAGAACTGTACCCTCTGCTCTGAAGCAAATGTGTTAGCAAAATAGTGACTACTTTTTTTTCTGTTTTCAATCTCTAAAATTTCCAATCCTTTTGAGGTTTTAACTATGATGTTTTAAATTCAGTAGTCAAAATTTTGTTAGAGAAAAATGGGGACAAACACACAAAAATGCAATAATGTAGGAAAAAAGTATACCTCTACCAGGAGGAAGTCACACCTTACTATCTTGGGCTACAACCACCACTATGTGCATAACTTTTAGTTAGGATGCTGAGGTAAAGATAATAAATTCTCAAACATTTGGCAGTTTATTGGAGAGAAATACTCACAACATGAGCTACATAAACTCATTCTCTAAATGAGAATATTTTAAAAGATATT
Source organism: Enhydra lutris kenyoni (assembly GCF_002288905.1). NCBI lineage: Eukaryota > Metazoa > Chordata > Mammalia > Carnivora > Mustelidae > Enhydra > Enhydra lutris. The sequence continues at coordinate 41,244,815 of NW_019154086.1, read as the reverse complement.
GACTACAGATGTTTCAAAGTAGAATTTAAGGTCTCACTGGGTGTCCCCAACTGGTGATCACTCTATTATAAACTTAACTCTTTAGCGAGGTCGTTCAAATTCTTGTTTTCCCTTCTCAACTTTTCACCCAGCAAGCAGTCATTGTTACATTTCAACACTTCTTTACATCAAGCACCTAATATAAAATGGGAACAGCTGCAATTTCACTGCCCAGCCCTTTCTTCCACCCTTACAACATTTGTTCTGTTAATGTAGGTTAATTCTGCAAATAACACTTCTGTAAATTGTTCTTGCAAACTGCTACATCATTTATGTAAGGACTTCTGTGAACTTTGAAAAATTAATGCCTTTAATTTTGGTTGATGGCAACATCAGCAGAGCTCTGTAAATTGCACTTTAATGAGATTTTGCTACAGGGGATAATCTGCTACTGACAGAGGAACATCTTGAAAACATCTGTAGACCTATAATTTCTCTATGACGATTAGAGCCCACCACAAGACTCCAAATACAAACCCAAAAATAGAGGGGGAAAACGTAAAGTTCTAAATGAGAATACAACCTGTTCTTTAAAAGCAAAAGGCCCAGTATGAAAAGTTCCATGCACTAAAAATAAATCAATTTTTTGGACTAATTAACATTTAGCTTTATTTAATTAAGAAAGACTATTACTGTCTCCACTGCTGTGCATCTGCATATAATGAAGCAAACAGCGGTAGGTATAAGATACCACTGAGGGATATGCCCAAGTAACCCAGCACTATAGGTGCAAAGGAACGTCTATTATTGTTAAGTAACTGACATCAGAGTCTTCCTTTAATGTTGTCATAAATAAAAGGAAGATTTCCACAGATGCCTTCACATATGGTTTCTTATTTGTCTCTGATGGAGATTAGGAGTTGGATTAGATGCCAAAATTAAATGATTTAAATAGACAGCTGCATAATGGAAACTACTAAATAACACCTTTTAAACAGTTTCTATTTATAGCAAGTCTAAATCATAGAAGGATGACAAGTTTTATTTTGCTAAAGCTCGCATTGCTTGTTGATCTAATGCCATTACTTCTAAAGCCCCATCCTTATCTTAGCTTCACCTTAGTTATTTGTGAACACGCCACCTTTAGAAGGCTAACTTTGAAATGACATCTCATTTTCCAGTCAAACCTATTCTCAAAAAGAAATCTGCTTGAAAAGTATACCATATTCATTATGCTGGACAGGCTGAAAGAAGCAGAAAGCAACATAAGGTATCACACTATATTCTTCACCTTCTATACCATGGAAGTAATAACTACTTGTTAGATTTCCAGCTTCTAGACCATAATATCCCATCTATAATGCTTACATCCTTGTCATTTTTCATAGGAAAGAAATTAAGTAAAAACTGCAGAATTAAATGAGTACTTAATGAGACACAAATGGTTATTTCTGGGAAACTTAAATATATCAACAGGTTTAGTGGCTGTTTTATTGATCCTTTGAGGGCTAAATAGTGTCTGTATTCTAAAACAAGAAATAAGAACAAGTTAATAGATGTTCAAAATTAAATCTGAAAGGCCTCATCATGTAATAAAAGAAGAAAGCTTATTATTATCTCATTAGTAGAGACTTTTAAAAAAAATTTTAAGTGTGTCTGACAGAGCTGGATACTATCAAGTACCCCTGTACTCTATGATTCTTCCAGTTCCAGCAGTGGTCAGTGCCTAGAGTTCCTATTCTTCTGCGGTATATAAAATTGCAGCTGGAGGGAGTAAAAATAAGATGCATTGAAGTGGACGTCTCCAAAGGGGAAAAAGAATACATAAGGGGACAACTAGCAGGGACGTTTACTATATCTGAACAACCCAAAAGGAGTGATGCTACATGTACTGGGCATTAGGCATAAACATCTATCTCCTGCTTCTGCACCTCACATGTCTGAAATTTGTGGGTATCACTGTAGGGTCCTCCTATATCCATAGGTTAGTTCCAGGACCACCCCTTGAACTTGAACTGGGGACCATCATGTGCCTTCCTTTCTCTTCTTACCCTCTGAGATTTCCTGAGTGGTCTTGTACCTGAATCCATTCGTCAAAGGCCACATCCCTACCTACACTCACAGGCATACTGAAGGAGACCCAGGGGAACAGCTATAAACAGCTCACTCTTTTCAAACACTGCAAGTACAGATGAATGTTTAGTATTGTAAGTAACCTTTACAAGTGATATACCCCAGTTCCAGAATAAAAATATTTGGAGAAATAAGTCAGAAAATTAAGATTGTTAGGGTACAGAATATACCCTTTAGACATTTCTAGGTGCTCTTTAACCTAAAGAAAAATACACAATCATGAAATTGACCATTGTCTTTTCTTCTCAGGATTAAACTTTGTCAAAATGTGACTTCTGAAGATAATGAACAATATCCTTTGCATTCAGTAACTAATGTTATTGCAATGTATTCATTATTTACTGCAAAGAAGTTATTATCTTTAAACTAATCCTGAAAAAGCAAGTGTTGTCAATTGCTAAATACCACATATCATGGTTGATTCACAAACTTTGCTGTCTTCTTAACCCTGCCGTTGGGATGATTGGCCCAGTTGTCACACCCCTTACATAAGTTTAGAAAACTAATCCTCCCTTTGGAAAAGAAACATTTAAGTTCCATCAACCCTCATGACTTAGCATTCTATGTTAAAGAAGTGAACTTTGGAGTCAACAAACTACTGTTGAAATTTCACCTCAGTCACTTCTGAGAATTGGGACTTCTGAAAACTATTTAATCTCTCTATGCTTGTTTTCCTCATCTACAAAATGAGGTTAAAATTATCTACATTATTGGGTTGTTGTGAGGATTTAACATGATTACGTAACTACACATGTTGAAGAGTCTCAGTAAATATTATTTCTCATTATTAGCTCTTTCTTCTGTCATCTTTTTCCCTTTTCCTGGCCAGTTGTTATTAGTCACTGTTAGAGTCATACATTCCCCCACTTAAAATGTTTCAAACAAGTGGCCATGCCTTGTCACAAATAGTTTTCAGGACCACGGAGAGATCTCATGTGCTCTTCCCCGCAAAATGTATTACTTCGGCTGTGCCAGGGGGCAGTCTGTTGATTCATTCAGTAAATATATTCTGGGGTCCTATATAGGTACTATGTAAGTTCCAGAGAAAAAGTACTCAGTAAAACAAACAAACCCCCCAACCTGTGATGCTTATAGTTTTGTGGGGAAGTAGACAAGAAACAAATAATTAGACTCTCTCACTGCCTGCCCCCAAGATAAATACTCACCGTATAGTTATGATAAACAAAAAGACTAAGAGGGAAATCCTTACCCAATCTTAGAGGACTGAGGAGTTGGTAGGAATAATTTTCCCGAGAGGTGATATTTTTGCTGAGATCTCAGGGATGAATAAGAGACAACCAAACAAAAAGGATGATTGAAGAGCACTGCTGAAGCAGAATCCTTTGAAGAACTTAAGAAAGACAAGTGCTGCTAGTGTGGAATGATGAAGGAATAGCACAGTGGGGGACAAGGAAAAGTAAGGGCCTCATAGGTCATGTTAAGAATATAGCATAAATATGGAAGACTTGTAGATCTGGCCCATTAATTTTTTGACCTACTTTCTGGTTTTCTAATGTGCATTAATCACTACATTTAAAATTCAGAGGAGTAAAATGTTGATATCTCCTTAAAAATTGTAAGATCTGGCCATACTGGGTCTGCCTTTCTGCATCAAGACTATAGATAACCACTCCATCAGATAGAAAAGGCATGCACTCTCCATGTGCACAGTCTCCACTGACCAAGTTCATTCATATGCCTTTTCTGTTCTCTGCAATCTTGGAACTCTGCAAGTCCAGATATTGGTTTCTAACTTATCCCTCAGATCCAGACCCATACTGTTATCTAAGTATGAGGAATGAATGATTACCTTGCTTCTTGTGGTTATGTCTTGCAATCCAGTCCTTCTGGAGGTAAGTGTCATCATCCCACACTTCTAGCACAAGCATCTCTGAGCATAGCCTGCTTCCCAAGTTGCTATTTTCCATCTAACTATTGGGAGATCCTGGCTATGTTTATTTGTTCCATCAGATGTTATCTCTGGTCATATTCTTCAGATACTCAGATTTGCACCCAGTGGATTTACTTTTCAGTAGTAGTTCAGTGGTATACCAATCCCAGCCAGCAGACAGAATCACAAACCTCAGTCTCTTCCCCTCAGTCTTTCTCATCTTTCATTCATTAGGCATTGGGAAGTCACTTTACATATTATATCAAGTTGATTCATCTCAAAAAGCACTCTTTTAAAGAATAACCAAAGACATATAGAAAGGATGAGTTTGTGATAAACACTCAATTATTTGAAACTCAACTTCCCTCAATTAATCAAAATATCCAGTTTCCTCAATTAATCAAATTTTTGTTAGCACTTTACTTCTAAGAAAAAGCAGCAACTAAAAGGGAATAAGTTTCAAAAACAAAGGTGTATATTTCCAGAGTAGTCATAAAGTTCAATGCAGAATCCTTCACCTGACATCCCTTTCTGAACTGATTTTCAGTGAGAGTAAATATTCAGAATGGAGAGTACAGGAGGCTCTATAAGATCCCAGGTCATCAAAGAAATGCACAATTATGTCAATGCATTTCTCACATAATAAGAGAGAAAAGCTCCTGTCCTAGAGCCTTGAGCATTATAATGGCCTAATTTTTGATGAATGGAATCAAGTGCAGATTAGGGTATTTTACAAAGTTGTAACATTAAAGTGAATCATAAAATTCACTTACCTAGGATATCCCAACATTTCTAGAGAAAGAGAGATTTAATTAACATTGAGCAGTTCCTATTAAAGGTATTAATAAGCAAGTAGCTGTCATATAAATAGCATAATTTCTAGACATTTGTTGAAGAAAGGATTTCTCTTGGAGATTGGTTGAAATCACTTCCTGTTCTGGCAGCGTCTGCGCAGGCTCCCTTGCTGTACTTGTTAGCATCCTACTCACAGCCCTTTTTCCTATTTGCCAGTGTTAATGGCCCTTTTCCTAACAGCATCCTAAGAGAGACCCAAGCCCATCAGCTTTGTGTCCCCTGGCCATTGTGGTTCCAATTTGTATCACTGTAGTCTTTATCAATTCACCCAGCAATCCTGAGGTAACTATGCATTTGAAGATTCTGCTAACATTTGTCTCCTGCTACAAAGAGCTTTAGGGAAAAAAAAAAAAATTATTCCAAATGGCATAACGGATGTTTTAGTCACGAAATTTCTTGGGAGCTTAAATTAAAATAAAAATGATATGCTTTGTACATGGATTTTCTTGTACTTAAGCCTTTAATGCTAGCTAAATAACAAAGGGGGCCATTAATGTAAAATTCAGCCTAAAGTCAATTGTATTACAAGCACTCTTAATGCTTGTACATTCTTAATGTAACAAGAAGTCTGAAAGGCACTTAACTGGATACAGCTGTATGCAAATTTGCTTTAAACTACTGAAGGTTAGAAACAGACATTATTTTAATCTTGAAAAATAAACCACTGAGTGTCTAGCATTTGGGTCTGTTAAACTCATCTACTAATGATTCCCCATTAAACCATAATAAAGTGTTTGAAAGTTGATCCAGTCTTTTGCACATGGTAAACAAAGAGACTGGAACTACATAGCAAGCTCTGCCAAAAACCAGCAAGAGGATTCTTGAATATATACATCCTCACACAGCTGTCATTCACCCCTGCTGTATTCTATATTTTGAGGTAATTAAACAAAAATACATGACGTTTATCTAAAACTCACAAATTTGCCTTTTGGGGATGTAGTACAATCCATACTCTGATTTGGAAATCTATTATCCAATAGAAGAGACATCAGGTTTTTAAAGATGGAAGAATAAAATAATCATAAATAAAAATGTGGGTGAAGATACAAAAAATTTGCCTTCTCAATTCTAACTGTGGTCCCTTAAGAAAACACACAAAATAATATTATCATTACTATTTTCAAGCATACTATATTCTGCTATCTGTAGTTCTGAAGTAGAAAGCTAAGGTATACCTATATGCATATGTAAACAAATACTTTATTAAGTCATGAATTAAATAGATGTTTTTCTAAATTAAGCTGAACAAAAATCTCATTAGGAAATAGGAAGTAGGAAGTGATCTCATAGAACAAATGGTTCGTTCCTTGCTAAAGTTACTGTCCTTAAGCAAAATAACTGGAATATCTTGAAATTTTTAAATGCTACCAAGTAAAGTTCATAATATCCTTAATTTCTTTTTTTTTAATGAACCTAATATATTTTGGACTGTAAATTCCCAAATCAATATACTTCAGAAGTAGACATTTTTATTACAATGTCTACTATAATTATAACCATTTTATTAACTGGAAATTCAAAGATATTATAAAATATTTTTATTTAAAATATTTATATTATATTTATAATAAAATATTTTAAATAATTATTTTATTGCTCTTGACTGGCTTGTTTTCTTGATTAATCCAAATAAAATCAGTTCTATCATTCATGGCCACCTCCCCAAAAAAGAGCAGGATTTTTAAAAGAAAAGGAAACAAGTAAAGAAAGAAAGAGAAAGGAAAGGAAAAGAAGAGAAGAGAAGGCAAGGGAAAAAGCATTCATTCATTCAACAAATGTTCAATTACAACATACTATGTGTCTGGCATATATAAAATACAAGGGATACACTGAATGAAAATAGGCAAGATTCTGATCTTCGTGGAGCTTATAATGCAATTAAGAAGCCAGATATTAAGTAATGATAAAAAAGGATACAAAAATTGCAATTGTAATGTATGATGAAAATAATTTTCCATGGAAATTTTAAATAGGAGGTTAGGTAAGGTGTCCTGAGGAAGTGAAAGTAGAAGATTTAGAGATTAGGTAGGGGGAAAGGTGGAGAAGGTTAAGTAGTGTTCCCGACAACAAAACATGTGCAAAGACCCTGTGGTTGATTGGGAGATGATAAGGTAAAGGAACTGAAACAATGGATATATGGCATGGAATTATGTTACTAAATGAATCTAGAGATATGGTCACAAAAGGTCTGGTAAGCTTTTCTCAAGGTCTTGGTCTTTATCCACTGGGATAAATTTGATTAATGGGAATGCACTGAAGGCTAATTTTATTTTATTTTATCTTTTTAAGATTTTATTTATTTATTTGACAGACAGAGATCACAAGTAGGCAGAGAGGCAGGCAGAGAGAGAGGAGGAAGCAGGCTCCATGCTGAGCAGAGAGCCCAATGCAGGGCTCGATCCCAGGACCCTGGGATCATGACCTGAGCTGAAGGCAGAGGCTTTAACCCACTGAGCCACCCAGGCACCCTGAAGGCTAATTTTAAATATGAATTTGACATTACCAGATATGTGTTACCAAAGGATCTATCTAGGTACAGTGAAGAGAATAGAATAAAAGAGGACAAGAGTGCATATAAAAAGATGAGTTAGGAAATTTGGTTTGGGGAGTGAAATAGAATGGTGTCTAGGAACAATTTGCTATAGGCAAGAGGAAGAGAGATGGATGCATTGGAAAAACACATCAGAAGAAACACTGAGGAGAATTAATAACAAATTGCATATGGGGGGTTATGTTTCTGAGAAGTATAATTAGATAAATGGTGTACCATTCATTGAGAATGAGAAAAACTGGGAGTGGAGCAGGAAGCAAAGAAGGAGTTCTATTTTAGACATATTGAATTTGAGGTGGTTTTCACTACATTATGATAAATAAGTTTCAAAATAATAAGCCACACATCATTAAATATTATAGAGTAACATTAAGATTTCAGTAAGTATTTCAAAAAATAAAAGTGACAATTGATTTAGAGTATGTACAGTATCAAAAGATTTCCATGTAGAGTCTACATCTAGTCTAACTGATGATCAAGTATGACAATAGAATAAAAACATTTTCACACATGCAAATTTCCAAATATATTTATTTCTTTGGACCTTTATTCAAGATGCTAATGGAGATTGTGTTCTACCAAAATGGGGATATAAATCAAGATTGCGGTAATTCTGAAATTCAAAAACATAACCCAAACAGAAAAGATAAGTTACTTAATGAGAAACATTTTAGAGCTTTTGTACAGCATGGGAAGACTTGGCTGGAAGTGCTAAGAAATTAAGCAAATAAAAATGTAAATTATGGGACGCCTGGATGGCTCAGTCTGTTAAGTATTCAACTCTTGATTTTGGCTCAGGTCATGATTTCAGTGTTGTGGGGTTGAGTCCCAACTCCAGCCCTGCACTCAGCATGGAATCTGCTTGTCTCTCTCTCTCCACTCCTCTCTGTGCTCACACCCTCTCACTCTCAAAGAAGTAAGTGAATAAAATCCTTTTTAAAAATAAACTAATCACTTTTAAAGATAAAAAAGTAAGACAATTATTAACTCCAGGAGGAAAAAGTTATATAATAAAAGAAATGTAATCATATGACACTACTTAAAGATTAAACAATACTTACATAGGAAAAATAATAAGGGAAACATGAAATTATGATAAACTGAAAGATGAGTGTTAAGACGCAATTGTGTCTCCTCTGGCCAGTTGAGCAAGGACCCATTTTTGTGAAACTGTGTAGCCATCAGAGCAATGCCTGATACACACACCCTCCCTCCTTTGGGTGATAAACCCTGTGTGGTTGCTGAGAAACCATGACCCTTAACCTTTGTTCCTAGGAATCAGGACTCTCCCCTTTCCTCTCTTGGGTGATGGGTCATTTCATTAAGGCTTGCTTTATCTACATTCTGTTAAGAATGTCTCCATGTCTGTGTGAAAGTACACTTACATAGAAGGGTACCTCTGGCTTCACCTCTGGATGAGGACTACAGTACAGAGTTAAAGAAAATTTGTTGTTAAACAGACCAGTGAGAAACCAATTCACCTTTTGCTGCCCCTGCAGCACTTAGTGTTTGACGACCAACAGGACTGGAAGGGGCAGAAGTGGACCAACTTTCACAGGGAGAAGAAAGGCAATGTGAGGGAAAGTCAAAAATGTTAAAGGATCAAGAATGGGGAGAGCTTGAGGGAACAGATCAGAGGAAGGACATGGAGGAGGCCCCCCAGCAGACTAGAATTAAGGATTCTGTGAACAGATAGCAGCAAAATCCTAACACCTTCAAATTACACATGGGGTAAATTATATCACTGAAACCTGAGGGAAAGAACTGATAAAAACTTCTGGATTTTGTGTTTGTTCAACTCATTTTTGTTGCTTGCCATGCTCTTCCTTCCTCTATGAGACCGGTGTCTGGGTTTGACTACACTTTTCTCAGGTTCCCAGTTAAGTTCCACGTCTTCCAAGACACCTTCCCTGCAATTTATAGTCATCACAGAGCTCAGATCTGCCTTCATACATAAAAACATTTTACTGTGTAGTCATCACTACATTATCTTAACATTTTCATACAAATATATTATGAAGACCTGAAGTTTTAAAAAAACATATCTTTTATTTCTGTGTTTCCTACAACCATCAGCATAAAGCTAAGTGTCTTGAAAGCACTTCAATACTTTATAATTTCATGTTAAGATACATACACAATGACCTAACACATCTTTATGTATATAAACTGTGTTCAATCCATTAGAAAAATAAATCTGTCTATAAATCTATTGTCTCAAGAAATTTTTAATTTCTGGTTATAATGGTTATATTAAATTTTTTTAAGATTTTATTTATTTGCCAGAGACAGCAAGCGAGTACACACAAGCAGGCAGAGAGGCAGGCAGAGAAGCAGGTTCCCCGCCAAGCAAGGACCCCGATGCAGGACTCGATCCCATGACCCCGGGATCATGACCTGAGCCAAAGGCATCGGCTTAACCCACTGAGCCACCCAGGCGTCCCGGTTATATTAATTTTTTAAATGTTAAATCTCCAGGAATTTTATGAGTCTGTTTTTAAACATAACCATTATTAAAAATCAAGTGGACAATTCAGGGGCATCTGGCTGGCTCACTCAGTGAAGCATGCAACATTTGATCCTGGGGTTAGGAGTTCAACCCCATGTTGGGTATAGAGATTTCTTAAAAAATAAAACCTTTTAAAAAATTAAGTTAGGGTACCTGAGTGACTCAGATGGTTAAGCGTCTGCCTTTGGCTCAGGTCATGATCCCGGGGTCCTGGGATCAAGTCCCGCATCAGGCTCCCTGCTCTGTGGGGAGCCTGCTTCTCCCTCTACCGCTCCCCCTTCTTGTGCTCTTTCACTCTCTCTCTCCCTCAAATAAATAAATAAAATCTTTAAAAGATTAAGTTATATTTTAAAATATAAATTATCTTTGGGGCGCCTGGGTGGCTCAGTGGTTAAGCCGCTGCCTTCGGCTCAGGTCATGATCCCAGGTCCTGGGTTCAAGCCCCACATCGGGCTTTCTGCTCAGCAGGGAGCCTGCTTCCTCCTCTCTCTCTGCCTGCCTCTCTGCCTACTTGTGATTTCTCTCTGTCAAATAAATAAATAAAATCTTAAAAAAAATAAAATAAAATAAAATGTAAATTATCTTCAATATATTTAAATTATCTAAATAAATTATCTGAAAAATAAAGGTAACACTAAACCCCCATCACTTCCTAATTACCATATTTTACGACTGAACTTGCTCTTCAGGTCATTTATATCTATCACATTGATGATAGAAATATATCATTGTATACTACTGGGCATCCCTTCCCAACCTGCTTCAAGCATATCACCTTGGTAGCTTGAAACTGGCAAAGTACAAGGAGTGTTTATACCATGAAATTTGAAAAATGCCACAAAACAGGCCTCAAATTTTGTTTATTGTGTTGTCTATTCTGTTTAATACTGATTAATCTTAAAAGTATGTCAGGTCTATAGTCATTAGGTTGTGAATAATGCATAAAGTTGAAGAAACATTCTTTCAGTATTTGAAAACTACTATCTTATTCAACAAAAAAGTTACTGACAGCATCAACTAATAAGTGAGTTCCAATATATTCTTCATTGGTTTATTTTTGTCTTACCATAAACAAAAATGTTAACCAGTATTCACTTTGGAACTATGTTCTTTTATCAGTTAAAATGATAGTTTGGCTACAGATAAAATAGTTCAGCAGAAATTATTTTTGTAGGGATCAATTGGCTATATGGAGTTTATGAAAAAAGAACATTGCACATTTTGTTATTTTTGAGTTGTGCACTGTATATTCTTTACATCAGTAAAGTTTGTAACACACTCTTTTTCATGGAGCAAGTTGTCCAACATTTGCCAGCATAGCTCTGCTCAGGATAACTGCTTATAATGCAAATTTTCAAGTCTCAATCCCTCAGATTCTAAATCAGTGGATCTGGGGTAAGTCCCAGCAATCCCTCTTTTAAACCTTTAGCCTTAAACCTTAAGCCTTTTTCTCTACAATGGAAACCTTAGGTTTGATTAAGGAAGAAGAGAAAAAATAAACAAAATGAAATATATTGTTTGAGCTGAGAAAAATTCTAGATACCAGCAGATCCCTTCCTTTAAGAAGAAACCTGCAGATACTCCTTTTGAGTACTACATTCCCTTTTTGAGGAGGGAAAACCATCTACGGTCATGATTCTGCACTGGGTATTATACAAAGGAAATCTATTTTGTAAATTAAAATTATCATCTTTTCTTCAAAAAATACTTACTATTCCTAAATTCCTCAATTATTCATTTAATATTATCACTCTAATCAAAACCAGTGTGGAAATGAGACACCATCTCAGAAATTATCCATGAAATATGGATGTCATTTATAGTTTTTCTTTTTTATGTCTTTTTTTAAAAAGATTTTATTTATTTGACAGAGATCACAAGTAGGCAGAGAGAGAGGAGGAAGCAGGCTCCACGCTGAGCAGAGAGCCAGATGTGGGGCTCGATCCCAGGACTCTGGGATCATGACCTGAGCTGAAGGCAGAGGCTCTAACCCACTGAGCCACCCAGGTGCCCCTGTAGTTTTTCTTTAGTCTAGGAAACTAATACCTTTGAAAATTGTTTTCAACCATAAGGTGACTATCTGGCTCATGGAATGTTACACTTAAGCATTCTCTGTTCAGAATACCAAACTGTAACTTGCACCATTGAAATGTATAAATTCTTTCTAATTACCTGCTTTAATATTTTATCAATATTTGTACCACCTAGTAAACAAACACTTAGAAACTTTTTCTCCTGGTTTGATGACATAACATTTATTACATGACCATCTAAATGACTTTGACTTTATCCATAGGTAGGGGTTTTGAAAACAGTTTTAGGCCAAACAGCTAGTTCTTGCTGGTGAAAAGCATTAGACGTCCAGTTACTGATTCTATTCAATTCTATTAATCACTTTTAGTCTGTTCACATATAGTCCATTGTGATTTTGTTCTTACTGTTCATTAGTTATCTGCATATAAATCTTTAGAGGAAGAATAGTAAGTCTGCCTGGAAAGGCCAGCTGAAACATTAAAACGGATCAAGAAAAGTATTCAGACGGTTATCAGAATTCTTAATACAAAGAGGTGGATGGTAACTCATTGTTTGAGTGAATACAAACCTATTTGCTCACCTTCCCCCAAAATAAAAAAAAATAAAAAAAAATAAAAACCACTGCAAATTGCACCTCCATAACCAATTTTGTATATTCACTGTCCCCATGCATTGTATATTAGAACATACCCATATTTTTTAGTTGGGCTATTGCACAGTGACCTTGATATGACTCGCTGTATCTACCTTTAAAAGGCCACATTTTTGCATTTTATAACATATTTACAAGTGAAAAGAAAATTTCTGTATCAATTGCAAAGAGAAATGATTGATTTCAGACAACATTAAACAGATCCTATTTTCTAGGATCCTCACTTCTGGGAGCCTGTGGAAATCAAAATATGATGAATCTTCATAGAGTAGAAGCCAAGCAGGTTCATCACTTTATCTGTCCTTAATATCTAATTCAAAAGTAACCAGCTACATTCACAGCAGGGCTTACAAGATAAATTAATTCAAAGCCCTTAGCAACCTTACAATAACTAGAATTAAACTTTCCTTGTCAGGAGCTTAACTATGGTAAAAATTTAAATTAAAAATGTCTTTTTGAAAGTTTTGAAATTAATAAACCCAATTCATTTGTGACACTAGAGACAATTTAAGTTTTGCAATTAAATAACCGAAGGAAAAATCATTTGAAATATTTTTTGAATGTCTTAAAGTTTAAAAATCATGTTTAAAATGAAAAGTCTTGGGAATGCCTGGGTGGTTCAGTTGGTTGGGCGACTGCCTTCGTCTTGGGTCATGATCCCAGGATCCTGGGATCAACCCACGTAGGGCTCCTTGCTCAGCGGGGAGTTTGCTTCTCCCTCTCCCTGCTGCTTCCCCTGCTTGAGCTCTCTCTCTGTGTTAAATAAATAAAAATAAAAGCTTTTAAAAAATTTTTAAAATATAAAATGAGAAGTCGGGTTTTCTACTTCGGTAAGTTGTGAGTATCTTGTTCATAATATTAATATAATTCCCACTTAAAAATTTTTACTATAATAAAAATAATGCTTCCTATATTTATTTAGCTACAAATTATTTAAAACACAAACACGAAGTATGGCTAAACATTTTCAAGTAGATGATTATTTGGAGCTTTAAATTATACATATTTAGAAGGCAAGAGTATTTTCTTCATCCTAGAAATTGATGGGCCACTTCTTCAATGTTAATTACTTATAGTATAAGTACAAAGAAAAATTATCAAAATAGCTTGTTAATATTAACTTCTTTTTTGTTTTATTCTCTGATTTGCAAGGAAGAAAGGACTTTTCCTGGCAATCCATGTACACAGAAAGCTCATCATATCTTATAATTAAAAAAAATTTTTTTAATGCACAGTATCCAATGTTATATTTTTCACCCGATAAGAGGTGCAAGTTTTTTTCAACTCATTGTTTGTCTAATGTTTAGGCCATATTATTCAGAATTATATTTAAAATATTTTTTGGATCAAATGAAGGTGTCTCTCCTATTCTTACTACTGCCAAGGCTATGATTTACACACAGTTTAATTATTCAGATGTTTATTATGTTCTACATAATGAAATTTGGACCCTCATATTTTCTTCCTACATGCTCGATGCAGGCTGCAATTATAGCCACAGATATCTGTTTATTTGATGAATTTTGCTTCTTCTGCATAGTTTGATAAATATGGAAATAAGTCAAAACCTACTTTATATACAGTAATTAAAGTGAAAAATCTAGTCATGATGCAAATCCTTAATTGGACTCCAGGAGAGATATGCAGAATTTCTCTTTAATAATATGGGATGACTAGGGACAGAAAAACAAAGCACACTAAAATATGGTTTAGAAGCACAATTAATCACAAAACAGAAAACAACCAATTTAGCATAGCTCATTCAGTGACTCTCATGGCTCAGGTAATGTTCTTTTAATCATCTGGCTCTAATATTAAGGTTGTGTCATGTGCATCTGAAATAAAATACAATATATATGCTGATCTTCAGTATGAAATGTGTTCTTTGGTCTAATTTGTAAACAGAGCCCTTTCATAATAAAATGCTTAGACTACTTAGTGACATGTAAGTGAATGATCAAAGCAGTACAAAATTGTTTAAACTGTATTCATTAAATATATTAATTATTAGCAAAAATAAATAAATAAATAAGCCTCCAGAGCTCATAATAATTTGTTAGTTCTTGTGGAAATTTTGTTTGTCCTAATAAAGTAGAAACAACTAGCCAAGAGATGTTTTAGGCTTATGACAACATAAAGTAAATACTTGTTAAGCAAAATTAAATTAATGTACCCTGAGATGGTGCAGATGTGGCTAGAAAGCAAATTGTAAAAAACATCTAAGACCATAAGTGTTTGTTTTCATGTGCAATACAGGCATTTTTCTAATCAGCTAAAAATTAGCCATTGTTATCCCCTAATTTGATTGTAAAGATATTTTTCTCCATATAGGTTTTTTGTAATATCTCATTAAGGAAATAATTATACGAGCAGGCTTAACCACAAAAAAAAAAAAGGATGGATTTATTGTACTACTTTGTTTAAACAGAAATCCCATTATTCTGTTCTTCTGTAGACATTATCTCATCCCATACTAAGCAAATGAGAGTAGTGCTTTCAAATTTGGAAATGGTCCCTTTCCAAAGTTATACCAAATTGCCTATGTATACCCAATATGCCCTTTCATTTGTGTCCTGAGAAGAGCCAAAAATGAGGCTTATGCCTCTGTACTTCATAGGAACTCGATGATATTATCACAAGGATCATTTTTCTGTTCCCCAGATGTGTCCTTCAGGAGAGACCATGACTGCAGCCTCCATGCTGAGAGCAGCTGAAATCAGAGAGGCTTGAAGTTCAATATTCAAATCACTGCAAAACTCTTTCTAACCCAGAATGTCTACCTTGCCAAACAGATGAAAGAGACCAAAGACAATTGAGTTTAGATGGAGTCTTCTTCTGGTTTCCCAAGATGACCTGACATTCTCTGTGAGGCACCTGCCATAAAACTTGAAGACTTCCGGGAGGCTGCCCTTTGATGTCTTTTAATGATAGCCAGCCAGCCTTTTATGTGGTACTATAGCACACATTTTAGTTTGCAAACTGAAGCACAGTTTAACAGCAAATAATTTCTACACCCAATCAAGGTAATATTGATGACGCTCTAGAACACATATATACAACAAAAAAAGTGGAATATGTGTTTTGCTTTGATTTGTAGGAGGAACATATAATTGATCAGATACTATAAATGGATTTATTGTATAAATTTCACATGGGTCAGTATTTTTTCCTATATTATAATAATACTGTCTTAGTGCTTTCATATAAATACATCAACTTTAGAAGTAATCTGTGCTATATTGCAATACACTTGCAGAAGTATTTAAAAGATGGAAACATGTTTTCTTATTTACTGAATCTTTGGTTCTCCACTTTTCACTTTACCTTTTGGTTAAGATTAATTACTAAAAGATTGGCTAAAAGATTATTTACACTGATTTCTCTTTAATTTCCCACTCTCCAATGTCAGTGTTCCTAAAATCAAATTCTAGGAAAACTAGTTGCAGAATAAATGGAGTCAATCCTTCTCCATGCCTTCAGACGAATTAATGATTCATTCTTTGTTGAGTTCAAATTAGGTATAACCACATACCTGGACTTTTCCTATGGTTCTCATAAGAAAAAAAGGCAAAGAAAGAATATCTTTCAGTAGCTCTGGAAGGCAATTTTTAGCTATATTAGATAAATGATTTCAGATTACCCCCTCTATTTTCATTTTATCAGATAAAAATAAAACCACAATCCATTGGAAAATTGTACCTACATTATTTAGGTAGTAATCAAATAACATAAGGTAATTTCTTGGTAATTAGTCTTTTCATTCATTTTCTATTTCAAAAAAATATTTTATTAGTCTCATGTTCTAGAAATTGCTTAGAATCTAGAAATTCTAAGAAAATCTAACATAGGTTTAATTTTAAACTGTGTCATGTTGAATTGCTTTTATATTTTATAATATTTGCAATATGATAGAACTACAAAATAGAATAACTCTTTCTTATCAGATGAAATCATGTTCCCTAAAACTTAAAAAAAAATTATTCCTGAAGATTTTAGCCTACAGTGATGTATTCTTATAGAGAGATATTTATTTGGGAGACTATTACAAATATTTATAGATGTATATTTCACTAGCAACTTTTTCTTTTCCATAATAAAAAATCCTAGATATTTCACTCTATCTACTAGAGTAGCTGTGTTATTAGTTGTTATGCAACAGCTCTTTCCTAAATGTCTGTATGGTGCACAGATCCATGGTAGTTGTATTATATAAAATTTTTTTAAAGGCTAAAATCATGCCATCATTTTAAACACCTAACAGATTATTGCTATCATTGTAAAAGAAGAAGGAGGAAGAGGAAGAGAAGGAGAAGAAGGCAAGGAAGGAAGGATGGAAGAAAAGAAGGAAGGGGGAAGGAAGGGAGGGAGGGAGGGAGGAAGGAAAGAAAGAAGGAAAATGATACAAGGTTTTCTGTTGTCTGAAAATAATATTGACACTACAAACAACCTCAGTCTTCTCATTGGAAATACACAGGCTTAATTGCATGTTATAAAGCCATTTTTGATCCTGTGAAGCCTCAAAAAAATGTAACTTATCATTTCTCTCCAAATAATTTATAGAAAGATTGACACACGAGGTGTTTTAAATCCTAAATGTCTCATTTTTCAGAAAAAAAGTAGACTGAGTATTTATCTAATATTTCTTTATCATACAAAATACCTTAAGCTTTTAAATATCTAAAAGGGAATACACAAAACAATATAACATTGTTAAAATATCAAACTATAACTAGCATTTATAGCGCAACATGTTCCATGTCAATCATAACCAACAAAATAGTTCGTATGCCTCTAACATGTTAGAAATGCATATGCGAACACCAACCTTCAAAAAACATAAATATATGCACTCCACAAAGTGCGACATCAGAGGATTCTCACAGTTTCATGATCTGACAATAAAAATTATTATTTTTCTCTGAAGGCATACTTTTCCAAAAAGCAAAACATGTATGGTTTCTCCCCTACGATTCCTACCACCCACAATTTGGGTAGTTAGGAAAAAAAATCTATTAGTTGTTTCATAAATTTCAAGAACTATGCTTCAGGCAAAACTCTAACTCTTTCGTCACTTCTCTTCAAAATATTTCAAATTTTGAAAGTGCAGTCTAATTCATATAGTGCCAAAAGTCTTGGTTAATACCTTCCAGCATTTCTATTTCTCTCTCATATTTTGTCATATGAGCATATAAATTGGAGGGGGGGGAAGCCTATTCATCTGTTCATCACAGGATTACAGTTCTACTGTGAGTAGTGGTTCCCTTTTGAAGTGATGTACTGTTGAAATTGGCAATATCTGTTAAGAATCCTAACTCTTGGGGTGCCTGGGTGGCTCAGTGGCTTAAAGCCTCTGACTTCAGCTCAGGTCATGATCCCAGGGTCCTAGGATTGACCCCCTGCATCGGGCTCTCTGCTCAGCAGGGAGCCTGCTTCCTCCTCTCTCTCTGCCTGCCTCTCTGCCTACTTGTGATCTCTGTCTGTCAAATAAGTAAATAAAATCTTAAAAAAAAAAAAATCCTAAATCTTGGGGCTCCTAAGTGGTTCAGTCTGTAAAGCATCTGCCTTCAGCCCAGGCCATGATCCCAATGTCCTGGGATTGAGCCCCCCCATCCGGCTCCCTGCTCAATATGAAACCTGCTTCTCCTTCTTCCTCTGCCTGCCGCTCCCTCTGCTTGGGCTCGCTCTCTCTCTCTCTCTCTCTCTCTCTAAAATAAATAAATAAATCTTTAAAAAAAAAAAAAGAATCCTAAATTTTGTGCTGGCTATTTTGTGAAGTATTCACCACCCAAATATAAGAATCAAAGTAGTGTAGGGAGAGGGTGGTGGGGTTATGGACATTGGAGAGGGTATGTGATATGGTGAGTGCTGTGAAATGTGTAAACCTGGCGATTCATGGGGCACCTGGGTGGCTCAGTGCGTTAAGCCTCTGCCATCAGCTCAGGTCATGATCCCAGCATCCTTGGATCGAGCCCCACATCGGGCTCTCTGCTCTGCGGGGAGCCTGCTTCCCCCTCTCTCTCTCTGCCTGCCTCTCTGCCTACTTGTGATCTCTCTCTCTGTCAAATAAATAAATAAAATTTTTATAAACAAAAAACCTGGCAATTCACAGACCTGTACCCGTGGGCTAATAATACATTATATGTTTATAAAAAAAATTTTTTTTAAAAGAATCAAAGTAGTGCATCCCTTCCTCAAAAAAAAGTGAATGCTATCATTCTAGGTGAAGAAAAAACACAAGCCACATTATTTCAGCTATTATTTCAGAAGGAAAAAATCATGTTTCATGGCCTAAAGATGTCATTATAAAATATGTTGCTGTGTGCAACAAATTTAAGATTCTTACTTCAAGATATACATGTTATGATCATGAAATAATTAAAAATGTCATCCTTTTGACCTACAATCCAACAAGAATATGTGCCCTCTGGTACTTATAAATCTGCCCTTGAGAGAATAATAATAAAACTAGCAAAACTTGCATGGCACTTACTATGTGCCAAATACTAAGCTCATCCTTATACAACACATTTCAACTTTGTGCAATAAGTGGAAATAATCACCCATGTACTACAAAAACATTACCCACATACTACAAATATGCCGATATATTTGAGGCACAGACAGGTTTAAGTACCTTATTCTAAGTCACATAGTCAGTACGCAAAAACAACACTGAGGCAGTTCTTATTTGGTGAGAGAAACAGACGTAATCTTCTAAGTAGTCTTGCAGGCAGCTAGACTTTCCTAGCTTTCGTTGAAGCTAAGGACAGGATAGAAGCCTTGCCTTGAAAGAAAGGGGGAGGGTCAGAAAGAGATGGCCGGTGAAATCAGATGAGCGACAACTAGCCTCCTGGTCAGCCAGATGGCCTGAAAACCACCCTTCTTTATTTAACATTTTTTTCAACTATACTCTACCCCCTAGGTGGGCTTGAACTCATCACCCAGATATCAAGAGTCCCATGCTCTACCAACTGTGCCAGCCAGGCACCCCAGAGAACCACCCTTCTTAAAAGGAAATGATCACAGACCTTGCAATCCCCACCCCCTACCCATGATTTAAGAGCCTCCACTTCTCCAACCATGGGGAAATGCTGAGTGAAGAGAAGTTGCATCATGGGTCACCAAATAAAAATGGATGCTGAAAGACTGAACGCCCAACTTGGCGTGAAACCCAAAGGGAGAGAAAGGTAGGAGAGGCTTGGACAAGCAGCATGGATAAGCAACAGCAGAGTAGTGGATGCCCAGAGTGACAACTGCATGACAGAGACATTCTGTAAAAGGAGCAAATCCATCCAACAAAGGAAAGGAAGCAACCAAACTTGGAATGGTTTTCACTAAAAGCAACAAAGCCACACTCACTGCACATTCGTCTGAAGGGGTACAAGGCTATACTACCTGTCCTCCAAAACCACAGATGAGGAGATGAGGACCAAAGGAACAAAAGGGATATGACTAAAGCATATTTGAGAGAGCAGAAGGCACAAGTCAGTCACCATCAGAAATGTTTACCCATCCCCCATGCCGGAACCCAGTAATGTGGTCAGAGAAAGGGTTGGCCCTGGCACAGTCTACAATTAATTGCAACATTTGATTTCATATTTAGTAAATGGAGTTGAGAGCTTTTGCACAGAGCCATTAGAGTGTTCTCCAGACAATCTGTTTTTCATTACAAGTTTAAGTACCTAAATAGGAGTGTGTCATGCTCTAATAGCTAAATGCAGCTGGATCCTAACAGGACACTGGACACTGGACAGATGTGCAGACAGAGACAGTTTGCCTATTTCTCCCCGACAGATGGGGGAAGGGTGAAAGAGACCAAACAGTGCCAAGCCCCTTGTGAATGCCTTGCAGCGTACATTACCAAGTTCATTCCTTCAGTTTATTCTCCACTGAGTATCAGAGTACTTGGTATGTGCTATAAGATACAGGCATAATAGGTTGAGGATGCTGATTCCAATTAAAGAAACAATCTGTTCCATATTGACTGGGCTTAACATTTTTTTTTGAGCACTTTCCTTTTCCCATCTCTGACCTGTCTTTTTTTCTTGTTCTTCACTTTTCTCCTTGTCAGGCCCTTTTGTTTTTCTTACCCCTAAGGATCTCTCTCCTCTTTGATACAGTTCATATCGGCCTGACAACCCTCCTCCCTGCGCACCTGTGTCAATTAAAATCTAAATTTTAAAATTGAGTGATGCTATGTGGTCCATTGGAATAAAATATGTGTCTTCCTCTCTCTTCTCTGAAACTCTTTTAAACTACTTTTTGGTTGGTAATTTATAGTTTTTAAATGCTCTAAATATAAGTGGGAAAGGATTTCAGCTTTTCTTTCCAATTCAAATGCCATAGAGAAGTATTTAGTATATGCCCTGAACAGAACTTAGCTAATTTGAAAATCTACTTGAACCCTATCCAATTATAGCATAAGATATTACAACATAAAGTATCTTTCCTGCTATACAAAGCCTTCTATTTTAGAAAAAGCTAACTGATAGAAGTTAATACAAATAAAAAGCATCATTGCTTTAAAATTCATTATATTTGCATTCAACTCCCACGTAGCCCTCATTATCTCCTTGTAGTTGGTGCCTGTAGCTCTGTACTCATTTTTCCAATTTTCATGAAGGAATTTTTATTTCTTTCAATTACATATGTTCCCAATATTTCAGTTGCCCCTAACTCTTTTTCCAACAAAGGGCCAAAAGTCATGGTTTTGCTTTGTTATTTTTGCTACAATCAACATTACAGCTAATGTCCTTTGTCTAAATTGTTCTTCATTATCCCCTACGCCTTTGTTATTGTGGCTTTTGCATTATATTTTTCCCAGTATTGCATCTCCAGTCTCTTGAATATCTAATGTGTTGATATTATTTTCTGAGACTCTCATTATTTCTAGCACTCTACCCAGAGTAAACAATGTATATTCCATTATTTTCTAAATTGCCTTTACACTATTTTAGGAAAGTTTGAACAATCAGATAACTACAATGCATGACTCTGAATTCCTTTTTTGATTCACCAGGGCCAATTAGTATAAATACAGACACTGTACACACATTAGTGGAAAATAAATTATTTCAGATTATGTATGTTTTTAAATTCTAAGAGAAATGAATCAAAATATATGTTTAAATACAAAAACAAAAACGTCATAATTTATCCTACGTAAAGAAATAGCATTTTAAATATAAAAACTTGGAGAATTTGGAATTCTTTTTTTTAAAGATTTTATTTATTTATTTATTTGACAGAGGGAGAGAGCGATCACAAGTAGGCAGAGAGGCAGGCAGAGAGAGGGGAAGCAGGCTCCCTGCTGAGCAGAGAGCCCACCAGGGCTCCATCTCAAGACCCTGAGATCATGACCTGAGCCCAAGGCAGAGGTGCACCCAGAATTTGGGATTCTTATTAAATGAATCCTATATTCCCATCTTCTTAATTATTCTATTCTGTTGCACTGCTTTCAGAGTAGAAACAGCCATCCAGGAATGAGAATTTATTTAAAAAGTTGTTCTTTGCAGTTATTATTTTGATTTTTTTCCCCAAGTGGGTCAGGAAAAAAAAAATGGAAAATATTTTAGGAATTAAATGCAATCTATATATACCATTGAATAATAAAATCACATTATCAAGCAGATATAATACTCTTTTTGTATATTAAAAAAATTTAGATGTCTGGTATTTTTACATGCCTTGATATTCAGATCATAAAACATAAAAATTTTAAATAATTTCTCTCCATTTTTATAAGGGAAAGTGGGATGAAGGGAGAAATCATAATCATGAATAAAAAGAAGTTGTGCAAGGTGATTTGTAATTTCTAACTTGAAATCAGGACAAAATCCTAAATTTCACCACCTTATTCTTGTCAAAAAGTTCATGGAAATGTACTCATTAATAAAAAAATTATTGGTTTATGTATAATCTTAATATCATGCTAAAAATTAAACTCCAGTTGTATCCAAAAGGAAAATCTATGCAAAAAGAAGTATTTAATGATAGCCTCAAGGATCACCAAAAAAGGTGGTGCTCAATCTGATTTTATTAAACGTGTATTTTTCTGTTCTGACTCTGGAAAGATCACAGCCAGCATCCGACAGCAGCCTCAAGTCTGCTCTTTGAATTATGGCAAAAGTCGCTCTTCCAACACACCCCAGACCACAGTTCCAAAACCACAATCTGAAGGCAGACACGGTTGACTACAGTAGATCCAAAGGTGATGAGGAGAGAGGGTGAGACATCCATGTTACAAAAGAAAAGCAACTTCCCTCAACTGGAATCAACATCTCGACAACCACTTGGCTCTCAAAACTGTAGAAATTATTAGAATGAAGTATTGATTCCCAGAGCAAACATGTCCACCATTAGGAGGCTAATGTTTCACTGAGAAAGTTATTTTCTACTCGAAGTTGTTTTTGACAAATGCCATGATATAATGGATTATGTGAGCACACTGATGCTTATTTATTTGGATGGAGGAGGCCCTGAAACACCGCTAGCTAGATACTGTAATAGGTAATATTTTAAATACTCAGCTAATGTTAGAAGTAATTAAGATAGCACCATGTCTCTAGAGGAGATTTCAGAGAAACAATGTTTCTAGGCAAGCTTAAGGAGTCAGGAATCTGTTTTGAACAGGCATTGTTAGGTGTTCTGAACACAGAGACGTCACCCTCCTGCTGCTTGAAACGGCATCAACTGGAAAACCTGCGAAAGAAGTTGCCAATGCTACCCAAAGTGGCCAGCATGCTCGGGAGAGGCTGGCCTAGAGCCAAAAACTTTTAAAGTCACATACACCCAATTTCTAACGACACTGGGTGTTTTGTTTGTTTGTTTGTTTTTTAGTTATTATGGCAAGTTTAACATATGAATAACTATGGGAACCCTTTCCATGAACTCTGTACACAGCATTTTCATTCCTGGAATTGGAAAGAGCTAAGACTACAACCTTTTACCTCTATCTTTAAAATTCAGATTCTTGGAGTGGTTGCCAAATCCCATGGTTAGGTTCACAGAGTGAGAAATAAAATACACAAATTGAAAGTAATCAGTGAGAGGAAGGTGCACTTTTAGACTTTGTTTTAACATGCCTATGGGTGAATTCTTATTTTTCATATCATTTGAAATGAAGACATCACAAGAACACTTTCTCCATCTATTTCTTTTTACTTCACGGGAAATGACAGCAAACCAAGTATATAAATGACACCCATCTCTTATACGTGTTTCCATATAAAATATCTCTAGGATATAATGATTTTTGTTTAAATTAAGCATTAATGACCTATTAAAAAAAGAGTGGAATCCAAAGGAAGAATTGCTGCTGAGATTATAAAAAATAAAGCCTGTATGTTTGCAAGATTTTAAATTGATAAAGGTATAAATTCATACATTATCCTTCTGTATCAGGATACAAAGAGGAATAAATTTGAAAATGTTAGAAAAGGATGGAAAAGAGATAAAATCCGTGATGCCATGAGGGAAACCCACAAGAACAATTAGCAGTTCACTCCCATTATAGGGAGATGAAATGGATGGACAAGGAGGAAAATTCTTGAAAGAAGAGAGAAGTCAGAGGGCCAGAGGGCGGTAAAGGCTTTATTAACTTTGCCACTATTACCCATTACCAGAAAATACTGTCTGTGCCATCAACACAAAGATCCATGCAGTGAAGTCCTCAAAACATTTCCTATTTTACAGGTGTTAGTAAGACCTACAGACTCCGACATATTGTCCCAAAAGCATTATTTTTTTTAAAAGAAGGGATTCAACCATAAGTGACTGGTCTTTATTTTTGTTACCATATTCACCTCATTTCCCCCAGATTTAGTCTTTTTGCCAGACGAACTAAATCTCTTTTCCGAGCTTATTAAATCTCTTTCGTGCTAATGTACTCACTTCCTACAATTTGCACTACATTACCCCAAATTTGTCCTCACTCCGCAGAAGTGCTTTATGAAGACTCTCATTGTTTGCCAAGAAATTAACTCTCCAGAACAGGCAGACGTTCCTATACAAGTGCTAATGAGCGCTCGGCTCCCACACAGCAGCCACCGCAGCCCCCACACAACGGTGTTAAGTATTTAACACCTTTAGGGAAGCCTCCTGGGTTGAGGACAAAGCCCTCAAAAGAGGATGTTCTGATCCCCAGCCCAGGCGGTTCTCAAACTCTGGCCTGTTTGGCAGATCTCAGAATCATGCAAGGCACTTCCTAAAATAAAGATCCCAACGCAGTGGGCCCCGGATGAGGTCCAGGAATCTGCATTGTTGTGAATCCATTCCACCACCCTGCCATCTGTAGTTCTAATGCAGCTAGTTCATGGATAAGGTTTACTGTGGAGTATCCCCACAGCTGCTTGCAGCCCGGACATGATTATTAACAGGACCCCTGCCCCTTTTATTCTCTAAGTATCCTTGTTTGGACAGATTGTCTCATCACCAACACTGAGCCAGCATGAGAGAGTCACTCGCATTGGCCACATTTTGAGCAGCCCTACCCTAGACTGGCTTTAAGGACAGGAAGTGGTCCTTACTGATCTTCAGATCACTCGATCACGATTGCGTGCATTCATTCAACAACTATTTCGGAATGCCTACTATCTGCAAGGTGTTGACCTAGGTGCCGAGACACAGTAGCAAATAAGGCATGTAGACTGTATTCTGTAAGGGTGGAGAGAGTCAGGTAATAAACAGGGAAGCAATACATACACAGAAACAACATCAGATAGAAAAATGCTGAGAAAAAAACTGATACAGAAGTTGACTTAGAAAGTACCTGTGGGTGGAGAGCAAAACCACGGTCAGGCAGAGAAGGCCTGGCCGAAGAGGTGACATGGGCAAAGAACCGGAAAAATAAGTTCTTGATGCACACAGAATGTATGTCAGTGTGGCTGAGGGTAGAGTGGGCTAGGATGAGGTCAGAAAAATAATCACCAGAATGACATAATGAGCGGGGGGGCAGTTGTACACTCTCCATATGCATTAGTTAATTTCATGTTTATAGTAACTCCATGAAGGAAGTACTATTCTTCCCATTTTACAGATGAGGAAACAGAAACCTGGAGATGTAAGTAACTTGACCAAAGACCCACAAGTAGCAAGTGATGGAGGCAGGATTTGAAGCCAGGCAACCTGGTTCCAAAGTCCATGCTCAAGCTCTCCAACCATCTCTCAATGATGATGACAATAATAACTGTAGTAGTGATTATAAAAATAATTAATAATATCAGCTAATCTTGGGTGAGTGTTCACTATTACACTCTTTTATACTCTCATCTCATTCTTACAAAGAATGTCTATGGAAACAGACACTATTATTTTCCCTATTTTACTTATGAGAAAAACCGAGTTACAAAGAGGGGTTTATAACTTGCCCATGGTTGCAAGTCAGCAAGTGTTAGAGCAGGAATAGATTGCCTTGAGTCTTGCAAATCACGAAAGGTCCTATTGAATTAGAAAACTTCGGCCTTTTTCTATATATATGGTTTTGTTCTTCAAATAAAGAGTCCAAATGATTTTCCAGTAATTTTCCTGGCTTTTAATGTATCTTTAAAGTGGATGGAATCTCTTCAGAAGCACTCATGTCTTTTTTCAACATCTAAATGATTTTCTCCTAAATTATCACACTTTATGGGCCTCCCTATATTTCCTTGGCACATTTTCACATTTCTATGCCTTCTAACTGTGCTTTTGCTTCCTTTTGTCACTTAACTGTGCATGGTTTGTGTCACTTCCTTTTCATTTACAAAGACCAGGTCTTTAGGATTCTCCGTTTTAAGTTAAATATTTTTTTGAAACCCTGCTTTCTGCCAAGGGCACAAGAGGTCCAGTTCTTAAGTCTCCACGTACACAGCAGTGGAGGGACACATAGCTGTGTGTCTCTAATACACGGCATGACACAAGAAGCGTCCCTGAACTTATGTGCATGACTTTATCAGCCCACCAATCTCATCCCCACACTCCCACACCATCATCACAAAGTACACCGTTTTCTCTAAACAAAACCACTTTAGGTAATTATTCTGTACTTCTCCCTTTTAAAGTTGTTCTTAAAATCATTCTAAAATGAACACCACATGCATAAAACGCTAAGGCTGAGAGCCACAGTAGTAAGCCCTCTACCCGTGAAGGAAGAGCTTTGAAAATGGGTGGAAAGTAAAAAGAATTAGTCTATGTGTGCTAATTCCAGAATTTTTGCAGACCTGATGACTTCCTAAAACTACTTGCTCTGAAAACATACCCCATTGTCTCTGTAGCTTCATTATCGTTTCACAAATAATAATTAATTTAAAGCACAGAGAAGTTAAATAACTTGCTCAAAGTCACACAGACCAAATGGTAAATACTAGAAATAATCAAAGAAATGGGAATAAATGAGCAGGACACCATCTTCAAAAGGCAAAGAGATGGTAATCTGGAAATCTGTATCAAATCACAAAAACACAGGAGGAAATACAACCAGAGAACAATTCTAAAAAACAAAGCAGAAGCAGACCATATTTAATCTAATCAAAATCTAGCAAGTGTGTTGGAGAAATCACCCAGCTTTAGATTTTCAAAAACCGTTAGTTGTCAAATTAGATGGAAGATGAAAGAAGAAATTGCCTTTTGCTGAGACCTACTGCTAAATTTGGTCAATTTTGTTGTTTATCAGCGCATAAAGTCCTTGCACTTACCATTTGACAAATCTGAAGAAAAAAAAAAAACTTGCTGCAATCAGGTGAAGTAGGTTATTAATGGTTCTGAGCAGATACACAGGATTGCCTCATCCTGAGGCAATTAAGGCTAGGAAGAAAGCGTGTTTAAAATCTCTGAGGACTGCCTATCATGGAACAGGTGGTCTTCTACAATTGCCATTGTTTGTATAATTCTGAATTGCTCAGTTTATTTCTTCTTTTAACAGATCACTCATGAATTCAGAGGTCTTCTTTTCTTCTCAACCCCAGCTCAACAACAACAATAACAACAACAACAAAAATCACCCAAAGGAAGGCTGGAGATTTTAGAAAGCAAAGATTGAAGCCAAAAATAACTACATCATAACACTTCATGCTATCAAACTTGGATGAAAATGGATATATACCAGTGAAAATGAAAACATAAATCAAATAAAACCAAGACTTGTGGGTGACTTTTGCAAGTTGAATCCCTGAGTCACTTTGACCCTAGCCCTTCAGTCTAATACTACTTTCCTGTCAAAATTGTAAAGCAAAGCACTTGTAAATTACTGAGGTCAAGTTCTTGGGAGGGAAAACTTACTGTTTCCAAGTATAAAGATATAGGTAAACAAAATTCAATTCACTGTCCAAGTTACTATTAAAATGTCTTTTGTCCAGGAATCTATCATTAACCATCTCCCCTCCACACACATGTGCACACTAGCACAACATTAGATCGGATAATCCTAAACAATCTCTCAAAGTGACCGGCACTCCCTTAGGCTAACAGAAGTCACACATTATTACCATTCCTTGTATAACTGTCTTTCCTTCTATCCAAGCATATTCAAACCTCAAGTAGCAAAATACCAAATAAAATGACTTAAACAATAAACATACTTATTCTCTTCTTATCATGAAGATGGGAGCTGGAGTGGATCAACATGACCATCAAAAGACTTATTTCTTTCTCTCCTTCCCTTCTGTCACCCTCAGCTCATCAACTTACTCCCCTGATGGTCATAAGATGGCTACAGCATCTCTCCAGACAGACCTAGAGTGGAACCCAGATTCAGTCAATTACATACTGAGTGGATAATTTGTGTTCTGGTGTGTCTGTGGAAATTCCTTCTTACACCTGCTATCTGGGCATAACTCTTTCTAGTATCCCCTTTCATGTTCAAAAGTGTTTGGATGAGAAATTATATGATCACTCTCTTGAATGTTCTGGGCAAGTTTCTTCAATTCCTTGAGCCCCAACTTTCTTTATAAATGAAGATGATACTACTTGAATGAGGTACATGTGAGTGAAAAGTACATGAGATAGCTTATGTAAAGTGCCCAACATCTGGTTGATTCTGAATGGAGAAGAGTTCTTTAGATAAACTGCCTTGATGTTGAAGAGGAGCTGAAAAATGGAAAGTTAGGTAGTTAGAAAAGAACATTAAAATTGTTCAAGTGGCAAGGAACAAAGGAGTGAAAAGAAGAAAGAAATTAGGAGCAAGCTGCAACTGCAGGACTTAAAGACAAATTGACTATGGGCCTAAAGGGGAAGATGCGTAGAAAGAAAACTCCTTGACTGTGAACCTAAAGGACTGAAAACTGGTGATCCTATTGAACAATACATGAAACAGACCTGAAGGAGGGAGAAGAAAACAGACCAAGGAGATACTCAGCTCCACTTTGGACCTGTCTAGTTTAACAAGCCATGTGTTAAGAAATATACATCTCAGGGCACCTGGGTGGCTCAGTGGGTTAAAGCCTCTGCCTTCTATTCAGGTCATGATCTCAAGGTCCTAGGATCGAGCCCCACATTGGGCTTTCTGCTCAGCAGGGAGCCTGCTTCCCCTTCTCTCTCTCTGCCTACTAGTGATCTCTGTCTGTCAAATAAATAAATAAAATCTTAAAAAAAAAAAAAAAAAAGAAGAAAAGAAAAGAAATACACATCTCATGAGAGGGGTGGGGGAGGACTTGTGATCAGTACCTGGCCACATATAGGACTGTTGAATCACTATATTGTACACCTGATACTAATATTATACTGTATGTCAACTCATCAGAATTTGAATTAAAAAGTTTTGAAGGGGTGCCTGGATGGCTCAGTTGGTTAAATGTCTGCCTTGCTCAGGTCATTATCCTGAGGTCCTGGGATGGAGCCCCACATCGGATTCCCTGTTAGGTGGAGAGTCTGCTTCTCTATCTCCCTCTGCCCCTCCTCCCTGCTTGTGTTATCTCTCTCTCTCTCTCTCTCAAATAAATAAATAAAAATTTAAAAAAATTTTTTTTAAATATTTTGGGGGGCCTGGGTGGCTCAGTCATTAAGCATCCACCTCCTGTTCTGATCCCATGGTACTGGGATGGAAACCCGCATTGGGTTTCCTGCCCAACGGGAAGCCTGCTTTTACTTCTTCCACTTACCCTGCTTGTGTCTTCTCTCTTGCTGTGTCTCTCTCTGTCAAATAAATAAATAAAATCTTTAAAAAAAAAAAACATAAAAAAACTATTTTTAAAAAGAAAAAAAAAAGGAAAGAAAAAAGATAAGAAATACACAACTTTGCTAGGAAACTGGAAATGGCACCCAGGGAGTAAAATGGAGCCTGAGGCTGGAGAGAGGTATTTCAGAGTTATCTACATGTGGGGCACCTGGGTGGCTCAGTCAATAGAGCATGTGAGGCTTGATCGTGGGGTTAAAAGTTTGAGCCCCATGTTGTGTGTAGAGAATACTTAAAAAATAAAATAAAAAGTTATACATATGAGATTTTTTTAAACATGATCATCAGTTACTTTTTTAAAGATTTTACTTATTTATTTGTCAGAAAGACAGAGAGCACAAGCAGGGGAGGGGGCAGGCAGAGGAGCCTGATGCGAGACTCAATCCTAGGACCTGGAATCATGACCGGAGTGGAAGGCAGATGCTTAACCGACTGAGCCACCCAGGCATCCCCCTTTTTTTTTTTTTTAATATATATATATTTATTTTTTTTGCTAACATATTTTGCTAACATATTTTTAAATTTATTTTTAGATGTTATTTATTTGTCAGAGAGAGAGAATGAGAAAGAGAGGACAAGCAGGGAGAGCCACAGGCAGAGGGAGAAGCAGGCTTCCCCGCTGAGCAAGGAACCAGATGTGTGACTCGATCCCAGGACCCTGGGATCATGACCTGAGCCAAAGGAAGACGCTTAACAATATGCCACCCAGGTGCCCCCATCAGCTATTTCTTAAGTTTTTATTTAAATTTTAGTTAGTTAACATATATGTAATGTTGGTTTTAGGAGTAGAAAAAATAGAGAATGCTTCACAAATTTGCGTGTCATCCTCACACAGCAGCCATGCTAATCTCTGTATCGTTCCAATTTTAGCACATGTGCGAGCACATCCACATGCAGTTTTAGAAGCTCAGGAAGATATTGTTGAGGGAGAGTATTAAGAAAGAAGAAAAGTAGACCAAGGACAGAAATTTGATGGGGAATTTATATTTAAAGTTGGGAGTTAAAGCTTGATTTTTGTGACAAATTAAAAAGATATTTTAGCTCCAAAGACCTGTTCTTGGTGGGGGGAGGAGGCTGGTTTGGGATTCTGAAAACCATCTGATCTGGATGTATGAATTCACTCGGCTTCAGCTCTACTTCATTCCACATAAATATCCAGTCACATGGAGTTTATGTCAAACCTACAGTGAATGATTAAAAAATAATTCAATCCTCAACATATTGTAAGCAATGCCTATCCCTTTTTTGAAATGTCCTTATGTTGAAGTTCTGTTATTTGTGCTGCTCTTGTCAAAATCACACGCTTCCTCCAGAAGCAAGTGCAGGGTTATTCATCACAGTAGACTGCACAAAACATTCCCTCTGAAAGGAAGGAGCGAAGCATATGTCCCCATCTGACCACTATCTTGCATTGTAGACACTCACAGATACCGTGTTCTGTTTTCTCTAGAAAAGATTCTAGGGGCACCGGGGTGGCTCAGTCGGTTAAGCAGTCTGCCTTCTGCTCAGCTCAGGATCCCGGGATCAGCCCCATGTCAGGCTCCCTGCTCCATGGGGAGTCTCCTTCACCCTCTCCCTCTGCCCCTTCCTCTGCTTGTGTTCTCTCTTGCTATCTCTCTTTCTCTCTCAAATAAATAAATAAAATCTTTTTTTAAAAAAAAGAAAAATAGGGGCGCCTGGGTGGCTCAGTGGGTTAAGCCGCTGCCTTCGGCTCAGGTCATGATCTCAGAGTCCTGGGATCGAGCCCCGCATCGGGCTCTCTGCTCTCTAGGGGAGCCTGCTTCCTCCTCTCTCTCTCTGCCTGCCTCTCTGCCTGCTTGTGATCTCTCTGTCAAATAAATAAATAAAATCTTAAAAAAAAAAAAAAAAGAAAAGAAAAATGGGCGCCTGGGTGGCTCAGCCATTAAGCGTCTGCCTTGGGCTCTGGTCATGATCCCAGGGGCTTGGGATGGAGCCCACATCAGGCTCCCTGCACAGCGGGGAGCCTGCTTCTCCCTCTCCCACTCTCCCTGCTTGTGTTCCTTCTCTCTGTGTCTCTCTCTGTCAAATAAATAAATAAAACCTTTAAAATAAAAGAAAAAGAAAAAAGATACTAGACACTGCTCTTACTTTCACCAAAAGATATAATATTAATAAGAATATTAAGCAAAATAATAAGTTCAACTTCATTATTTAATCTTTAATTTTCATTATTATTTGTACACTTTTGCAGGAATGGTATTTAATGTTTTAGTCATGCTTCCATTAATTTGTAATAGAGTCAAGCGTTTACTAGTTGATCTTTTTCTTCACATCCATTAATCTTTGTTTTTCAGTGGTTTTAGAAAACCTATAATCCAATTCACCAAGCAATCTATCCACATTTTCTAAATATTATCTAAAATGTAACATTCTCTGGAATGGGCCCCTGCTTATCATAGAATAAAATAAGAGGCACCTGAGTGGCTCAGTCAGTTAAGTGTCTGACTCTTAATTTCAGCTCAGGTCATGATCTCAGGGTTGTGAGATCAAGTCCTGAAGTGCTGGGTTTAGAACCTGCTAAGAATCTCCCTCTGCTTCTCTCTCTCTCTCTCTCTCTTTCCTCATCCTTTCTAAAACAATAACAATAATCCCTTCCTATATTCTGATGCTTTATCCCCACATCCAAATAAAGTAAAGTCAATCTTTCTGCTGCATGGAAAATTCCAAAATACTGCCTCTCTGTGGCAGTATCTTGTGGTATTAATATCTTCCATTGATTTTATTACCCCAACTTAATTCTGTAGTGCTCAGCACAAACAAAACAAAACAAAACAAAAAGCCCAATTAAGTGTGCAAACAGCAATAGAGATATCTTCTCCCAGTAACAAAAAAATACCTTGGAAAATAATTTTAACAGCATCTAGATTGTGGCACTATCATACCATCAATTAGAAAGATTTTTTGCAATGGAATAGAATCATGGGGTAGGGGGGGGAGGGTGAAGCCAGCTGGTGACCCAGGAGCACCCAGGCAGGATAAGTGATATTCCCAATCCCCAAAAGATCATGTAAGCCTCCCATACAGGTATTAATGTCAGTATCCCCATTTTAGTATGAGTAGTAAGAACGCCACTCTAATCCTCAAGGTAATAAAGAGGACACTCTCGGGCAAAAAAGCAATTATCTTCCCAAATTTCCAGCCTTCAGAATGCAGCAACAAATTTAGATTATACAAGGCAGATGGTGGCAAATGCCTGACTGCCTGAAGATTTTCCCAACTCAGACTATATACTACAGATATATTTTGTTGGTTCATAAAAGCATGACTGGATGGTCAAATCATCAAAATTACCAGAATTTACTTATTTCAGATAACAAATCATTTCTCCAGATCAGCCCACCTGACTTCGTCTCAGGTCATCACCTTTTTGTTCCGGGATAGAGCCCGGCACTGGGCTCCCCATTCAGAGTAGAAGTCTGCTTGTGCCTCTCCTTCTACCCCTCCTGCTACTTGTGCCCTCTCTCTCTCTCAAATAAATAAACACAATCTTAAAAAAAATCACTTCCCCAGAGCTATTATAAATCTTACAATATCCAAAGCCTTTTGTGTAGTCATTAATTGATGAAATACTGTTTTCTCTCAATATTTTCCTAGAGAAATGACTTAATTTGAAGGGACTTACCTTAATCAGTTTAAAAATTGTAATAGGACCAATATATCATTGTTGGGGGCAAAATTTTATTAATTTGGTTAATTATTACAAAATGAATTAAAATAAAATACAAGGCAATCAACATATTTTTTCTAGGCCACTAGAGAGCACTTCGGTCCCTAAATGAAACACAGAAAAATAAAGTAAAAATGAAGTATGTATTTTAAGTTATAAACTACTAAGCAGATAGTTTTGGATAATTTATTCTACACTGAATTATGCTTTCAGATTTCTACCTGCTGTGTCTATACTGTTGTTGTGTCAGTCCTACCCACACACATATTCTGGTACTAATCTTGGTTCTGACAACTTCTAAAAGTTCATTTTATGTCTATATCATATCACATATTTCATGCTTGGAATCACAACTTTCAGTGAACCAAGGAATGAGGGCCTCCTTTTCTCTCAAATAAGAGTACACTGAAAGGGTGTATTCTCATATCATACCTACTACACCCTTATTCCAGGGTTTTCAGAATAAAATAGGTTTCTAATGAGTGATTTAGTCTTGACATCCTTAAAAATACAGTAAACACTCAGAACTATAATCTCACTGTATTCATTGAGAGCTTGTTATTCCAAAGCATGCACAGATACCACAAAGTTATGAGAAGCATAGATTTGCCTTTCAAAGAGATTACAGTCTATGTAATGTGCCCATTCCCATAAATAAAAGTTGGATGGAGACAAGAAGACCCAAGTCTGGTCCCAGACCAGCTATGTTGATCTAAATCAGTTCATTTCTATAAAGCCTCATTTTTTTCATCTGTAAAATGAAGGATTTGATGTAAGAGATGTTTGGATCTCCACCAAAAACAAGCCTCTTTTATACTCTATTCTAGTATGTTAGTACTCTATTCTAAATGACGGAAGTTGTTGACTAAAGTTGTCTAAATGACGAAAAATTCTCCAGACTCTCATTTTTTTGTTTTAGCCAGGTTTCATGCTTAACCCTTCTCTCTCTAGATCCCTAAAGGTAAATGGATCCCTTCAAATACTTTTAGGCAATACTGGTTGTACAAAAGTTCTCTAAATGCTTATATCAATATAAAAAAGATAAAACCATGAAAGTGTTTAATTCTCCAACTGTGATTCTCTCTAGGGGTGTAAAAACATTCTTTTGAGTTTGTGTGTGTGAGTGTGTGTGTGTGTGTACACAGTGCTGATCAGAACAAACTGGTGGTTGCCAGAGGGGAGGCAGGTGGAGGATGGGTGAAATAGATGAAGGGGATTAAGAGAATACTTGTTATAAGCACTGAGTAATGTATAGAATTGTTTTAGTGTATGTGCTGCCAAAGCGAGCACTAGAATTGTTGAATTATATTGTACACCTGAAACTTTAAAAATAACAAAATGTTAAAAAAAAAAGAAAAGGATAAAGAGAATAATTCCATATATGAATTCACTGTTTTTGTTTTGTTTTTTAACTCTCAACACTACAGAAAATTGGGAGGACATTTGCTCTTTCAGAACTCGAAGGGCCTGCGTGTTTTTGCAGAGACTATACACAAAGAAGGTGTAGCTCGTCAAGTTCATCACGACCAAGCTGGTAAACATCTCCACCTGAAAAACAAACGGGGCAGCTAATAGAAGTCCTCCTGCTCCCAGGAGGAAAAGGAGGCTGGCTACACTCTCAGTTTTTCAGCAGAGCATTTCAGTGCAGGTTGGCACAACATGTTCGGGGATATCAGCTCCAACTCCAAAATATAATGTGTCCAGTGTGAGGTAAATACCACTGCAGTCAATATGAATGAACTGCTTTTCTAGTTTTATTTCAGAGTTGTGTTAAACCAAAAATCCTGCTCTTTTAAGGCTACCAAGAGTTGATTAGGGTAGAAAAATAGCTAAGAACTTGCTATAAAGTTTTAATTGTAAATAAATATTTTCCACATTTACAAAAGCATATACATACAAAAACTAGTCCCAGGCAGCTGCTATGTAATATTATGCTCTTTAATAAATGCCAACATATTAAAAGTGTGACTCAACCAGTATCTAAATTAAAGCTCTCTCACAGAAGCATATTTAATAAGATAGAATATCTAAAATTTGAAACATAACGTGATCATTAGAAAAGGTGTCATATCAATCTTATTCCTTAGCAAACAGTTAACTTTATCATTTGTTACTCTGGCTAAAGACAAATTTTTAAAGACTAGTTCATTACAGGTATCTTTACCCTTGTATAAATGAACAACTTGTTTTAAAATCTTATAAATTTTGTTTCAACCTGTGGGTGTATATGTATGTGTATAGCTATAAATATATAGATTCATCTATAAAGCTAATATTTTAAAATATATTGACCAGTTGAATAATTTTCTTAATTTAATTCACATTTATACTTCATGATATAAGATGATCATACAAACTTTGTTCTTCCACCTTAGTTAATTAAGGTCATACAACCATATTTCCAATATAAGGCTTGTTGATATTGAGAACAACAAATATTACAGAGGAACTTTTCCTTTGGGAAAGTAATTATAATTAACTCCTATCCTCATTACTAAGCATACTAGATACCAAAACTTGACGAAGTATTTTCTTGGTCCACCAATAAGTTTAAACAATAATGTACACTTTCTTAAAATCTGACCAGCCGCAGATCAAAGTCCATGCATATTTAGGAAACTTTATTTTCCCTACCATCCTTAATTTCAATGGCTGTGTTTTGATACTGCCTTGAAATCTTCATAAGAGAGAGAGCATATCTAAGCTAAAATAAAAGGTATATTAAGCCATTACAAGAAAGTATTTTTCTTTTTTGTTGTTGTTGTTGTTTAAAGATTTTATTTATTTGACAGACAGAGATCACAAGTAGGCAGAGAGGCAGGCAGAGAGACAGGAGGAAGCAGGCTCCCTGTCGAGCAGAGAGCCCAATGTGGGGCTCGATCCCAGGACCCTGGGACCATGACCCGAGCCGAAGGCAGTGGCTTTAACCCACTGAGCCACCCAGGCGCCCGCAAAGTATTTTTCAAGAAATAGGAAAAAATAGATCTATTTGATTTTTTAATTATTAGAAAATCATCTCTATTAATAGCCAAATAATAGTTTTTACTCACTTGATTGAATATATAACAACAATAATATAAACCTAAGTCTCTGATTAAATGTGAACCAGAACTTCATGAACTTTTAGGGGCTTCAGATATTTATAGTGTTCAGGAAACTGCATCCACAACTGAGAATAAAAATTACTTTTAAACAAAGAACTATGCTACAAACATTCTTAGAAGTAACTAAAAATTAGCCTTATATTAAAGGAGAGTTGTGGGTGGGGGGAATTCAGAGGTATTTAACTGATAGCAATAGAAAAATATATTTGAATCACTGTATAGTTCTAGAAATTAGATCATTTGTTTGAGATAAATATATCTTAATTCTTATGTGATGAACTAGAAGCAGGATATAAAAACTTCAGGGTTTATGTAGATTATCAAAGATGTCTCATAAAAATTTGAAGGAATTTGAGGTAAACACAAACTATACAGAGAAGTTTGGGGGAGAGTATGGCGAATCAATGCAAATGTTTTATTCTATAGATTCAAAATAAACAGTCCCTGCCAAGTCTTCTAGGATCCCAAGTGTTTCTTAAATATGAGATCAGAACCATTTTCCCTACTTTAATTCTTACTCTAGAAAAAGCGCATATTATAAGGCCTCGTGTTCACTTTCTGGGTGCCTTGTCAGGAGCTACCCAAGGAAGCCTGTGCCTTCAGCCAGGTGGAATTTCATACATTAGCATTTTCTAAAGTCTCAGACTGAACTGACAATCCACGCCCTCCTTTTCTCTAATTCTATGTTTCCTACTCTGACTCTGCGCCACCACCTCTGTTTTCATGTTTGTATTTATGACTTATTTTTCTGGGTATATTTTTTGTTCATCTTTATGGCTGCATACACAGGCATGTGTGTTTGTGTGTAGTAAAATGGTTACTGAAAAATGCAGAGTACAGTTAATTATGGGATTCATAACACATTAACTCAAGGCATCTACTCCATTTTCACTGAAATATTTGAGTGCTGAAAAATAACTTTCCTAAAGAAAGAACACCATTCAGGAACTTGCTTCTCAGGAACTCACTTCAGAAACATTTTGCTTCCTTCTGCCCCTCATCCCATTGCTATCTCTGCTTATGAAACCCTGCTTGCCTTGGGCTCCATGAATAAATAAATACACATAAGCCCTTTGGGAAAATGTTTCTGTACACCTTTGGCTAGAGTCCTGTGGAGTTTCTAAAGCTGGAGGGGATCAACTAATTGAATAGTAAAGTATCTATATATTTTTTTTAAATCTAATCTGAAACTTAACCTACAATGACTTAGTTTTCTGTTCTAATGCTCATTCAGCCCTCAGCTTCTGTAAATTTCAAAGCCTCCATATTTTCTTCCAAAATTACCTTCATTGAAGTCTAGCATATTACGAATTTTGCTCATGTAAGAAAATATGAAGAAGGGACTTGATAAGCCAAATAGTGTGTTACTCAATCAATTTAGTAGAGTTTCCATATAAACTCATGAGGTCTGGAGGTCATTACAAAGAGATTTCTCTTTTTTTTGTGAACATGATCCACACAGGTGACTCCTTATCCTGAAAATACAATTGCAGTTCAAGACAAATCAAAGTAAATGGAAATAAACTATTTGGTTTTGAATGGGAAATTGATTAAGAAGAACACCATAAATAATGGAAGCTTCATGATGAGCCGAGTAATCCCCACCAAGTTTACAGGAGAGGATATTCTTTCTGTGTTAAAATCCTTAACTTTTTCTATTCAGGAAATTATATCTGCGATTAATTGCATCCTTATTTAGAAAATTAATTATTATGGGGATCATCACATTTCCCCCATTTATTCCCCAAGTTTGAGAACCTGTTTTGACCCCGATAATTTACTGAATCACCACCGGAACACAGAAGCCATTCATATTCCAAAA
The DNA here is from genome assembly GCF_002288905.1 of Enhydra lutris kenyoni. NCBI lineage: Eukaryota > Metazoa > Chordata > Mammalia > Carnivora > Mustelidae > Enhydra > Enhydra lutris. The sequence continues at coordinate 41,206,451 of NW_019154086.1, read as the reverse complement.
CCTTCCGTCTCCTCAAGGCTCCCCCAATAGTCCCGAGAGCTTTTCCAATTAATTCCCTGGACATGGCAAGTTTTTTGCCTTAAGTGCAAAAGCTCTGAAGGAATCAGCAAGACTTGGCAAAGTAACTTTGCTTCCACTTCAGGGAGGGAAGAGGGGAAACCTGGTTACCCCTTTTTTCCCTGCCCTAACCTTTTTTCTAAAATCTTGACATCCACGGGGTGGAGAAGTAGGTTAATTAGGCAGGAGTCTCTGGCTTGGCCCCCCGGCTGCGGATTTCAGGGGGCTGCGAGCCCCACCGCCTTTCGAGCACCGAGTGATGAAAACTGGAAGGAGGCCGCGCAGGGTCGGCCGCCGCGCACAATGGCGCAATTATTTGCCTAAAGTTCCATCCTCTGCGGAGCTCCTTGCATAATTCAAGCGTAATTAAGCCGACGGTGGTAGCTTTAAAGGCATGACTTTGAGAAGGGAGGGTGTTTATTTACTTTGGGGCTACGCTTAGAGAGCAGCTTCCGGATGAGCTGAAAAATGATTACAGGAGGATTTGCACCATCTGCGTGGAGAGTTCAAAAAGTTTGTCCTCTTGCAAATCGAAGTTTTTCAAATTTTCCTCTCCCCTGCTCCCCTCCTCGGCCGCAACCCCTTGTCACAGTCTTGGATGCAAGAACAGCTGGCTCTAAAAAAAAATCCACCTGGGACTGCGCTCACATGCCTGATGGTCCAAATGCTGACTCTCACCCTGAGATTTATTCCTCCCATTCAACTACCATACTTTCTACTGCCAGAACTAGAGCTGAGTCATGCCTTTTTGCTCCGTCTCCCTGCTCTGGGTCTCAGAACCTCCGCTGACTCGGAGTTTGGCCCTAAAAAGTCGCCATGGGTAGGAAAAGTTACCCCGCGCTGAATCAAACTCACTCACCCCCTGAAACAATAAAAAAACAAAAGCTAGCTTTGAAGCGAAGGGGAAAGCAAGGGGGGAGGGCAATAAGGTTGTAGTGTTTTGTATTATTTCCTTATTTATATCGAGATAATGGAGATGACCCAGGAGGGATAATCAAGAGTAGTTGGAAATGGCACAACTAAGAAGGCGGCCTTTGGTTTTGTCTCAGCCAGCTCGGGCTGGTTCCTGCCAGAGCCAGGGTTCAAAAGGTTCCACTCTGCGTTGTCCAAAGTTGTAAATATACACTCTAAAATAAATACATATATAGCCCCGGCCTAGTATATAGAACCTAATATATATTAATATGCTTCCTAGTTAATTATATGGGTCCTTAAACGCAATTTTGTCATCACTTAATATACAATTCTAAAATGGCAATACACATGTAATATTTATCACCATATATACAGATATTTATCTTAATATATAATATATACCTACTAATACATGTATCAGTTACTCTTGGGAAGTATGAAAATAAAGCGTACCTATTCATCAAATACGGTCGTACATATTAGGTGAGAAATACAGATATAGAAATATCTATATATCATGTAAATATATTATTCCCATAAATGAGGTCCCCACCAAATATATACATATATACATATACACATACATACATAGTAATGTTACGCCTATGGGCATATGTTGAATGCACACTGGATACTAGGATCTGCTTTGAAGCCGCATTCCACTCCCTTTTTACCTGTTGTTGAAAAACCTGTGGCTGCGATAAGTAGGAACCTGGCGCATAAAACCGTGTTCTCTTTGTTCCCCACCTTCTCAAGCCCTACCTATCACTCCCACGGTCATGGAAAGAAGTCCTTGTTCGAAGAGCAGACGTACAGGGTCCGAGCCAACAGATAGAACTCCTATTTCAGAAGAGGCCCGGGCAGCTCGGGCTACGGTAAACTCCCTAGAAGTTCAACTTCTACAACTCTCGGGAGGAGAGGGTCCGAGTTCCAGGGAAATTAAGGAAATTAAGTCTTAAATCTGCTCGGGACGATCCTCTGGCACCGTGGCGGGCAGAACTGTTGGAGCCAGGTCGTTCGGGGCTCAGGGCTTGGGGGAGTCCTCCACACTTAGCTCTCCGTGCGCCCCTCTCCTGTCCCCCCACCACCCCGCGCGAACCTGGGCCCCTTGGAAACACGTCTTTCCTGGCCTCCGCAGGAGATTCTGGGGAAAGTGAGAAGGAGCAAGTATTCTTTTTCTATAATTCGGTTTCCATTCTTAGGGTTCTTAATTCTGGTCTTTTTTAGGCGCTATTCTACGCCAGGAAAAGCTCTATTTTGCGAAACACGCCCACACCCAGAAATCTTGATCACTGGGAGGAACTTAACGGAAAATTCGTTAATTTTGAGCGACTTTTTCAAAAAGAAGTTAGGTAGGAAGGGGACTGGTGCCACGCTAGAAAAAACCACGAGTGAACCCTCAGGTCCCAGAGCAATCCCAGAGCTTTTCCTCAGCCCGGCTCCGGGCGCCTCCCCCATCTGCCCTGGCGCGGGGCGATGCGACATTCTGCGCTGTACTGAGAACATAACATAAATGTCTATAAAAACTTCGTGGAAAGAATTTGATGAATGTGTCTAATTGGTTTAACCCGCCATCTATTCACGAGAAGAAAAGCTCCGTCATTAGTCTTAATTAAGTTTTTTTTTTTTAAGTCGCTGCCTTTAATGATCATAGAAACCGAGAAATCCAACACCAGCATCTGCGTCATTTTAATTACCCTGTTTATTTGTTGGGGATGTGGCAAAGTTACCCAATATTTTCCCACATGCTCTCCTACTGATAGGGGAGCCCCACGAGCAGGGCAGGCTCTCGTCCAACCCAGAGGAAAAGCGCAGCGTTTCAAAGTTGAGGCTGTGAGTCGCCTGGCGCGTCTTCCAGACTCTTCTGCCACGCGCGCCCCCGAGCGCCAGCTATTTGAGGCGTTTGGACAACTGCCTGAGGAACGATTTGCCATCGGATTTGTCCTCGGCAAATGTCTTACCAAACAAAAACAAAACAAAAACAAGCCCTGCAACTTGCGGATGAATGTTCTAGAAAAAGAGCTGTTAAAAGAGCTTCGTACACTCCTGGATGTATTAGGAGGGTAGTGGTCCCCGTGTAATCTGCCCAGGGGAATCTGGGCTAACAAGAAAAACCTCAGTTGCCACATCCCCTTCCCAGCTGGCCAGAACCAAAAGTTCCTGCCTTCATTCAAAAGTTTCCTTTTAATCCCTACAGTTTTGGTACTTAAGGAAAACCGGAAAACAGACTTCCTAGAAACTGGGACTTGGTTTGAGGTCCCCACCACTAACCCCCACAGCAAATAACACACACAAGCGCGAGAGCAGAACCTGTGTCAGAACGCTTAAAACTCATCCATTCTTCGTGTTAATTTTGACAATTAAGCTTAGATGAGCTAGGACCTCAAGGATTTCTCACATTTGTAAGCCACGGATTTAGTAGCTTCTGCTATTCAGGACTTTGGCCCTAATTTAATTAACCATCAGCTATTCTCTTGGTCATTTAAAAAAAATTAAAAACAATCCAACTTCCTGACCATCAATGGAGAGATGGCAGAAACCTGAGACCTTGAAACCCTTTAGTCTGAGTCAAAGGCTTTTTATTCAGCCAGGCCCTAGGATTTTTTTCAGCAGCAACATCCTGATTGCATTTTAAAATTTTGGTGTGATTTTTACCTCCAACTTTCTAAATTCAGGATTTCAAGAAATAAGGGAATAAGAGACAAACCACCTAAACTGGAGAAAGGGTCTAATTCTCCAATGTTTGGCAGACAATTGTCAATCAAAATGGAATTTAAGACTTTTTCCTCTAATACAGAATGAGGATAATGAGGGAATTAGTGCCAAGAGCAACCAACTAAGTTTTTTTTTCTCTCTCTCTCTCACAGAACTGGGAAGCAAGCTATTTGACAAGTGCCATTAGCCACAGCTCTGAACTTGGCACCGCTCTGCTTTGAGGCTGCTCAAGCTTGGATCTCTGAGCATCTGAACCACTCTGTTGACTTTGGACTCAGTGAGGGCCTGAAAGGTAGACCTGAGGCACCTGGACAAGCCTTGAGCTTGGCTCCCCGGGCCATAATTCAGGGAAATGTGTCCCACAAATCCCTCTGAAGTAGGAGCCACAAAGCCTGAAGAGTTTGTTGGGTGGAGATGGGTCTCGAAGCAGTAAGAGGCCTCATCTCAGGAGTCATTCCCATTAATCCTTCATCTCCTACCTGCTTTGCGAATTTCCCCTTAGCTTGTATACCTCAGGCAGCTCCACGCTTCACTAGGGAAAAGTCATTTCACCCCAGTGAGCTCCCACCTTGCGGAACAGGTTGAAGTCCCAGGGTACTCTCAGAGAGTCCGAGTCCCACAAAAACCAGTCTAAAACTCAGGGACCCATCATGCCTATTACATACCCCTAGTGCTTCCAGTGCAATCCCTACCCTTGTCAGAGTGGGCGTGGGGCAGGTGCCCTGGGAGAGGGGAGGGTGTTGGAATTTATAGAGTTTCATCCTTAGGAGAAACTCATTCTGCAAGGAACCACCCAGGCGGTTGAAACATTGAGGCTTTTCTGTCAGGGCCCCTGAGTGACCCATCAATACCTAAGACCACCCCCCAACACACCCACCAGCTCGGGAAATTTTACTGCCCTGTCCCCTGTTACCTGTCCTTTGTTTCGGACACTTCTCCAAGACAGATAACTGTGGATAAACTGAGAATTCCTGTTTAATGAGATCATTCTTGCTTTCAGTTTTATTGTGATTTCCAAACTCCCATTCTTCCACTCTGTGATTGTGTTCTTTACCCATCCCTATTCTTCCCACCCTCCCCCAGATTCTGGACTTTTTTACACCTGCGCTGTTACTCAAAGAGTAAAAATGTCTGGAGATGCCAGGCTCTGGAGGGGAGAGAGAAAAGAAAGCCTGGTGGCCTGTGGCCCAGATGGGGCAGGGCCATCGTGGGGGTGGGGGGAATATGTGCAGCCTGCCCTGGTCTGTGTTTGTGCACAGAGTTGGCGCAGGGGCAGCAATGGAGTCTCCAGTCCTGGTTAGACAATGGGCAGCTGGACAGCTGCAGCTGCCACAAAGGAGACCCTCAACTGAGGCACTGTTTACTTAGTGTCGGGCCTGACCCCAGGTCCGCTGGAGGCCAGTACAGATGCTGATCCCACCCTGGGAACTCGCTTTCACCCCTCCGCAGTCCGCAATGGCCCTCCTGTGTTTGCAAACAACTTAATTGACTTCAGTAATATTCATATGCTGTCGTTGGCTTTGGAGAAATTGAAGGGGAGACTTGTGGGGCAAAGGGCTGAGGCCTCTGGAGGGTTGGCTCCCCTCACACGTCCAGACTGCCTGACTGATTATCATGGCTTCTTTCCGGAGGAAGCAGAGAGTCTCCGGCTTTTAAAAATTTACTGTTTTAATTTTCCAGCCTCAATGTCCAGAAGCCAAACAGCAGGCCACGAGCCACTCCACAGATGGTAACAGACCTTCCCAAAGCCTGCTCACACCACCAACACAGACACACACAACACATTGCATGCCGGGGCAGAGCATTCTCTTTGTGCAGGTAAAGAAGACATTCACCTAGGACTGCTACTGGTCTATTCCTTTCCATGATCTTCTACTAATACACACAGAAATCACGATCCCTGACTTCTCAGTTTGCCTTAAAAAGAAAAGTGGAAGTCAGCTAGTCTTTCTTGTTAGGTGTATCTAAAAAAACAATTAGAATTTGTTTCTTACACGTGCAAATTGAGGTGCAGCTGGAAAGGAGATGTCTCACTTTAACTGGGTCTCCCCTGCATTGTCGTCCTCTTTGGGGGCCACTCTCTTGGAAAAGCTGCCAGAAGCCCACATCCACTAAGACAGCTGTTGGGACTGCCCACAGGGTGCCCTATACCCTGCCAATCCAGGGTGCCCTATACCCCACCCTTGTCCGCATCTAGGCCTAAAGATCCTGCCGTCTCCTCCCCATACCAAAACTGCCACACTTTTCCTTTGATAATGTCCTGAGCTTAATTTGTTGAGCCAGCCTAACAGCACTTCCTTCCCCTGATTTCAGCAGATCTCATTTTTCCTAGTGCCCTTGTAGAATCGAGGGTGGGGGTCGGTTTTTCCAGAAGCTTCTATGAGGAGGGCCGGGCTGACACCTGCACTAAGACTTGCTAGAGAAGATAGTTGGAAACCTGGCTGGGGCAGAGGAAGCCCAGTGCCTAGTGCTCCCACTCCTCTTTTTATTCCCCTTCATAACATTGTTCAAAATGATGGTCTGGTGCAGATATGACGAGGCCAGCGCCTGCCTTGAAATGGAAACAGAGGACTGAATAAAGAAGAAAAAATACTTTGTAGTCAGCATTGTCCATCTTTAATTCAGAGACGCATCTATACTCCAGGGAGCTCTGCCTTTGATCTCTTTGATTTTTTTTTACACCAGATCTGTTATGGACTAAAATTCCTAGGTTTTCCATAGAAACATCTCCATTCCTTCGGGATATTGATGTTTTCTTCTTCCTGGGGGTTATGATATGGTAAATCAGATTCAGAAAAGAAGGGACAATGCCAGCATTCATGGGCCTGGGGTGGGGTTTCTCCCCGCCTTCCCCCTCCCTACCCTCTGTCCCTCCCTCCCCCTAAATTCTCTCTTCTCTTTCCCTCCCTCTCTCATTCATTCATATTCATTCATATTCTCTCTCTCTCTTTCTGTCTGTCTCCCTCCCTCTCTCTCCGGTTCCCTCCCCTCTCCCTCCCCCCTCACCAGCCCTCCTCCTCCTCTCCTTCCTTTCTTCCTCCTTTCTTTCTCTGCTTCATTTTCTCCCCGTTGTTCTCGGGGAACCGAAATAGGGTTGTGATTCTGGTCTCTTCAAGCCCTTTCAAGCGTCTTCAACTTTGGCGGTGGCAGCAGCAGGTTGCGTTGCCATGGAGACTGTACTGTATGGCGGAGGCAGGGACGGCCGCAGCTCGAATCGCCCAAACAATGCCGCGCCAAGTGCAGGTTTCTCGCCCTCTTCCGTGCACTTTTTCCTTCTAATGGGGCTAGTGGCCTCAAACAGGCGCTGTATCTTGACACGGCAACAATCTCTACCCCCTTTCTTCCCCATCCCCACCCCCGCCCCAGCTTTTCCTTCCTCCCTCCAGGTCTTTGATCTATTAAAAATCAAAAGAACAAAGTCACAGAGGAAAGTTGGGTTTTGTTGTGGCTGCCACTGCACAAAATGGGACTCTTCAAACAGAGTGTGGTGGAACCTACGTCTGACAATGCTGATCCAGGATTGGTTGTAACTACAGGTCAAACCGGACAGCTCTATACAAGAGAACGCAAATCCAGGCCAGCTTCTCTGTCCAAAATTGGCTGTAGGCGCTTCTGGCGGTCAGAGACACCTCCAGTCACGTTTCAAGTGCAACACGAGTGAGATCAGGGTTCTGAAGAGGCCCTCAGGTAAGGAGCCACAACGACTTGAAGCTACAATATCTGTTCAATCTTAAATCATCTTACAAAGCCCCTGTGTAGCATTGGACTCTGCCCAAATCTGGGCACGCTTGGGCTTCCTCCACAGTGCTTGGCACACAGCAGGTGATCAATAAATAATTACTGGTTGTCCCAGCGGCAGGTGCACTGTCAAACCCTCCACTAGGGGGCAGGAGAGGGGGTTTACCCAACAGGAAAGAGCGGTTAGCCCATGCAAGAAACAACGGTATTGTATTGCATACTTGTGATTTGCTAAGAGAGTAAATCTTAAAAGTTCTCATTCCAAGAAAAAAAAAAATGTGTAACTTTGTATGGTGACAGGTGGCAACTGGACTTATTGCAGTGATCATCTCACAGAGTATACAAATATCAAATCATTGTGTTGTACACCTGAAACTAATATATGTCAATTATGCCTCAATAACAAATAAACAACCAACAGCCATACTTTGCCATAAAGGATGATTAGATGGTTGGGGGAAGTGTCAAACTATCTGTAAATAGACACTAAATTCAGGGCCCTCCCCCAAATGGGCGTAACATCAATATCTTCATTATGGTTATGAGTCATTTGCCACAATAATTTCTGGTGAGACCATCTCGGAGCCAAAATATATATGGACCATTTTCAAAAAACCAAGACCATTGTAAGATCATCAGCCTAAGCTATTTATAGCATTTCTTTAGATAATATATTCATCACCCTCAACTTAAATATAGTTGCAATATTAATTGAACTGGTTACATCAGGTCTAATAAGCAAACAACAGGTTTATAGATTGATTTTGTCCCATTGAATTTTCTCTTTTGATAGCAGAAAACACAAATAGATTTGCGTTATATTCATCTCAATTTCAAGTTAATAAATGGATTTTTTATATTTCAAAAATTAACTCAACTTTAGATTCAACATTAAGTATACAATTCCTTTGTCAACCTCTGGCTTTTCCATATTAAAAATTCAAATTTGAGGGACCCCTAGGTGGCTCAGTCGTTAAGTGTCTGCCTTCGGCTCAGGTCATGATCCCTGGGTCCTAGGATCGAGCCCCACATTGGGCTGCCCACTCAGCAGGAAGCCTGCCTCTCCCTCTTCCACTCATCCTGCTTGTGTTCCCTCTCTCACTGTGTCTCTCTCTGTCAAATAAATAAATTTTTTAAAGTTCAAATTTGAAATAAAATTGGATAAAATCTCCAATTTGAAAAAAAAAGAATATACAGAGATCATAAAGTAGAAGAAAGGAAAACAAGACCAACTCGAAACCTTTAAATCTGACAACTGGATTGTCTGGGTAGTGTGATGTCTATCCTAACATTTCTCAAGGAGCTAGTATGCTGATGATCTCTTGAAACATTTTAGCAATGTCTGTAATGTTTTTGGCTAGAAAAAAAACCCAGAATATGTACTAACAAATGGATATTTGACAAAATTAAATTTTTTTAAACTTGGAAAAAAGCTATGAATTAACAAAATTTCAGCTTTTTAACTTAATTCTTATTTTTAATAGCAAGAGAATCAGAGAAATATGCTAATGCAATTATGTTTTTTCTAACGTATATTAGAACAGGATAATTGTTCATAATGTGAGGCAAGAGGAGGGGGAAATTTTGGGTGTTAAACTGTTGCTAAGAATCTGTAAACATGAAAGTATTGTACATACTCTGGCTACGATCTCAAAACTCTAATCCCTAGGTCCAATTCTTCAAAAGCAGACTAGAAATTTCTGCCTTGGTCATTAAACCTTGAAAAAATGAGAATGAAAACTGTTGGCAAAATCAGTTGAGAGACAAATGTATAGACATCCTTGGCCCAAATGATCAGGACTTGGGATTTTATATTGTCAAGTAAACTCAAATATGAAATAAACAGTTTAGCATGATGACTGATAATGGGATGTGTTCTCTAACTGTTAAGCATATCACATAGACACACACAAGTTGAATTTGAAGGATTACATTTTTTCCTGTTTTTCCTCCTTTATGCACATATCTTTGCAGTTTCAATTAAATTAAAAAAAAATGTCCTAGGCAATTGAAAAGATAGAGCATGAACTGGTTAAAAGTTTCTAGACCAGTTTCCAGCCTTCAAGAAGGGATAAGTCTGTGAGGCTTCTTCACAAGCAGATGGAGAGGGGAAAAGGAAGTAACCATGGTAACCACTACCCAGGTAGAAAAGGTGTTTCCATAGGGCCTGAACCTCTTGTTCATTTAAAAGGAAGTATAACCACACAGGTAGTCAGCAAACTCTCTAAAACACACACACACAAAGATTCATAAACAATAAACCTTACCTAGAGAGAGCAGCACTTTCAGTAACCCAGGACTCAATTACTCCCAATTCTAATCACCATCAGCTTCAGTGAAAATGGTCAATGAGGGCTTCGAAAAAGATATGACCTAGACACAACCTCTTATTTTTCCTCCTTCCTCTCATGAAAGAAGTCCTAACCATGAAGATGATTTGCTCATTTTCTTTTTATTTTTTTAAGATTTTATTTATTTGACAGACAGAGATCACAAGTAGGCAGAGAGGCAGGTGGGGGGCGGGGGGGGGGGGAGGCCCCGCAGGGGGGGGCAGAGAGCCCAATGCAGGGCTTGATCCCAGGACCTGAGATCATGACCCAAGCCGAAGGCAAAGGCTTAACCCACTGAGCCACCCAGGCGCGCCGATTTGGTCATTTTCTGATAAACTAATTATTCATCAGAGTAAATCCACACTTCCATGGTGTCTTCTGGCTTGAGAAATTTTTAGGGCACCATTCCCATCCAGCCAGCATCATTCTGCTCTTGAACTTCTATGTTCTTTGGACCTTCCTCTGCCTTATAACTATATCATAAGATCATTTCATACTGCTGAGATCCCATTTAAGTTTCCTCAAAATATGATCCCAGAACAGCAGCTTCATTATCACCTAGAAACTTGTTAGAAATGCAAATGTTCGGGTCCTACCTCAAATCTACTAAATCAGACACTCTGGGGGTAGACCCAGCAATCTATGATTTTTTGTTTGTTTGTTTTATTAACAGACTCTGGGTAATTCTGAAGCTTATCAAGTTGAAAAACCACCAGTTTAAAAAACCCTACCACCCACCCTGCTGATGGAAATTTTATACGTATGAGTTTGTGTTCCTGAAGTCTAGAGGCAACTAAAGAGTCAAAAATAAGCTGTCTGAAGATGAGAACTGAGAGCAGAGAAGTCAAATCAGAGGTTCTGGCCCTGATCTGCTGCTGGTCCAGCCCAGGGCACTGGGGAGCAACCTCACCAGTTCCCAGCCCCAGGTGGCTGAGACTTCAGGGGTGGAAAAGGTGAATGGACTTCTCAGAGAGAAGTCCAGAATGGGGGACAGGGAGATGCTGACCCTTAGATATAGAAGGAAGCAGTGGAGGAAAGAGGGGTCAAAGTTGAAGAAGAGGCTAGATGTTAGGTTCTCCAAAACAGGGAGGAGCTCAAATGCCACTGGAAAAAAGGCAGTCTGAGGGGGTGTCTTCTGTGCATGAGTGAGAGTACAAGTGTGAGTGTGGGCTATGTGTGAGGGGTGTGGGAGATGTGAATATGGTGGGTGTAAGAAGGGGGGAGATGCTAGGGGCATGTGCAGAGTGTGGAAAATGAGGAGGTGTGAAGATAGGAGAGTGACCCATGTGAAAGGATGGGGGAGAGGCATAAATAGCAGAGGACTGTGAGAGGATGCACAGGACACAAAGGGTTATGGGCTGAAGAGGTATGAGGTGGTAAGGGGTTGGGGAGGAGTGAGAGAAGTAAGGAGGATTGAGGAGAGCTGAGGGGCTTGTGGTATAGTGCGCGAGTGGAAGGGGGGGGGGGGGGGAGGAGGAGTTGGGAATAGGAAGGACTGTGAAGGAGTGAGGAGGTCCATGAAGGGCTGAAGGAGTAAGAAAGGGTGACAGGGTATAAGGTTTATGGAGAGGTGGGAGTAGGTGAATGGGGAGGGTGGAGTGGGTAAGGTGCACCCTGCTCCAAGCTGCTATGGAAAGACAGGGAGTACAAATGAATAGTGATTAGCTAAGCATGCAGGACAGAATCAGGAGCCAGGAAAACTTGATCCCTGGTCCCTTACTCCCCCACCAGCCTGCTTTCAAATAAATCAGAGAGTGAGACCTCATCCCTCCAAACGCTCTGAGTACCTGCCATGCTGGTGCTCCCTGTGGGGACTGGCTTCTGCAAGTGACTGATTAACACTGGCACTTGGCTACGCCCTGTTATCAAACTAAGAGACTCAGGGATATGTCAGGTGAGAATGTGGTTTCCACACCTCTCAGGGGTGGGCACTTTCTTGGACCCTGCACTCCCCCTCTAATGCCTTCACTGCTCACTCCTCCTATATTTCTGAATTTGCAACCTTTACAATAAAGAGGATGGAGCCCTTTCTCAAAACCTGGGATTTTTCCATGATGGTCCATAGGAACAGGTCTTAAATCTCCCTTCCAAATGCCATCTGAAACCCAAGCCCTAGTCTGTATTCCCAAGAATCCCCATTGTCTTTGGTAGGAATAGGTAATAACTGCATTTTGGATGCAATAGGCATTGGAAATCAGAGCACAATTTATTTAGTCGGAGATTGTGAATTAAAATGGGGGTAAGAAAGAGTCTTTCTTTCTCTGTACCAAGAAAGTCTAGACCTGTGACCAACTAGGGAATGTCTGGTCTCTGAACTTCAATTTTAGCCTGGCCTGGCTGTCACATGAACAAATTTGGGCTATTCCAGCTCAGGTTTGATAATAGTTAAATTCACATACCTCCAAGCGATCTGTAAGTTTTCATGTGCAGAGTAGAGTGAAATTTAATCGCAAGTAATTGCTGAGGAATTTTTAAAACAATATAAACTGTGTCTACATAAATTATGGGGAGAGAATTAGCTTCAAGGAGATAGAATGGGAGGAAGTTCTGGGGTCTCCAGCACCTGAAACCTAAATTTACTTCTTTACCTTAATTTCAATGCATAGTGAAATACAAAGTTTCACACATCCTGGCAGATGACATTTCATAATCAAGCCAGAAAGAAAATTATTAATGTAAATGTTAACATATACTACAAAGTCATCTAAAAGAGTTTACAGTTTCAGTGTCTGGTAATGCAATCATTTTACTTTAATGAATGTTAATTTCATATGCAAATGATTTTCAGCAGAGATTTTTCCTCCAATATTCAACTCATAAGATTGAATCAGCTGTCTTAATTTTTTGAATATAGATATAAGCAGATTTTTATACCTTTATTACTACTAAATTTTTTGCTTTAAGAGAAATAACATTACTGCAAAAGCTTAATTATTTCCAAAAACAATAAAAGAAAATCCCTCCTTTCTTCTCCATTAAAGTTGTGATACTCATTTGTATAAGAATAGTTTTCGGATTTATGCTATGTTTTTATTTGTACCGATTAATTACTATATGTCCTCTTGAGCACTGCTAGATAAAACCACCTACAGATTTCACAATATAAATATTTAATGGTATATCTGCTCCGGCCAGAAATATGCACAATTTCTAGATGTCTATCATAAATTAATTGAACTGATCATCTCTCATCTTCAATTTGGTTCATATAATTGAATAACCAAATGAATATGTGGACTAAATACTTGAATACTTGATACCTAGGATATATATATGTGTGTGAACTCTATTTTATCTAAGATGTTGATTTTGTTCTAACTTAATGTGTTTTATTAAATATATATGTATTTCAAACTAAGCAAATTTGTAAAATTTTTTGAGTTCCTATACTGATTTTTACAACTAGCTTGAACCTAAGTTGCTTATATTCATCATCATGCATTATAAATTCTAGGTCCCAGTTCACATATAAGTTTAAATGAATTTCATCTACCACAAGCACAGCTACAAGATAACTAGAAACATATTGCTAAAGGCTAGAAACATATTACTGCCTTGCTTCCTCCGTGTCATTGTAGACTATCTCAGAGAATAGAGTCCTAAAGTGTGCATTTCTATATATCTTTAATTCCTAAATTTTCTAAGAGATTGGATGAGAAGGGGCAGAGAAGAGACAATCGAGTCATTTTATCTTAAAATGAAACAATTTTTTAAAAAAATAGTTAAGATGGTTACAAGTTTAAGAAAATAAGCAGATACCCTCTGAGAACTGAAATATGATTTCTATGCATATCTAGTTGCTTGCATTTCCAAACCCAAAGCCAAACTACATAGTCTACCCTTCACATTTTCTGCCAAACTTAGAGACTTGTTTTTGAAATGGTTCATATCTGACACATTATTAGTTAAATAATGAAGGTAAACTAACAAATCTGATCTGTTAATTAAGAAATTTTTGGGAGGATTATTTAAAAATAGAGGCAGTCTCCTTAATTATTTTCTATATCACTTGTATTTACTCTTCTTGCAAGCCTCTCCGTATTACTTCTCTGCAAGATGCTTGTTCTTAAATTTATCTTTTCTCTTTTGCATTCTGGTGTTGCTGTTTATACATTTCTGCTACTTTGGTGCATCACCAAAATTTTATGTGGAATACAGCTTTATTCTGTTTGGGTATTTTGTTAACAAACTTCCCCCTGCTCTGACTCATAGCCCACCAGAAAGAAGGTATATTCTGCCCAGAAAACAAGAAAAAGGGCTTCCAAGGGAGAACTGGTGACCCACCACCTGCAGATGGTTAAAGGAAGACTGAAAGCAACCTGGACAATGTTTGGAGAAAAGCCAGTGGCTCTCAGACATTCAAATTTGTATCCCCAGGTTGTGGCTTGGATTGGTACTGTCCTGGTCAACTGCATCCTCTTGGAACGAAGAAAATAAATACTCCTCTCTCCCAAAGGAATGGCACTCCCTAAAAAGAACACTGCAAGTGTCCCTGTTTTTCTTAATTTGTCCTCCCTGTCTCTGCAGTCCTATCTGCCCCCAGAAATTAAGCCCTCAAAATCGGTGAGGTTTTGCCATCTTGCTGGTAATGAAAGGAATGTGGAAAATTCTGAACCCAGCTAGAAACCACAGCCAAAGGAAATTCATTTTTTTTTTCCTATGTCAAAGTTCAGGGAAAGGCAGTCTAGGTCTCTAAATCATTTCAAACCTACAATGTGGAGGTTAAAAGAAGGTTTAAACCAATTCTAGCTTTTTACAAGATGTTTTCTCCTCCTGCTAAAGTATTTAGTTTTATTGGGGAAAGTATTCAGAACCGTAAAGCTCAGGAATCGGTCAAACTTCCCCAGTCCCACGGGGTTCCCAGAGTCCTGAGAGCCTCTTGACTCACAGGCTCCTCCAGGAACAATAAATCCTCCAGGATCTTCGGGTTCATTTCCCCAAACTCCCCATTACTAATTGTCCTGAGCATTAGTCCCTCAGTCTTCCCCACTGTTCCTCTCTCTTGCTTCATTCACTCCCCATCTTTGTGGAAAAGTCATTTGTGAGGGAACTACATTCTTGTGCCCATTTTATCAATGAAGAATCTGTTGCCTTCCCTAAACATAAACTTTCCTCCACTACCAGTTTTGTCTCCTGGTATCTTATCGACTTTTCTGAAAAGAGGAAAAAAAAAAAAAAAACTGAAGAGAGATGTGTATCCTACATCCAAATTGTCTTGTATTTAACTAGCAACTAGCAATCATCCGACATTAATTTATACGGTTTGTACAAATACCTAAGCTATTTAAAATGCTGCTCTGGGTCGTGTGTGGCAGGGAACATCTATCTGGTGAATAGGCAGTGTCACACGGTAGCATGCTCCCTTGTCAAGGCCGATTGTGTTTTAGGCAAACATTTGCGCAAACATAAAGGCAAAGGTCAAGGACTGTTCAGTCCCAGTATGCGCTAATTCACCTAGCGAACCAATGGGGCAAAAGTTGCATTTTATATGCTCGCCCCGCCAGACCCAGGCGGAGGAGTCGCGCCTGCTCAGGAACAAAATCGCCTCCGATCAACTCTCAGCTCCCTTGTCAATTTCTCTCCGGCTGCCTACTCAATTTCTCTCGGCTCGCTCAGAAATAACTGGCAAAGTCGCATTTGCCAACATCTGGATCAGCTCTGCCCAATCTTTGGTGCAGCACGTGTTTATTCCTCATTCCTGAGTAGGGGAGAACGAATAATAAATAAAATCTGGCTCACGGCAGACGTTTGCAGGTCGCTGTTTGGTGCTTAAATGAACGACCACTCGGCACGGGCGCCTAATATCCATGCCATGAAATACACAGACTAACAATAGTATTCACACCACTGAACCGAGTCCCAGAGCCTCGGGTTAGTGAGAGAAAAGTGCCTATAACTACGCATTCGTAACACATGTCTGTGGAAATGGCGTGCGCGCGTGCATGGAGCCGCCTTTCGAGTTTCTTTGGGGCCACTTCCCCGCAATTCAGAGAACACAGGACATTGCTTTCTGGGGAAATATGCTTCTCACACTAATATGTCTACACCATCCCCAACAAATCACTCCTAGTTATTTTCCTAGTCCCTGAAAAAAATACAAACAATTTCGAGTGGACGTCAACTTGAGCAACTCGGAAGTGGAATACTTTTAGGGTTAAACAAACGCGCGCGCGCTCCAACCCTAGGGTTTACTTTGCATCAATAATCATCTGGCGAGAACCAATGGCTGAGTTTTTCCAAACCCTCCATTTAAGGGAAGAGTTTTTTCCCCTGATAAACCCGAGGGTCGCAGCTGTGCGCGTCCACAAGCAAGTAGTTTACACGTGCAATATTCATTCCTGAGACTGGCGAGCCACTGGCTCAGCTGCGGAGCGGCGCGGCGCTGGCCCGGGGCTAGAGTGGGTGACTTGTTGCCTCTGTGGCTGGAGCGCGGCTCTCCAAAACCCAGCACTCTTGGCTCGCTGGCCCCTGGGACTGTGATGACAGGGGTCGGGAAAAAAGCACCTCCCTGTAAACCACTCGCAAAACCAGAGCAAAGTCGCAGGAGGCGGCCACTCCACTCCAGGAGGGAACCTGGAGTTACTTTCTCTCCCCTAAAAACAACAGGAAAACTCTACTCCAAGCGCATTTTTACTGCGTTCCAAACCAAAGAGAAAACAGGAAGAAAAAAAAAGTAACTTACCCCGACCTGCCACAATACTACATTTTGAGCGTCCTTTAACACTTTGATTCTTCGTTTAGTGCTGCAGCCTTTTCTTTCCTCTTGCCAGAAAACAACTTGCAAACTAGTTGCGGTTTAAAAAAAAAAAAAAAAAAGACAACAACAAAAAACTAACAAAACAAAACAAAAACATCTAAAACTAAATAAAACCGGGTTTTACCCTTCTCACATCTTGCCAGCTAGAATCTGCCTCAAATACTTCTTCCTTCATTCTTTCTTTACCAAAATTTCCAAAACACCACCTGGGCAGCTTCACAAGGCTTAAAGTTTGTGTAGTTTGTGTGAGCAAGTGTGCTGGTGTGCATGTAAGTGTGTGTGTGTGTGTGTGTGTGTGCAGCGCGCGTGTGCGGGTGTGGGAGTTAGTTGCTTTTAAAAAGACGTCGTTGTCATTCAGAGTAATAAAAGTGTGGCCCCCATCTTTGGGTGTGGGTTTTTACATGCACTTCTCATTTCAGTTAACTTTTTTAGAGCTGAGAAAAGCTGCTAGCTTACTTTCTGGAGACTTTGCTCGTTATTCATCTGTTTAGTCGCCTCAGAGGCACAAAAGCGGATCCGCGGCGTTATGAAAAATGGCCTGGGCGCGGAGAATGTCACAGTGGTCGGCGTATTATTTTAGCCGTCTTAAAAAAAAAAAAAAAAAAAAAACTCAGGGAAAGTTTGCTTTTGATGAATTCAATAAAAGAGAAGCTGCAACGGAAGAGATTTTCAGCTAAAATCATACAGCATGGGGCAGAGCTTAAAGCAGCCAGATGGCCAAAGGTGGAGGGACCCTCTTGGTTTCAAAACCCAGATCTAGAATTCCGCGGGCTGAGCTTCTTAGTTTATTTAATCCCGCGTGTATCTTTATTTTTTTTAATTGATTTCCCCGCTCTTTTTTCCACCTCCCTTTTAGTCCCCCACCACTCTCCCCACCCCAGAAGTTGCTGGTGAGACCCCGTCTTGGGATTTGCATAAGTCAGTTTTCAATTTCCCCTTTGATAAAAGAGTTAAACTTTTGAGCGCACGGCACCGAGCAAAGCTAACTGTGAAAGCGGTAGGCCCGCTCATCGCGGGCCATCGTCAGTATCTTCGCTCAAATGCCAGGCCCTTTGACGTCTCAGGGCAGCTAAGACTTTTGAAATAAGGGCTAACATCTTCATCCCACCCAGCTTCACTCCCCATTCCCATCCCCTGCCACCGCGGAAAATCGGAAAATCGAAAGAGTTTGGCTCACCCCTCCGCCTTGTACCCTTACAGATTCCTCCCTTCCGATCCCAACACACAAAAGCATTGTATTCTCGGTAAATTTCTTAGGGGCGCCTTATAACATTCTTAGGGGTCAGAGAGGCACAGATTGGGGTGGCAACAGATTTCAATCCCGATTTTGGGATGGGAATTATGAAATTAATATGCATCATTTTTGAGCTCCATTCTTGGAGTCAGATGTTGGTTAAGCAGAGAAATAGGAAGTTGGGAGAAGTGATAAACGTTCACTGCACCTGGAGCTCTTCCTTTCCAGATAGGGGAAAGGGCCTGAAGCCACCCAGGATCCTATCGCTTGTCATCAGCCCTGATAAGATTTAGTCAGGTCAACGAGTTTGGCCACCACCTCCGGGAAGGCCTCCGGATGTACTCCACCCTAGCCTGACTAAGGCTCTACTGGCCCTGGGAACTGGGTGTGGTGAAGGGGCGGGTTTTCCAAAGGATTTGGTGATTTTGGACCCGGTGGACCCAGGTCTAAGTCTGAAAGATACCCCTCCCCCCAATTGCAGGAGATTTGGGGACATAGGTATGAAAGAAGATATCCTGGAGAGCAAGGAGTAGCACTAGAGATGTCTCAACTTCCTGGAGCCCACCGTGCCAAGAAGGGGAAGGCAATAGCTGAACTGCCCCAGCTTTCCTAAGGGAGAGAGGCAACCCAAGGAAGGAGAACAGTGGACCCTTCGGATGCAAGCTGCTCTAAGTCTCTGCCGCTTCCTGGCTGAGGGACTCTGAACGAAACCATGTAAACTACTCCAACTCTCTGTTTCCTCATCTCTAAAATGGGCACAAAAATAGAATCTGTTTCAAATGGTGTTTTTTGTTTGTTCATTAGCCTTAAATAGGACTGTGAAAGCAAAACAGGTATAGAAAGTGCAGGATAAATGCACTTATGTGTTGGTATTACTGGTGCTGTTGTTTTTTACTATAAATGCTGACATAGGTTTTGCTGTTGAGGGAACCTCAAAGCATAAGCTCCCAGTAAGTGGTTATTTGGATCCATGCCCTCTCTCTGTTAGCTCTGAAGATCCAAAAGTGTACAGTCTTGGACCCTTGGAGCCTGACAGAGACCTGGACAATCCCAGGATGGGACCAACTCTCTGTGACCGCCGCAACCTAGCTCCACAGGGTGCCTGGTCACCCCACTCCTTTTCCAGGGCAAGCTGCAGAACCCCAGGTAACTGCGGGAAGACCTGGAGTAGCCCCAACCCTCCTCCCTTAAAGGTGCAAGGACCCCAGGAAAAAACCTCCAAAGCTGAGTTGGAGAAGATCTTTTGGAAAAGACGAAGGGATGCTTTTCTACCTTTTGGAAGTGAAGGAAAAAGAACCTGAAGAAGGAATCAGAGAAGAATGCTAGGGAGACTGAGAGCGTCAGCCCGTCACACTCGAAGTTCACACCTCGGTTTTCCCGCTCAAGTACTTTTATTTTCCGCAAAGAATGCCGGGAGAAAACATCCCCCTTCTTCCCGGCTGACCTGCAAGGGGGTGGGGGTGGGGGGCGGCCCTTGAATGGAAGTCGCAGCCCTCAATGCTCCCGGACAATGGAGGAAGGAGACACAGCAGAGCACGCACCTCTGAATTACGCGATAAAAACCAATGTCCCCATTTGGGGGCGGGGGGGGGCAAAATACTAAAAACCCACAAGATGTGGGGCTGGCCCGCATTTACCAGCATTTAGTGGCACATAAGCCCTTTGACCACCGCTTGGAGTCCCCCACTTATTTGTGATGTTTGAAGCGTGGAAAAGTCGTTCCTGGGCTCCACCGAGTGTGGGGAGCCAATGAGGACTAGACTTCTGTCAATTTTTGTCTACCCTGGGTATCTTCCTCCTCATACTCAAATTAGTGCACTGTCTGGTATTCCAGGTGCAGTGGTCCAGGTCCTCTGCCACCTCAACAACGAGGGTACCAAAAGTCCAACTCTGACCCGGGCTCTCAGAGTCTTGCCCCCGTAGGGGAAGCTGGACTCTCTGTGCAGTCGCCATCCTCTCTTTGCTGACACCCCGCTGTTGCCAAGGCTCCTTTCCGCGCAGGTGACAGAATTTCCAGTCGCCGGTCACCTTGAATATTTTTATGCCTTCCAAAATGGAAATAGGAGAGGGAGGAATAACCTGACAGGAGTATGTGTCTTGGTCTTTTGTAAATGGGGGGATATCGATTTGGTTTAACCTGAAGATTTCTGCAGCTTTAACTCAGAAATGAACTGCTGGTAGCCAATAGAAGTTTGTGAGGGTGGGGTAGGGTGGGTTTAAATAACTGTCCTAACAGACCCCTGACTTTCTGGGCTGAAGATTTCTTATGATTAATAAATGGCTTTTGCTTTGTGCTTTACAATTATAATAAAACTACTGGGACTCTTCCCACTTAAATAGGTGAGCAGCTCAGACATGATGAATGATGGTCTGTCCAAAGTATTCATTTTGCCTCGACTTTTATGTCACCCCATTCTAACAACTCGGCGGGCCAAAGTTTGCTCACAAATCCCACTTCTACCCCCAGTACGACATCTCTCTTACTCTCTCCCTCTTAATTCTCACTTGTTCTTGGCTTTCTGGGTTGGTTCTGCCTTTCTGGGCGAGTATCAATGGAAAGGAGCTTGGGCACAGGGTGGATGGTGCACCCGCCCGAGGTGGAAGCTTTCGCATTAATTGTCCCAATAAATTGAGATATAGTGTGCATAATGCAATGGAGCAATATGGTTATAGTCCACGTGTATGACTTAATTAAGCTATTTGCAGCTTGATGCTGCAAGTCAACGGGTGTGCAAGTGGATTAACAATTGCCTGCTCCCTTATCCTCAGGATGGCGCATAATTACTTTACTAGCGGTACATATCAATTTTTGATGATTGCGGAAGCCATGCTCGCTACACCAAGAAGCCGCTTAATAACTCTCTGTTGTGTATTAAAAAAATAGTGTTTGGAAATATCTCGAAGTCGCTCCCAACATTTTTATAGGTTCTGATTGTGGCCTTTAATGGGCCGCCGTTTTATTCCTGATATATTTTTTATAAAGGGGCAAAGGCTAAACTACAAGTCCGTGCTCTGAGAGGGAATTGGAAGTCCGCTTCCTGCTTTCCACAGCGAATGCCTCGCACTCGTTTGCTGGAAGAGGACGTAATGGACCTGTATAAAGGCAAAGGCTTGCAACTGGGCAGCCACTTTTGGCTCCTCTCTCTCTCTCTCTCTCTCTCTCACACACACACACACACACACACACACACCTCTTTCTACTTAAGATAATCATGGGAGAATGTGAGCTCTACCTCATTCCAGGACTCCCTTCTCACCTCCACAAATGACACTCTGTCCCAAAGGATGCATGCCCTTCGTGGGCAAGGCTAAGGGAAGTAAGGCGTCTGGTGGCACTGCGGGGTAGTGTGTACTAACACGAGTTGATAAAATTTGCAAGAGAGCTAATAAAATTGCCCAACCTGATGACAGAGACATTGACATTCTGACTTCCTGGGCTCCTTGCCCTTTGTTTAGAGTAAGATGGCGCCAAAGCCCCAGCTCCCTTCCACCCACGGCTGGGGTGGGTGGTGATCATGTGCATTTGTTCCATGTAATTTACTATTTGAATCTTAAGTCAAGACTGGTCGTTTGACCTCTCTGGATTGAATTAAATTCATCACCTATAATTTTATTAAAAAGCCCTGTGGCCATCAATCATAATGAGAGCATGGGGAGTCAACATTTTCTGGGGAAATGTGTCAACTTCACAGACACTTGGCACTTACGCCATCTCTTTCCTGTCCTGGGCTGAGCAGGAACATACCTGCAGTTCCCTCTGAGCATAAAGGGTCAATGAAGCATCTAATGGGTGGTGGTATTTGGGAGCAGTTCTTTGACTATCTAGGACCAAAGTTGGGTGAGATGGTGTCCATCCCCTGATTTAAACCGAGTTCTAAATGAGACCCCTTCCTCTGGACTCAAGAGCTGGTTTACGAACTGTGCACACATCTTCAATCTAAAGAAAATTTTATAAAATTCCAAAAGATGAAACCAAGATCAGAGCTGCTTTCCCTCATTCCTGATACTGCTGCTGTAAACCACTTTGAAATTATAGCATATCTCAGCCGCACTTCTGAGTTTCCATGTTATTGCTTGCTAGTGAAATAAATGTAACAGCAGCCTCATTAAAAATTTCACTGTAAAAATTTCTAGTGGTCTTTTAGACCCAAGTCAACATTAATTCTCAAAACTAAGGTAGCAGAGTCCCTGTTTTGAAGGTTTCCTGGTCGAAGTTGATTTGTTCTTGTACCTGAAGCAGGTGATGTTTCTGCAGAGACATCTGAATGACAGCGGGAGTGAAGGACAAATCTAATAAAGCCTAATAAAGCGTGAGCGTCAAAATGTCATTAAACTTACAAAGATGAGACTCAAAATCACCAAAAAGGTAAATGTCTTCATTAGTCTGATCTCTGAAGACTGTCGAACATTTCATTAATTTATAATTTATGATTGTTTGACAAATATTGAAAAGTATGTAAATATGAGCGGGATAATGTCTTTTCTGCGGGAGATGAGGAAATGACCCAAACTGTACGTGCCTGCAAGATTACACACAGGACCCAGCTCTCTGTTATCAAACTGTGCCGCCCCTTTAGCCAACATATTGTGCAAGTGACAAGTGAAATAGTGCAGATAAACCAATGGTTTAAAACGTAATAAAGACAACAGCCATTTGCATTTTTTACATTTTATTACAAAGGTAATTTACTATGACACATTTCTGAATGTAATTTATGAAAACATGTTAAAGCAATTACATCGTGTATACAGCCCTCAGAGCTACAAAATTCAGATAAATAATAATATTATAGATCTTTAGAGACTCCCTATTGAAAACATATGAAGGGAATCTTTTATTTCAAAAATGAGTTGTACAGAAGAAAATAATGGCATTAAATTTTAAAATTAAGAATAAAATTTTGAAGAACAATAGAAAGTAAATGAATAATATGCTTTGCTGGAGTTCCAAAATTAAATCTTCATGATGACAATTTGCTTATTTCACAGTGCTTATTATCAACATTTTTTTTTTCCTTCCTGGAGTCAATGTTAGGTGCAAAGTATTAAAGGCTTCTTGGGAGGGAGATACAAGAGGAATTTATGTTTCCTTTTTCAAACTTCTGAGCTCATTCCTTCTCTCCATTTCTCTTTTCCAAAGCACAGTACTGTACCAGCTTTAAAAAGTAACAGAGAAATCCATTCCCCAAAGGTCAGTATGTCTGAACTTATCCTTCAAGATTTTCTATATCAGCCTGTCATAAGCTATTAAAACAGAAGATTCCGTTGAGGGAATGAGAAGAAAAGTTTACAAAATAGAGCATGAAATAAAAATAAGGGACATTTCATTTCTCTCCCCACTCCCTAATAACTCCATAATATATTTTTAAATTGGGAATGTATTTTTAGATACTTCAGATTCAGCCTCCAACTATTTTTATCAACTTTTCTTTGGTGGAGCAAAGGAATCTTCCTTTTGTTTGCACAGGTACAACACTTTGTAAATGTTTAACTTTAAAAGAAAACTGTAAATAGTAAATCTGAAATGGGCACTTTTCCTGCCTATGGGGGGCATACCCTGGGTTTATTCCACAACTTTGAGACTTGCTTGAAAGATCCCTTAGGAATGTTACCTGCTATGACAGACTTACAGCCATAAATCCCCTACCTGCCATATTAAAATCTCTCCAACCTAAAGAAAAAGGCTCTTGACACCACTCAAATCCAAATTTGTGGGTCACCAGGTGCATGTAATTATTGTTTCCTGACCTTCTTTTTCAGTTGGAGGTCCTACTAGCCCACAGTAACTGGCCTCCAAACCTTCTCCTCCTCCCCAGTTCAAACACCCAACATCCCCAAATGGATGCAGAAGGACTGCGGCTCTTAAGGAATGCCTGTAGAGTCCCACCCAGCTATTAAAGGTGGGGCCATTGCCTAACGTGGTCTCAAGTCGCCTCCAGAGCAGTGGGCAGGTGAGTCCCTGCCTATGAACTTCTCTATCTTGCCTCCGGCTAGACGTTTGGCACGAGAACTGACGACACCACTACTAACGTTTCCACCGCCAGGTGAAGCTAGCGCAGCCGCTGTCCCACCAAAGATCCCTCAGGTCCGCACTGCTGGTGGACAAACCCTCAGCCCAGCGGGCCCAAACTTCGTACGGATCCCTGACTGCTACACTATCATTTTAGCGGCGTGGGTTGCCCTTCTACCCTGCGGTAGAAGTGATTCTTACTTTAACGCTGGGATTCGCCACCCCTCCCACCCTCAACATCGATCCCTAACCCAGCCACGGCTGGTGCCTAGGTCTGATAGCCCTTGGCCCTAGCCGGGTGTCTGCGACTCTCCCTGTCCTCCAGAGCTGGACTGGGCCAAGGAGGTGGGCTGTGGGTTACTTTTAACCAGGGTTAAGTTAGTCCTCGGCTCCAGCCTTTGTCTCTCTTGGAGTGTTTAGGGGCTGCATATGCTTTTGTGTTGCAAACAGCAAGCGGGGTCCCCAGGAGTCCCTGACCCCATGCCTTGGCAGGAGCACGGTTTCCCTGGACAACTGTGACTGGGCGGGCTCCTGGCGGCAGTCTTGCGCAGGCACGCTGCCACGCACCCCGGCGCCAGCGCAGATTTGTGGCGCCCCGCACACATAAAAGAAAAGTTCCTGAAGATGATGGATAGATAGATAGATAGATAGATAGATAGATAATAGATAATAGATGGATGAATGAATGCACTGACGGTGAACTACCTAAATGCGTGGACTAGATAGAGAAATACACTGAGGGAGGGGATCGACAAAGAGAGGGAAGGAGAGAAAATATATACCTGCTGATGTGTCAACGTCAATGGGCAAATAATCTCCTAATAACAAATGGAACAATACAAAGACTGCATTGTTTTCTATTAGGCTCTCCATAGATGACCTTGTTTATATCTGCATGGCCATGTTTTGAGGACTTAAGAGATATGCAAAAACAAACTTTCCCGCGGTGTATTTTCCCCCCTTCTCCTCTGCTTGTCAAGATTTTCTTTCCAAATAGTCAGATGATTTTAAAGAGAAGGCAAAGGAGAAGAGGAAAAAACCTCCACCACCACCATCACCACCCAAGAAATGATAAATAGCGTCGCATAGCTAATCGCTGGAGGGCGCGTTTACCAATTCATAATCATTTATTCTTGGTGATGTATGGCTCTTACACTTAAATCTGAAAAGCTTCTATTTGAAGGTATAAATAGCTTTTTTTTTCTTTCCTGCAGTAAACCTTCCTGCATTAGCAGTGATTGATCTCATGTACAATTCGTCCCAGAGTGCTATTTTACAGGGGGAACACTAGCTTTTGGAGATTAACTGGGGAGTCTGTTACATATTAATGAAGCCGGGAGATATACTAACGTTTTGGTAATTTAGTTATTTGTGTCTATAGCTATCGTCGTTATTTTCTTTTAGACCCCTGCGGTTGTTATCCATCGAATTAAAAAGTGGTCCTTAGAATTATTTTTTTTCCACTGGCAAACTAAACGCCATTTAGTGTGAAAAACAAATGTTGACTTCTCTCTTGAAGGAAGTGTTTCTTGGCAAGACATCAAAGTGTTCTAAACTGTATTAGTGGGTTATGTTAGTTTTCTTACCCGGAGCTTGCACTAAAGTAATGACTAACAGGGGGGAAAAAAGAAAAAAAAAAATGTCTCAGCCTGCCTTTAAGACAAATTATTTAATCTGGTGGAAGGGGATAAAGTTAAAACTCTAGGATAAACGTGTTTTTGGCAAGAGGTTCCCCCAAACATTTGGAAATCCAAACTTAAGGTTGAGAGTAGGGTTGCGGGAGAAGCAGAGGTTGCTCCTTGGTTTGCAACTTGATAATATCCTGCCAAATGAGACATCAGCATCATTATTGCCTGCGTTCATGGAGAAAGACTTCGAGTGAATTGCAATCCAAATAAAACTCACATTCCACAAGGCAGTTGCTTCATGGCCCTGAATAAAATAGCGTTGATTCTGTTTTCTTGTAGGATTTTGTGGGGAGAGAGTGTATAATCGAAAATGCTCTGGCTTCCCACAGAAGACCTGGGGGAGTGTCTCTGGGCAGGTAGCCTCTTCAGATACCCTCTAATTCCCTGGTTCTTTGGGGGATTCAGGACCACTGCTGATTGCAGGAGTAGGATGATAAGAGGAGAGAAGCTATTGTGAAAGGCTGTCTTGGAGGGCTGTGAGCACCTACATCAGCCTCATGTAACAAAAGGTGGATAACCCATTTCCACTTCCACGGAGTCTGGGAACTGCCTGCTGAGTTCAGGAGAGGCCAGGAAGTGGCATAACATCCTCTAGGGACACTTTTGCTCCTGGGTCTTGACCATATGAATCTTAGCTCCAAAGCCCTTCTGATCCCTACCCTAGGACGGATCCTTCTCCTGTCCCCCAAAACAGAGTCCCCTTTACATTCCCCTCCCACAACCAGTTACCACCCTCCTCCCAGAAGCCAGGATATGGAGCTCTAGATTGTGGGGGCCTTCGAGGCAGTGTTTGCTGTGAGGCCAGCTTCAAGAAGCAACAAACTTTCCAGGGCCTCAAAACCTCAAGAAGCGGATGGCGTCAGTTGGCCGGGGCGCGCCCCTTTTGTTTTGGGGGGCGATTTATGTTCTTTATAAAAATGTGGTTGGGAAAAAATAGAAAGAGCCTTGAAAATGTTGTTACAATGAAAAAGGGACAAATTAGAAGACATTTTCCGTGATCAAAGGCGGGAGGGAGAGCGCGCATGGGCATTCACAAAGCTTGACTTATTCACTCCCCTCCTTTGCAAGCCGGGGCAACAAGCGTGTCCCCCATTGACAAGGCGCCCTATTCAGACTGCAGGTGCGAAGTGGGCCGGCGCGCCCGGCCACATTATGTCAAGGTTGTTGGAGATTAGTGTTCGGCCTTAATAACTAAAGCGCTTGATTTACATTGGAAAAAAGCCCCCTCAGCCGTGAAAACAAAATCGTTGAACGCGTGATCATTGCGAGGGCGGCTGATATCCTAATACTCGCATTGTCCTAGGCTGGGCCTAGGCGAGACCGGCCTCCTCAGAAAGGGCACAGCCTGGGTTGCTGGTCATAGACTAGGACCCCAGATTCAGCGGGGGTGGGGAAAAAAGAGTGATGGGTGGAGTTTTACTGGAGTGCAAGGAAGACAGAGTGGGGGCTTCCCTGAGAGTTCAGATATGGGCTCTCAGCTTTGACAAAGCCTGGGATAGGAGAATCATGGGGGCTCCAGGGCCTGAGATCAGGTCCAGTGGTAATATCTCAAGGTTGCAGGCCCTCCAGCATTACTTTGGGGGAGAGCTGGGAAACTTGTGTTGAAGTGTCATGGGCAATAACAATTTTACTCACAGATGGTCACCTGGGGGTGACTGGAGAGCTGAAGGAACTTACAAAGGACTAAGCACACCCCCTGACAGGTGCCTTCAAGAAGAGCATTGCTTTCAAGCTAAATCTCTTCCTCCAAGAAGAGCCCATTTCAAAGAAGTGCAGAACAACTTGCAGCCCTGCCTCTCTTTCTGTTGTGTTTGCCAGTAACTGAGGGAGGCGTCTACTTTGGCCTTGGTCCTGCCTCTCTCTCTGTGTGTATTTCAAGACAGATTCCATTCTCTCATACACTATCTGTACTTCCCATACAACCCCCTCCCCCTCTCATGAGAAGGGATCCAGAGAACAAGAAAGACATCTGTGGTTGGAACCTAAGAACAAGCATTTCAATATGGATATGTATCTATTCTGACTGCAGTATTTTATTTGCTTATTTACTTATTTTGGGGAGGACAATCTACTTAAAGCAATTTCCATAAGATCTGTCTTAGAAGAGAAGGTTTGGTGGGGACAAGGTGAGGAAGCTGTTAGCTATTGTCTGCCCCTGAAAAGGTCGTAAGTCAGTGCCTTGGTAGCTGACCTGTCAGGGGAAGGTATAAAGGCTTTATTCATGCAGTCGCTTCAGTGTTCTCAGCTCTCACAAAAGTGTTTTTATGATTCAATTTTCTTACCTCTTTTCTTAATTAAAAAACTGAACCATTAGAATAGCACCTGCATCGTGTCCTGACGGTGCCTGCATACTAATTCCAGAGTCTTTACAACCAGTAATTATAACATAAAATCAGAGATTGAATAAAACAGAAGGATTTTGTTTCCAAAGCCCTGCTAATCCCCTTTTAAAAGGGTCTGGTGAAATAATTCAGAACAGTATCCGGAAGTTGGATTACCGCTCCTTTTTTAACTTTTTACAATGAAATGATATTTCACAGTTAAAGGAAGCTCTGTTTTTCTACAACAGTTTTTTTTTTTTTAATTGGCAGGTTTTTTTGAATGATAGAAAGCATTTGACTATGGAGTCCTTGCTTACTAAATGCACTGGCGGAAAATGTAGGGGAAATTTTTATAGCATGTTGAAAAACTTAAATTTTCTCAGGTGAAAGTTGCTGCAGTGTGACTGAGAACTGCTTATGTACATGAGGTATTAGGCAACCTTCTTCATTTCTCTCAGAGGAATTAAATAAGCAAATCTTTCAGGGGCAGATGCCTAGTATTCATGATTTAGAAATATGCACATTTCAGGCAAAACACTTATCACTAAAATGCTGGGTGAATCTTTTTAAAACTTACTGAATACATTGATGAGTGCAAAAGCTAAAGACCTCCATTAAACCCTGAGCAAAACCTTGCAGTAGCTGAAGCCAAGGAGCTTGAGCTGTCTGCATTTTCTCCCCAGTTCTGGCAAGGAACACTATCTTCATCTGGCTAATCTGATGTTGCATGGGCCAGCTGTTAGCCACAAACATGAAAAAACTGGGTCATCCTTTTGATACTTGGCATAAATCATCTGATAATATTGCTGATGGGGTTTTTTACCCCTTCTTTTGGACATTATTCTACAACTGCATAGTACAGCCAAAACCATAGAAATTTACCCAGTTTTGGTTTCTTCCCTCTGCAAACATTTCCCAAGGCTGCCCTTTCATTATGAGGTTCAGAACCATGTACAGCTCTGCCTGACTTGTTTTGAATTGATCAATATTCTTGCCCTGCATGTTGGCTCATATAGAGTTTCACTGGATCTAAAGAAGCCAAAAAAGCAAGACAAATTTCAAATCCATCTCCCTGGTCATATTTATATTTGATTAACTTGTATCCTGAGGTTTTTTAATTTTTCTTTCTCTTTTTTTTTTTTCTATGCAGCTGTTTTGGATGTTTGCAAGGCTACTGGAAGATTCAGAAGCAAACCCCAAGACTTCTCCTAATTGTTTAATGAGTTTCTTTTTCCTGAATGGTTTTGGGATCTGAACTTTATCAAGTTCCTAGAAAACTCTCATTTTCCCCATTGAAGATATCTGGGCGAAAAAGCAGTGCTGTCCTGATGCCCAGACAGGAAGTTTGTGACAAGTGGAACATTTATTGTGGTCACCTGATGACCAAGACATTATTAATCTTCCCAGAATGAAAATTCAGTACAAGAAAACTATGATCATTAAAAAAAAAAAAAAGGTTCTGGGACACCTGGGTGACTAAGTAAGTAGAGCAAGCAACTCTTGATCTTGGGAATGAGTTTGAGCCCCATGTAGGATGCAGAGATTACTTAAGAGTAAAAATCTTAAACCAACAATCAAAAAACTTCTGATGCCTTCCTGGGAAAAATGTGCTTTTGTGTGATTTCTTTTAAATTTTTTTATTTTTTTATAAACATATAATGCATCATTAGCCCCAGGGGTACAGGTCTGTGAATCACCAGGTTTACACACTTCACAGCACTCACCATAGCACATACCCTCCCCAATGTCCATAACCCCACCCCCTCTTTCGACTCCTCTCCCCCCAGCAACCCTCATTTTGTGTGAATTTTGTCCAAACGCACAGGTCCTGGGTCACCCTTGTCCTCCACTCACATATTCCCTCCCTTCACACCCAGGTTTTAAAAAATCCAATGCCTACCTCACACATAAGCTGCAGACTTATAACAAAAATAAATGAACCTCTGGGCAGGGCGGGCCATAGAGTGGTACTGCAGTACCATTGTCTTAACAAATCATGGGAGTGACATCAAGATGATTGGGTTTCTCCAGCTTGGACCCACACTGTAATAAACTGATTCCCTCTCATTTTTCTTGGGCCTTTTAGAAATAAATTACTGACTATCTTGGCGTCCCATGGCACCAAGCTCTAGAACTCTTTGAAAACATTAACTCGCAAGGTTTCAGAACACTCATCTAGCCTCAGGGCTGCCTGGAGAGGTATGCCCAGACTCGGAGCTTGAAGCCCCAGGAGGTACCACATTTTCTAGTGAGATCTGGAGATCTGATTCTGGGAGGAACTAGGGGACATGTCTGAAAGATGAAGTCGGAATCGTATAAGTGATGCTAACATTAACAAGCATTTAACAACATGTAAATGTTAAATGTTTCAAGGAATATCTTATTTAATGCTTGAAAGAAGTTTGTGAGGGAGATTATTTTAAATTCTATTTTACCAGATGAGGAAACTGAAGCACAAGGAGGTTTCATCACTTATCCAGGGGGCAGAGAGCCCTATGTGGACAAGCCTGAGAGACTGGCTCCTATCCAAAATCTTCCCACCATGCCGGAAGTTTTTGCCTGGTGCTCTGACTCAGACGACAGAGGAGGAAATGATCGGTGGAGATCATTAGCAGGCTAAGGTACCCCCAAACTGTCCTAGCTGCAGCCACTCCGCGGTGGGAGAGGGGTAACCCCCAGAGGACACGTGCGTTTGTGTCTAGGGTGAGGCTCGCCAAGGGTACTTGAGGACCGGTTAATTCAAACTCCCCGCCAAAGGTTACACCATTCAGCATTCTGCCAAAAAATAATGGTTTCTGGAAAGAAGCCTGAGCTCTCTTAGCGTCAGGGGCGCTGAAATGTCCCAGAGCACGACAAGTACTGGATGCCAAGGGCAGCCACCTCTCCTCACATACTCTTCTCCCTCCACTCCCAGGAGTGGTTCCCCCTAAACTCCAGGGCGCCATCGCTGCACAGCGCTATCCTGAGAGGGAGGCCGAGGGCGGGTGAAAGGCCTGAGTTTGGGCTCTCTGTGTGCGCGGACCGAGCGAAGCGGTGAGCTGGAGGTTCCTTCCTAATCCCCACCTGCTCCCCAGCACCATGACTGTCGGTGGGCTTTAATGAGTTCTGTCTCAAGGAAGCCGTGTAGGAGAGACTGAAGCAGCAGTAGAGGCCCCTCTAACTTGTCCCTGAGCCGCAGGAGGGGGACCTTTCCTCGAGAGGGACGGGAGGGGGCGCAAATCCCTGTACTGAGGTCCTATGACCCTCCTCCCTCGCGGCTCCCAGCGACTCGGACCGGTCTGGCCAGCCCCTGGGGCCTTCCCCTTGCTCTTTTCACACCCGTGCGTCGCCCTCTCGCCTTTGCGTGCCGGGGTCCTTCCCCCAACTTTCTCAGGACTGCAGCCTTGGCCCCAAGAGCTGCTTCTCCAAGGTGTTCTCTGAGGCGACCTAGCACTCCAAACCCAACAGCTGTGACCCTCCCACTTAGCGCAGCCCCCAACTCCTAACCAGACCCACGGGAACTAGTTGAAAGCGTCGAGGAAACGTGTTTGTGGACCGGGAGCCTGCGCAGGAGGGGCTGGGGTGGGGCGAGGCGTCGCCGGAGCCCTTGGGGCTCCGTGAGCTCAGTGGAGGTGGTAGGAAGGCTCCGACGTTTTTAAGAGGTTCTGTTACACCTGAAATAATTTCTCTAGTGGCAGAACCAAAAAGAACTCCCGCACCCGACGCTAAAACCCGCTGAAGATCGAAGTCAGGCCCCGGGAAGAGTCCCTGTGGGCTGTGGCCAGTCTCAGGGCTTGGCCTTTCGCCGCAATCGGATGGGAGCCTTGAAGTCTGAGGGAGTGGGGTCCAGCTAGGAAGACTCCTGCGGGCAACTATGCCCGAGGCTTAAGCCAGCTTCTCCCATTTTTTTTTTCTTTCCCTGTGTTTATTCCCGACAACTATTAAGCTTTTGTCTGGGAAGTCAAATTGGTTCGTGAGAGGGCGCGCCATGTCCGAGGAGTGGGAAGGCTACCTTTCTGAGAAGACATTGAGAGCATCGGTTTAATTTTCCCCCTCCTATAATGTAAATTGGCTGATGAATGTCAGTGTTACTGGGGTGAAATTGGGGGCGAGGGAGGCCTCCTTCACAATGGCCTCTTCAGTGGGTCCCTCCGTTTTGCTGCCTGGAACAACTAGGCTTCCGAGGTGTTCCTGTAAAACCGCGAGGGAAGGCAGGGAAAAGGACTGGAAGCTTCAGGAGGACCCCAGATCTTTCCCTAGATGACGAAGCAATAATAACAGGACACTCGAATTCAAAAGAGGAAGGGAAACATCACAACATTTATTACCAAAGAAAACTGCAAAATGGAGCTCCATGTACACAATGCTCTTTGGAGGGAAAGAGAATCACAGATTTTAATTCATTTACATATTTACAGCAAGATTAAAGCCACAGCTTTCAACTATGTTTTTCATTGAACAATCACTTTCAATCAAATACAAAACAATTTTTTTCCCTTTCAGGTTAGTTCATAATTTAAGGAAGTAAGGGGAGAGCTGATAAATCACAAACAATGTGGGTGGAGATGTACCAAATAGTCTAAGATTTCAGTCAAGCTTTGTGCATGTGTGTGTGTGTGTGTGTGTGTGTGTGTGTGTGTGTGAATTTATGATTACAAAACATTTGCCTGTCTGTATAATTCACATTCATTGCAATCATTATATTTTCCCATAAATTAGCGATATAAACAAACATATGGGGACCTCCAGTAAACAAATAAAAATCAATATAAGAGACAACATTTTGCAGCAACTATAATAACAGCATGGGTTACAGCTTGGGGAAACTTCTTTACAAATCATTTATTCGGCACACACAGAGTGGGGATGCCGGTACATCCTTGTTTATTTAAACCACCTTTAAAACCACATTGGGAGGTTTGGGGAAAGCCGGACAGGGTGAAATTTTCTTTCCAGAACTGCATATGTGGATGGGAGGAGGGTATTTGCATGCACTTTGGGGACACTATCTTGTAAACTGAACTTTCTGAACTCCAATTGCCAAGATTCTGAAGAAAACAGGAAATTATAAAAAAAAAAGTCCCTCCCTCAAGCCACTCTACTTTCTATTAATGGCAAAAGGGGCTTTTTGATTGCTTGCTGCTAGGAGGAAGAAACACACAATGGGTCTATTTTTAAGAGGATCATCTTTGAAGGAGCAGGAAATATTAACAATTGCTTGGCTGCAGCCTTAGGTTCCAAGGATGGTTGGCAAGAATATTGGGAGTTTGAGGGTCCCAAGGAGGCTCATCCAAGTACCCCAATGGGACTGATGAGTGCAGGCCAGTGCAGAGAGAAGCAGACACACAGTGTGTGCTTGGGGTATGTACCCTCTGCCTACACCTTCTCTGCATTCTTTCCCCCCTGTTCCAGAACCAGTGTAAAGGGCCCCCTCAACATCTGTGCACCTTCACAGACCTTGGACCTGATGTCTCTGTGTCGCTTTTGTTTTTTCTGTAGCAGGACTTAGTCCTAAAGTTATCAGTTGGTGTAGTGTGCATGTATTTTTAATTTCTTAAGAGAAGTTTGATTTTATCTCTTTAGAAATGGTTTGAAACTAACGGGGCAGAGGGAGTTTGACAGAGAGGAGAACAAATCGCTGACAAAGAACCTTTTACGTTTCATCAGCGTTGTTAGGACGACAAGCAGGAATGTCTCAGATAATAACTCCCACTTCAAAGATTTCTCAGCTCAATAGAAAGCGGACCATCCTTTTTATTCAACCACAAGGACTGGCACTAAAGAAGACTCTACTGTTTGATTTTTTTTTTTCACCATGTTTATTTTTCCCCTATTCACTGGGGTACTTGGATAAAATAAACAACAAGACAATTAAGGGAACATGGACTTCTAACTTTCCTGCCATCTTCCCTATCCCCTTGGCCTTGGGCTCTTGAGTTCATGCCCAGGGCCAGAGTAGGCCTGAGGGGTATCCTATACCCCACGCCAGGAGAAACAAGTGTGGGGTGGGGGCTGCAAGAGATTTCTGGGATGGAGGGGCAGAATGGGCTGTTCTGGGGGCCAGAGTGGAAATGTCCCAAAGGCACAGTCTGAACTCCACCACCGACCTCATCATCCAGGGTGCCCCCTCCACAAGTGCCTTTCAAATTCAGGCCTCCACCCTGCTCAAGTTGCAGGAGAGGCGCTTTGCACAAAATGGAGCTGGGGATGCTCATTTGTTAAGCTTCTGAGATTGCCCTGAAGTTATTTACTCTTGACCCAGGAGCTTCTTTGGGGCGCAGTCAAGATGTACGGAGTCCGGCTCCTCCCTTTCCTGAAGGCGTCCCTGGCACAGAAGCGACCCCTCCCCACAGAAGTGTGGGGTGAACCCCTAAACGCGGGCAAGGCTGGTCCCAAAGAGGAAGTATATACTGGAGAACGCAGTGACAGTATTAAATGGCGTGAAAGCAAAGGTCAGCGCAAATGTATCTTAATAGAGTGTCTGCAGTGAAGTGTGCCGCCTTTGAAGCGGCCGCTCCCCGCGCGCATTTCCATGGCGAGCCTAACGCGGCATGCTGATGCACCGTCAAACTCACACTTTCAACCCCAAAACCCGACTCTTTGAACAACCCGAGCTTGATTAGACCTTTCTCCTTTTCTTTCCCCTCTTACAAACCATTTCCTCGCCTTTAGAAACTCGCCATCAAACCCAAATGCGCCCTCTGATCACCGCAGAAAGCAGAAACAAAGAGGGCTGAGCGGCGATTCAAGCGGCCCTTTTCTTCCCTCACATTATTATCCATTTTTATTATGATCGGGAACAAGTGCCCATTCGCGTGGGTTTTGTTTACCGGAAATTAAATGAAAATGATTTAGTCCGCGTCAAACAAAAATATATACTTGTATACACAAGAAAAAAGGCCTGTTAGACGTAAATATTATGTCCTTAATGAAAAGCCTGGATGGGCTCCAGGCTCGGCCTTTCAGGATTTCAGTGCAACTTGCCCATTGCCATAGAAATCCTAACTTACCATGAAGATGCACCGTGGCGAAGAAACATTGCTTTGTGCGCGGACCCTTTGATGTCGCAGGCTCTAGATGCGGGCGCTCAGCTGCGTTGGGCGAGATTACCTTGCGAGCAACGCGGTGGACATCTGTAACAAGCAAATGAAAAATTAAAGGCTATTAGTGGCGGACCAAGCATTTTTATTTTATTTTACTATTTTGGATTGGAGTAGAAGGCAAACCGCGGTCTAGAAATAGAAGAGAAAGAAATGAGTCCTATTTGGAGAGGGGAGAATTTTTTAACGTCAGAAGAAGCAAGTTCTTCAGATGCCCTCTGCACCTTGGTGGTGGGGCGGTCGTTTCCCGATGGGAACGAGTTGTTTGCCGCAGACCGCCTGCCCTTGGCCAGGCGGCCTCTGGACTCTATTGTATGAGTAAAGGGGGTGGGGGAGGGGATTGCAGTACCACTTCCACAAGAATGGATTCGCTAAGGATATATTTCAAATATTCTGATTTTTATTAGGGATAATGAAAACAATCCCACTACAGTTAGGACATCATTTATCTCATGAAAATGGGGCTGCAGGGCAGGAGTGAAAACTGTCTAATAGTGTCTGAAGAGAAGAGTGTAGAAGAAAACCCAGGCGAGTGGCAGGACCAGGACTTGTTTGTTGGGCAGTCTAGGGGGCTCCCCCTAGGTGGGACTATCACTGCCCTACCTGTGTCTAAATTCTTAAGGGATCGGAATAGGGCTATCAAAGCTTTTTCCACCCTTTTTTTCTTTCTACCCTCCTCCCTCATTTTAGCAAGGACTTAGGGTAGCCCCATCCTCCCTGCAGAGGGTGGTAGACTGGGAAACAGGTCCTGATTTCTCCCCTGCTGGGCAACAATTGCAAAGACTTTCCTCTCCTCTGCCACCAACATCTGGTTCTTTATCTGGGGACTTGGTACCCAGCGTATAGAATACACATTCAATCTAGATCCATTGGGTGTTTACCTTTAAAATATTTATCATTGCAGCGCATCTCTTGTCTACTCCCCACCACATGCACAGCTTTTTAAAAATAAGACCAACAATTGTGAGGTGTGTTTTGTTTGGTTTTGGTTTTGGGTTTTTTTGTTTTGTTTTGTTTTGGTGTGATTTATCCAGACACTATTGCCTAGGCCAAATCCCTTCACTGTGGAGGTCTTGGCTCAGTGACGTCATTGGCCCACTCTGTACCCCCAGTGCCAAGCACCCACAATATTCCACAGGCAGCACCTCTACAAGGGGGGGGTGTTGTGGGGAGAGGGTGATTGGTCCCCGGAGTCTTCAGAGTACTGAATCCAAAAGCCCATCTAGCACTCTTTTGTCTGAATTTTCTGTTGTTAGGACTCACACCCTACCCCAGTATAAAATATATACGGGGCAGACGGACAGGCAAACAGATAAATTTGTGTGCTTGAGCCAGTCTGTGGGAGAGTGGCACATGATGCCTAGGGTTAGGTGCTTAAACCCCTCTCCCTTTGATCTCCTTTGTATAAGTAGTTGGAAAAATTGGGATCTGTGGCTTGTGCATTTTTGTTTAAATAGCTGAAGGAGGGGGGAAATGTAGGGAGGCAAAAGTAGAAGGAAATAGGCAAGATATCGTCTCAGTATTCCCTCTGCCACCTTATGCGATTGAAACTTTGGAGGAGACTCCGAATGGGGGCTGGGAAGAGAGTAGGGGTGGCAATCAGAGCCACCCAGGCCTTGAGCAAAACATTTCTCATTCTGTGAACCAGGAGAGGACTTTGTGATCTTAATTTCACCGCCTGCAGTTGCCAAGTTTGCACATAAATTCTTCTAATGTGTCTTTTCCCCCTTCTCCCTGTATCTTTCTGTACTTGCTCTACACGAACACTGGGGTTACGCCACCCAGTCTCGAGGGTGTCTGTGTGAGTGGGTGGAGGGTGCTGGGTGTGACTCTGGAATAAATATGGGAACCATATTTACATATTTATACAACCTTTTATGGTTACCTTCCTTTCTTCCTCCTTCCCTTCCTTTCTTCCTTCCTCACCCTCTCTTTAAGCCTCAATAACCCCGCCGAGACTAGCAGTCCGTGTACCAGAAGCGGCAACCACAGCAGCAGCCCTAATACCGGAGGCGGTGGCGGCGACTGGGCCAAGTGGTGGTTGGGGGCTTGGGGGCGCGCCGGGGACAGCTGCGGCGGGGCCAGCGCCCTGACACACGTACCATTCGCTCAGTTCGGCGCCACGCGCCACCGCCGCCGCCGAGGAGGCCACCGGGGGCTCGCGGCCGAAGTCCGACGAGGGCGACACGAGGGCAGACGGCGTGGCCGAGTCGTAGCCAGAGCTAGGCGGCGGCGGTGAGCGCCCGTGCAACTTCATGTGCTTACGCAGAGAGCTGGGGTGCGTGTAGCACTTGTCGCAGCCGCGCACTTTGCACGTGTACGGCTTGTCGCTCGTGTGCACGTGCGAGTGCTTCTTGCGGTCGCTGCTGTTGGCGAAGCGCCGCTCGCAGCCCTCGAACTCGCACCTGAAGGGCTTCTCCCCTGGTGGAGGCAAGGCAGAGACATTAGCGTGCGTGGGTCGTGGCCCCGGCCCGGCCTCACCGCCCTTCTCAATTTCTCTTTCATGTTTTAGAAAAGACCCACAGAAGATTTTCAGAAACCTCTTTCCTTTTCGCCTCTCAGGACCAGCACCCTCCTTCTACCGCTCATAACGCGCACCGAGCTTCCTCCAGCACGCCGCCACCCCTCCCCCTCTCCCGCCTAGGCCAGGGGGTGGTGGGGGAGGGTACAGAGGAGGAGGAGCGACAAAGA
Source organism: Enhydra lutris kenyoni (assembly GCF_002288905.1). Lineage (NCBI taxonomy): Eukaryota > Metazoa > Chordata > Mammalia > Carnivora > Mustelidae > Enhydra > Enhydra lutris. The sequence goes on along the minus strand of NW_019154086.1, from coordinate 41,168,916 downwards.
CTCCATCTTTGTCGAGTTTCCATCGTGACCCATTCCGGTTGTTTTCCTCCAAATTTCCCCACCCGGAGCCAAGAAGTACCTTTGCCCGAAGTAAGCTGACTGAGGAGCTAGCATCGGCTTAATTTAAAGTTGCTGGTTCTAGCCAAACGTTCCCCACCACCACCACCACACACACACACAAACACACACACCATCCAGCGGTTCGCCTCGCGCACACCCCGACCGTGGCCCAAACTGTTTCCTAAAGTAGGTTTTGTGCAAACGCCAAGGCGTTGGAATAATTTAAAGATGCGCAGCCCATGCATACGGCATATGCATAATGTGGATTCGTGCTGCAGGGAAAGGTATTCTGAGCAATGATTCACTTCAGACGCGATTTTTACGGGAAATGGAGCCCCCTCCCCCTTCCCTTCTACCCCCTGAGGGCAAACATTTAGCAGCATTCTTCAAATCTTGCCTAAACCGTCCGGAATCCCTCCAGTTACGCGCGCCGGCAATAATATTTTATTACGCTGCTCTAGTGGCCTCCCGGAGACACTGCCGCGGGCAGCCGGCTCTCCCAGTCCAAAATGACTTAAGAGGTCGAATAGCCTCCCCAGACCACCCACGCCCGGCGGTCGGGCCTCGCAGGTCTGAGCTGAGAGGCGGGAGCTGCAGGGTTTCCCTGGGCCAAGCGGGATCCGAGGCCTCTCGCTTAATCGTATTCTTGAGCTCGGCGGTTTCCGGATGAGCGCAGCTGCTGAGATAAGACCAGGCCAGGAAGACAAGCGGGCAGCCTGGGTAGACCCGCCTGGGGCTCGGATCCGCGGTGCGATCCCCTGTAGAGCCGCGGGAAGGCGCGAGCGCGCGTTAGGGTGGAAATATTCGCCGAGGACCGAGCCCCAATCCCGGAGCTCACCGGCGGCTGGATTCGCTGGAATGTAGGGGTGGAAAAGACCCCAAGAACCTGGAAGCCCAGGTTCCTGCTGGAGCTGCAGGTGCTGTGGAAAGGTGGGGAGGAAGTATCTAGGCGTCTTAAACAAATGGATGCCACTGGGCGCTCTAGATTGAGAGAAAGGCTACCAAGCGTCTGGCTAAGAAAGAGATGCATGGCTGGAGGACTGTTGCCTTTGTGGTCGCTTCTCCCGCCGCTTCCAGGAAAGACGGGTGCTTTGGGGCAGGTTTGAACAAACAAAGACCTTAGTGCTGAGCCAGGCTGCAGCTCAGGCGGAGTCAAAGGTTTGCGCACAACCCTCGCCTCCGTGCAGCTGCGGATTTTGAGCCCAGGGTTCTGGCACCGACCGGTCGCTGCGTCCTGACTCTGAAGGAGTACTGCTAGTACAGTGGAGCACTGGGCGGTGCTGGCCTCTGCCATTTCTCGGTACGCCGGTACCATTTTATTAAAAACAAAAACAAAACCGAGAAAGATGGAGAATACATCAGTGTCCCTATTTGCCCCTTGTTTTCTCCCCTCTGATCCCTTTTGGCATCTGCAAAACTAAAACTTTTCTTTCTCCCTTCCTTCTTTTCTTTCTAAAATCACTTACAAGAACCATGCAGTTCAGGGCCTGCAAAAGAAAACAAGATTTGCTGAGAACACAGAGGAGGAATAGAATTTGAGGTTGATTGACCCCCCTCCCCAAATATTCCCACACACACTTATCCCATTTGTGGGCACCTCGTTGGACATTCATGTAAAACAGAAACAATGATTTCATCCCAGACGAGGAGCAGAGGGAAAAAACAGGGCACTGAAGGTGATTCGAGCAGATTGGAAGTTCGGAGGCCCCAGGGATGCCAGGTGAGGCCGCGCCCCCTGCACCGCGCCCTCCCGGCCTCTCCCCAGCTGCAGGAGGCTCCCTGGACTCCTTGCCTAACAACGCGCCCCCACTCCCACCCCCAGTGCACTGCATCCCGCCCCCTTCCTTCCCACCAGATCTGGGCGCTGCGCCCTGGATGGGTGGGTGGGTGAATAGATGTGGAGAGGCAGGGTTGGGCTAGGGCCCTGCAGCGCGTCCCGAGCGGCCTCAATCTTAGCCCGGGGTTAAGTCTTGAAAGGCCCGGAGTCCCCTCCCTGAGGCTCAGCACCCGGGAGAGGCCTCCTCCCCGGCCCTGCGCCAAGCCCGCATGACAAAGTTCGCAAGCTGCGGCGCAGTTCCGCTAGCGCCATTTTCTCGCACTTGTGGCTGGGCCAGGTTATCGAGCGTCTGTGTCCCGGCGCAGACTCTTTCTACCTTGGATACCCAGCCCTGCCTCTCTCTAGAGACTGCCTAGGAAGGTGGGGCAATCTCCCAGCTGAGGGCCCCCGAAAGGGGGGCAGGCGGCGGGGTCCGGCTGGAGCGCGGCGACTGGCCCGCATCTCCCTCGCGGCGGCACCATTGTTCCGGGATTGCTGTGACCGCCACAAAGTGAAACCTTTCGGCATGGGCTTGGGGCAGCTGCCTCCGAAGCCAGGCCCGGGATTCAGATCCGGGAGAATCTCAACTCTTGAGAAATCAGCTCCTGTTCGCCGCTTCCGCGACTCGAGGAAATGAAACGCCATTAATATTTGAAAAGGCAATTATTTTCCTGTTGAATCGAGAACTGTCTTCATGAATAATTTGTAGTGAGGTCTATTGCCATTTGAGAAACATTTTGTTTTTTGTTTCTCTTCTCTCTCTCTCTTTTCATTACTTGGGGGGGGGGGGGGGGGAGGAAAACGGGGGGGAAAAGGGGGGGCTGTGTTTTTTTTTTTTTTTTAACTCCAGCGATAATGAATCAGGACTGCCAGTGGAAAGGACGCACTTAGAATTCTGTCCTGAATAGACGCAAACCTGAGCCAGCCCAGGCGCACTGAACTTGCTTCTCTGCTGTAGGTCGATTGCACTAAGAATTTAACCATTTTCTGCTTCATGGACTTCAAACAGTAGGCCGGCAAAGAGCAGTAAAAGTTTGTTTGTTTAAAAAAAAAACCCTGTCATTAAAAATGAGTTCCTTCTCTGGCTCAGGACTGGGTGTCTATCTTCGCAGTACGGGCAGTCAGCTCCTGGAGGAGCGAGACTGTGGGAGGTGATGGGGCCTCACTTCTCCCCTCCCCCGGGATAAAACTCGGAGGTTGCGAAGGGGGAACAAATGCTTGCGCGCCTGGGGTGGGGGGAAGGATACTGGAAACAGTTCGGGAAAACTGTACATTTCTAGATATGCTATGTAATTAAAGTAGGAGACTAAGAGTGAACTTTGGTCTGGATTCCTCCTGTGCCAGTATCATGGCCAGGGACCTTCCCTGAGATGCAAGGTTTGGGAGAGAAAGCGGGCTTCGCATATTTCTTTCCCCAGCTGTGCCAGCCTGGGGGAGTCCTTCAACTAATACTTGACGATATTTCCACCAAGAATAGAGGTGAGTAAGGTAGAGCTCCAAGAGAGTAAGAGAAGTGGGGCTCCAACCTGAAACTTACTTCATCCTCTTCTCTCCCCACTAGTTCCCTTATCCTACCCCCCAAATAGAGGAGGGGAACTGTTGATTTCTTAAACTTCCAGAGAGTTTGGGTGAGGAAAACCCTAGCTAGGGAGAGTACAACGTTGGCTGCTAAACTAATTAATGTAACTTCACAGGCTGTTCTGGGAAGTGTGAAAACTTTCTCCTTGCAATTGTATTAATTAGAGATGCTTCTGGCCAGAGGAGTTCAACTTTGCATGCTCCTGAGCAGGCTCCTTTTCTTAACTAGAACTAACAGATGCGGTTGACACATGTCCCCATTTCACTTAACAGCTCGGTAAATGACATTTAAAGCAGATGAGTCTCCTTGGATCTCTGCTGAAGCAAAAAGGTTTGTCAAATGTCCCAAGTGTCAGGTCACCAAGGCTCCAAAACGGGGGCAAAGTTAGCCCACGAGACCCTAAATCTTAAAGGCACCAATGGCCTCATGACCCCTCAGTTCAGGTGGTGGTCAGCCACCCCATGGAAGAGTACCTTCGACAGGATTCTAAATAGATCAGGAAAATTAAATTGGTTCTATGTCTTTAGGACTTTGAGGAACAGTACCATTTTAAAACCTGAAAAATCAAACTCGATGATAGGGAACACACATTTGCACACACAGAGACCCAAGCACGTTCACATTTGCCCCCTCCCCAAGAGCAAAAATCCTGCACTGTCCTCCCCACACACAGCCTCAGGAAACTTCTGTGATTCTAATAGAAGGGCATAATTAATATTTTATGGACTTGGCTCATGGAACACCAAGAAATCCCCCCTCCTCCCAGATGGAACTTGAGGAAATCCAGCCCCGAGGGCCCAGAAGAGGCCGCCTGCTTCCCCAGAGGGTCCGCACGAGACCGACAGTGCCGAATACTGACCTGTGTGAGTTCTTTTGTGTATTTTGAGATTTTCTGATCTAGCAAAGACCTTCCCACACCCCGGGAAAGGACAGGGGAAGGGTTTCTCGCCCGTGTGCACGCGGATGTGATTTACAAGTTTGTATTTGGCTTTAAAGGGCTTGCCCTGGCGCGGACACTCCTCCCAGAAGCAGATGTGGTTGGCCTGCTCCGGGCCGCCGACGTGTTCCACCGTGACGTGCGTGACCAGCTCGTGCATGGTGCTGAAAGTTTTGGAGCAGAGGCGCGGGGGCGCCGGGCTATCCGCTGCCAGCCACTTGCAGATGAGCTCCTGTTTGATCGGCTGGCGCATGTAGCGGAAGAAGGCGCCGGGACCGTGGGGCGCGGCGAGGTTCACGGTCAGGTTCATGCCCCCGTAGCCGTGCAGGGCCGCGGCAGCTGCCAGGGCGTCGCTGCGGGCCACCGGCCCTGGCGCAAAGGGCTCGGGTCGCGCGTACATGTCTCCAGGGAACCCCAGACGCAGGAGTCCGTTCAAAGTGCCGCTGGGGGAGGCCTGGGGCGGCTGCTCTTGAAGGCCCTGGAACACCGAGGGGCTGGAGGCGGCAGCAAGCTGGGGGCCATGGTGTCCGGAGCTGCTACCTGTTGTCGAGACAAATAGCGCTGGTGAGAACGGGCGGCGTGGGCTGAGCATTCCACCAGGCCCCGGGGGGCAGGCCCAGCCCAGCCACACTACGGCCTCTGCCGTCAGCACCGGGACCGGGAGCCAGACAGAGGCGGCAGCGAGCGGAGTGGACAGTGAGAGGCCAAGCGCCTCCGCTGCGAACAGGCTGGGCGGCAGTTCGGTAGAGCCCCCTGCCGTTCCATGAGCGGGAGAAGGATGGAGGCTGCGGGGCAGGTGGAAGGGGCAGTAGGGCGCGCAGTGCTGAGTGTGTGGGTTTCTGGGGGGCCCCGGGCTCTGCTCCAGAGGGGTCCGACCTGAGCCCCAAGCGTGCTTTGGCAGCCAACTCCCTGGGGCGATCGGGGTCTCGGAGCCCTGCGGGGGAATGAACGTGAGGCAAATGGTGATGTTTTAGGTGGTGGTGGCGGAAGCCTCCGGATCATATATACTAATTTCAGTGCCTAGTTCGTCTGGGAAAGCGCGGCCTGCTACATCCCGTCCCGGGCTCCCCAGAGCTCCCTTAGGTCAGGCGGTTCACACCAGTCAGCTGACAGCAGGGAGAGGAAAGAACAACCACAAAGAAACTTATGCAAAGTTTTTTTTTTTTTTCTCCCCTCAAGTTTCGGGTTGTGTCCCCCACCCACTCCCCGTGGTCTTTAATGTCTACTTGAAATCCAGTACACTACAGAGGTAGCAGCGGGACGCGTGAGGAAGTGAATAGAGATTCCCGGCCACGGCCCGGGCCCGCGGAGAGGAACAATCACCTAGGTCGCCTATTGGCCCGCAGCCCGGCCCGACGTCAGCAATGACAGGTCCCGCCGCACGCGGATACACACACACATACACACACACACACACACACACACACACACACACACACACACACACTTACTCCCCCCCTTCTCTCTCTCTCTCTCTCTCTCCCTCTTTCTCTCTCTCACCCCACACTACCCCCAGCATTTCTTGCTCCTACTGCTCATGCGCTCTGACCCGGGCACGGATTCTTTTCTCTCCTCTTGAGCCCCCTCCCCCTCCTTTCTCGAAAGCTGAGTAGATCAGCTCTGCCTCACTGCTCCTGGAAGTGAGCGGGGCTGGGTTCTGCCTTCTTTCACCACGACTTCAGGGAGGGGGTGTTGCGTTGTACGTAAAGTACTCGGGCTATTAGACAGGCGGATCCAGCCCTACCGGCTGAAGGGCAGCTCACGGCGCGCGAGGATGGAGGCCTGCTTCATCAGTTTGTCCCAGGAGCCCGAGGAGGAGGGGGCCTGTTTCCAGGGACTGCAGACTATGCGACCCGGAGCAGACGAACTCCTAGCCTAGCAGCCTTTGGGTTTTATTTTTTCGCTTTCGCCGAAATTTCTTGTGTCCTTCATTTCTCTCTCTCATTTCCTTGGATTCTTTATTCTTCCCTCTGCTTTCCCTCCTCCCGACTCTATTCTTTCCACTTGGCCTTGCCAGCTCCTTGCAAGTACCAGCCCAAGAATCCCGCCCAGTCTCAAGCCAGAGTGGGCCTGAGGCAGTGATGACCCTGGAGACGAAGACCTCGAACCCACTACCCTCTCAAGACGCTACCCTCTCAAGGGGGGCTAAGAATCCTCTTCGCCACAAATCCCCTCGTCTCGAGGACCGGGTGGCCAAAGAAACAAAGGCGAGGGGCATGCTGCAAGGAGAAACAGGTCTTCCGTCACCGGTGGTCTCCCCAGTCAGTTTGTGGTCTTGAGTTCTGTACCCTGCAGCCAATTGGAGCCTTTGGGAAAGGACCTTGGGGATCACTTCCAGTTTCAGCTCTCACCACTTGTTGCCTGTGGCCGGAGTCTCTGCCTCTCTCCTCGCTAGCCTTCAGGGCTCTGAGAAGAGTGCACGCCAAGTTTCCCCGCCCAAGCTGTGCAAGGGACTGCGGACCCACGGCCTGTTCTCACAGGACGCCCTCCGGGGCTGAGGGTCCACAGTTTTGGGGTGGGGATTGGCCGGCGGGGAAAACAAACAAACAAAAAACCAAACAAACAAAAAACCCTTTCCGTTTCGACCTAGTCTAGCCAAGTGTTCTTTGTTTGCACCGCGGACTGGCTAGGGCCGGCTGCACAGCTTGGCGATTTAAAGGGCTGCTCGCTCTGTTGCCTGCCTTGCTCTCTGTAGCCAAAAATGCCAACATAAATACTTGGGCTTCCCAAGAGGCCATAGAAAGCGACTCCAGAGCAGAGAAAGGCTTGGATTTTTAAGAGAAGTTTTAAGGATTTAAAAGACCCTGTATCCCAAGCAGATGTGAGAAGTTTGGACAGATTGCAAGGAAGTCTGACTCGGAGTTGATTGAGCTGTCCCACCCATCCCCAGCACCAAGAACTATTCTTACACATTTCCTAGTTAGTAAAGGGGGTTCCTTTTAAAATTTTAAAAATAATTAACTTAGGGGTGCCTGGGTGGCTCAGTCCTTAAGAATCTGCCTTTGGCTAGGGTCCTGAACCTGGGGTCCTGGGATGGAGCCCCTCGTGGAGCTCCTTGCTTGGTGGGAGGCCTGTTTCTCCCTCTCCTAATCCCCTCCGCACCCCCCCCCCAGCTTGTGCTCCCTCTCTCACTGTCTCTCTCTGCCAAATAAATATAATCTTTAAAAAAATAATTAACTTATTTATAATGGTTGGCAGATTCTTTGAGACTTTCTTCATTTAATGTTTTGTTCCCTGCTCTGGGTCACATCTTAGGGAGGGATTAACTTCCACATTTTCCCTCAGCTTTGACAAGTCCAGGTCTTTCTGCTCCTCTGGCCGTCCGGAAGAGCTTATGCAGTGCAACCAATAGATGATGCCTTAGCATTAAAACAAAACAAAACAAAGCACAGAAAGAAGGGGGAATGGAAGGGAAGGGAAGGGAAGGGAAGGGAAGGGAAGGGAAGGGAAGAGAAGAGAAGAGAAGAGGAGAAGAAAATGTTGAAGGCGTGCTTTTGACAGCCAAATTTCTTCTGCTCTGGAAACCAAGGACTTCTACTTAGTGTTAAGACTAGACTTTGAGGACTTGTCTCCTTCCCGGCTTTTACCTTCTCCTATACTCTCACCTTCTGGAATTTACCCTTCTGCTCACAGAAGCCTCCTCTCTTGTCCCCTGTCTTTTTTTCCCTTCCTCAACATGATGGTCAGGCTTGGTCTCAGAGTGGTTTCAAGGCTCGCCCCCAACTCAGATGTCTGTTGAATGTTGCAGCTGTCTAGGCAAGTCTGGGCTGAACTCATGAAGGCCTTCTAAGGACAAATGAACAAGCGAACCCCCCCCCCCAAAAAAAACCAGAAAAACAATATAAACCCCCCCAAACCCAAAAGGAGTGTGCTCTTCCCTGGGATCCCTTTTCCAACTGTTTTTCCTAACCATCTCTCAACATAGAGCTTAGTCAGCTTCTCCTGTAGCATTCAGGCCTAAGTGCAGAGATACTTCAGCAGTAGTCCAGCAATAAAAATATTTTCCTTTCCACCTGAACTTCCATGATCTGCAACCTACTGTTTAGGATGTTTATCAAACTCATCATCCACTTTTATTTTCATTAAATCTCTGATTTGCACAAAAATGGATCCCTTAATATATATACTGTGACTTCACCGCGTCAAAAGCTTTGAATAACAGCAGAAAACAGGGGTATTTAGGTTGTTTTAGTCCATGGACACTTTTGGAAGCCTTGTGATGCCAGTGAACTCTAATAGTCCTGTTTTTGTTAACAACATATGTGTTAGGAAAAAAAAAAAAAACTGTAACTATCCATTAGAAGGTGGTGAAAATAAAGATACAATTTTCCCCTTCCAAGTTTGTGGACCCTTGAATTCTAAGCACTGTTTTTGTAGACTCTGGGGATAAGAAGCAGAGGTTTTATACTTGTAGAGTGTTAGTATGCTGCATACTCATACTAACTTTACCCTTGAAAAACTTTGAACATGTGTGTGGCTTTTTGTGCCAACAGTGAAAGGGCAGATAGGTCTGATTCAGCCAAATTCACTGACAGTAACCTGGCCCCATAGAGCTCCTTCCCAGATGCAGCATTCTCTTGAAGTACTAAAAACATATGGACCCATCCAGGGTAGATGCTGCTTGAGTAGCCAGAGGTTACTTGACCTGCAGGTCACTAAGGCTGCCTGATCCATACAAATTCCTTGGAGCCACATGGTTCACATGTTGGCTAAATACAGAAATGGGGCCAGGAATTCTCCCAAAGGAACATTTTCCCAGGGACAGAGACATGGAGAAAAAACAAACCCATTTTACCTACTAGCATTTATAGACAGGGAACTCAGGGTAATTACATAAGGATCTTCAAGGCATATCTCTGAAAAAAGCTCTAAAGCAGTATCTGGGTAACTGTAGATGACAGGTGGGGAACTGATGGAAAGGAGAGATGTTTTAGTTTTCAGAGCTGTTTCTTTAAGTCTTCCAGTGCCAGCTAAGAAAGAGTCCAGATTTCATTGACTTGATAGGGCAAGCTGAAGAGTGCTGTTCCTCTCTTTCAGAAAGTTATCTCACACCTTGACTCCCAGTACCAAATGCTTGGCTGAGCATTCTATTTCTAACCATGCTGGGGGTTACAGCATTGTTGAGTTCACTTTCCTGCTTGATGTGCAGAAAAAAGGAGACATATTCTGCAGCCCAGAGATCTTCAGCAGAAGGCAAAGAAGCACTGGAGGCTTTTGTAGGGAGCTGTTTGGAACAAGTTCCACCACCAGACCCCAAACATCCATCCAGTGTCCAGAATCCTGCCCTAAGCACCTTTGTTCACCTCAGCCTGGTCAAAGTGATTTTGGGGGCCTGTTGTATAGAAATATGACTTTTGGTGGCCCTACCATCTGCCAGAGCTCCTTCCATTACTGACTTCAATAGGGAATGTCTGACCTCTCTCCTTTGGAAGGAAAGAAATAGGGGAGATTTCAGATCAATAGCTGGGCTATTTTTTGACTTTGATATTTAAAGAAATGCTAAATGATGATTATCTGTTTCAGGTTATACTTCGAGCAGGATCCCAGGAGCTGATGGCCACTGCACAAAGCCTGGCCAAGAGCAAGCCTTTTTGTCTGAATGTTCTGCATCTAGATCTGCTGTCACGTGTTCAGTCCTTTTTCCCTGTTTCTAGCCAGGTTATCACCAAAACAAGGGACAAGTCTCTTTATAGGCTATTCACAGACAGACTTTAGATTCCTGCAGTGAGAGGCTGTCTCTAGTCTTATGAAAAATAAATAAATAACTTAAGACCCAGGAGCCCACCGTATGTCCTAGCCCAAATTGTTCAAAGGAGATGAGACCTAAGATTTTGGAGATAAATGAAGCTATTCCTCTCCTCTACTATGGAAGTTTGGGTTTTAATCATCATTAATGGAACTGAGTATGAAAAAATATATACTTGGATAAAATTTAATTTCCAAGCAAAGGTTCTGTGAAATATCTTTGGACAAAAGATTAAGAAACATGGGGGGTGCCTGGGTGGCTCAGTGGGTTAAGCCTCTGCCGTAGGCTCAGGTCATGATCTCAGGGTCCTGGGAGGGAGCCCCCTGTCAGGCTCTCTGCTCAGCAGGGAGCCTGCTTCCCCCTCTCTCTTTGCCTGCCTCTCTGCCTACTTGTGATCTCTCTGTCTCTGTCAAATAAATAAATAAAATCTTAAAAAAAAAAAGGATTAAAAAACATGGTGAAAGGATCTTCCAGAACAGCACTGAGGAATTAAAACAACTGAATTTACATAATAAGCACATGTCTCTTGAGAATTCTGCCATCAAATTATCCCAAAATAATAGAAGAAAGCTATTTCCTGAGTTGTCCATTTAACTTTTGTTAAGAAGGTTGCTTTTCCTTCCAACAAGGGAATACCTTGGAGGCAACCATCAGCTGGTGGTGTAGTTGAATGAAATGAGGGAAACTAGAAGCGCCTGGAAGGGAAAACACCCAACCCTAAATCATATGCTTATTCTAAATGGAATATTAAATTAAATTCTTCACAATGAAGGTATTCCTGACAGAGCAGCTGTCAGTCACTCCCTGTTCAGACACCACATTGTGGGAACATAGTTGCCGCCACATTGCAGAAGGCTGGTGTCCCTGGTAAAGATGATGCATATCATGTAAACCCCATCACCAAGATCAAAGTCTGCTCCTTTCATGGAAGCCAATACATGTCAAACCTCATTCCAATCAAATCGTCTGGAAATGAATCCAAGATGAATATGTCATAGAATAATGTGACAGTGGAACTACAGAAGGTCAGGGGTTGTTGTTTCAATGAGAGAGTCGTCAAATATTAATTCTAGAATGTCCAGATGAGTAGGCATTGAGGGGGATTAGCTGGCTGCTGGTGGGACGATGTGTAGCTGATTTGTGTGCAAATGCATCAAACACCAAGGTGTTGTTCTCAGTTTCATTGGAACTCAAGAAACACCTCCAAGCTCACAACCCAACATAACCAAAAGGCAAAACAAAACTTCCCACTTAAAAAAATAACTTAAACAAACTAATATTCAAAAAAGGATCTTAACTTACTAGACTCTTTCAGGGAGTTTCGGTAAAGCCGTAATCTTTTCCTCATCACCAAGGAAGTCTTGTATCTCATTTTCTGACTTTGAACCTGTTTGGGAAGAAAAAAGGGACAGTCACTCATCAAACAATTTTATACATGTTTGCATGGCAAGATTGTGAGGCCAGAATGTATCAGTGTTGGTTTGAAGAGTCTTTCCAGTCTTTCATAGACCATTTTCAAATTTAAAAATGAAAGAAGAGGATTCTGCTGGGAACTACCCATATTTATTGCAAAATGACATAGCCTTTGTGATTAAAAAATATTAAAAATCTTTTCCCCACTAGATATTTTTCTGGTATAACTCATTTGTTGATTTCCCTTGTAGACAGAATTTAAGCACAAGTCAGCATTCAAACACCTCTGACTTCTAGAATTTAAATTTATTCTATAAGAAATTCCCATTATTTTCTTTAAGTTTTCTGAATTTAGTGAAATGTAATGGAGAGGGCCGTGTGTCCTCTGGGACATCAGGTTAAAAACTGAGGTACAAGTGTTGGAATTAAGAAGAGAGAAATTTCCTTGTAAATTTGTACATCTTGCCCATAGTGGTATAGGAACATTTACCGTCATATGACTTCCACCTCCAAATGCATTTGGAAATCATCATTGGTTGATTTTTTGAAGCTAATATAAAATTCACCATAATAGAAAAAAAAAAGTATCATTTCTATCATTTGGTCCTAGTTATCTCCATTTCTTAGTTAATATTGTCAGAAATACCTCCCAACCCCCTGTTATATTTGCATCCTTTATCAAATTCACTTTGTGGGTAATGCTACCAAGGCTTTGGCCATCTTAAAGCCTGAAACCCATCCTGAGGACCTTTGCATCTGTCAGGCAACGCTAAAGACAGTGGAACAGCAAAACAGAGTCGATCCACCCAGCCCCAACCCTCGCTTGGCCTAGAAAGACAAACAGTCATTGAAAAGGTCTCAGGCTGGACAAACACAGCACGCCCTCTGTCAATGAGGACGTCTGCCTGTCTTGACACTCCAGCCCACAGAACAAGCGATTGTTTAACTTGTTGAACCACAGGCCAAATCCAAATGGGGCTCTGCTATCTCAAAGCCTTTCCAATTTTCTATGCTCAAAGATCTCTTTCTCTCTCCCTCAACCCCCAGTCTGGGTTTGAACTAGCTTGTGTGTTTTCACCCTTCCATCTCCCTTCTTTTCTAGGTCTAAGCCTGATGGATGGGGGCAGGAGATAGACTCACCTTTTCCCAGAGGGTTTTATTTATTTTCAATTCTTTCTAACCAAAAGGCTTCTGTCCCCCCAAATAATAAGCTCCTTCCTGCACAAATCAGGAAAGAAAGGAGGCCCAACTTTACATTCCTACAGAAAGGTGGCATGCTGGGCATACCCGCTCTAAAATTTCCTCATGGCAGGATGTCTGGCACGGGAAAAGTCCTGGTTGGTTAGAACTAATAGAATTTACTTTTTTGCCTCAGAGGGAAATGGGTGTGAGTTTCCCTAGAGATGCCCGTCCACCAATAATGCTGCCCAAGTCCCTCCCCTCCCCCCTTAAGAGGCCTGGGTCACTTCTACCCCCAGATCCTGGCAGTCTTTTGTGCATTACAAACCCACAGGCATGCCAACAGATGCAGAGGCTGGACTTTGGACTGGCAACTGGCACTGTAAGCTTCTCTGTAGTAGCTCCATCACCAGACTGGTATAGGGAATCAGGGTAAAAAATTGTCTCCTTTGGTTAAAACTCTAAGTCCACTGAGCAAGCCGGTTATCTCACTGAAGGTGGGATGAAAGAATATGGGGGCAATCCCTGGGCCCCTGGACCTAAGATCCCCACCAACCCAGAGATATAAAAGCTCTGAAAATGCCTGGTGAGGTTTTCCTCAAATGACTTCTCCTGATTTGTCTCCTCACAGTCCCGGGGCCACTTGTTCAGGATTCAGAGCACAACCTGGAGACTTATTGGAATCTATCTTCCTCCTCACACCTTGAGGAGAGGAAGGAGTTCCAGCCAAAAATGGTAATTGATCTTTCTGGGGGAGAGCCAAGCAGGTGGGCCCCTGGGTACACGCAAAAGGCACCATTTTTTCTTTGGGGGAACACCAAAGCTGTACCTTGTGAGGTCTCCCTAGACAGCGGCAGGCCTGCCCAAGGTCAGAGGTCACCTACAGTCCACTTCCCAAACCAGAGATTTCAGTCCCTGAGCCATCAATGCTGCTCTACACTGATTAACCCGCAGGCGCACAGGCAAAGGCATGTCCGCCTTTTAGCCACAGCTCACCTGGGGCGGGTGCAGAGCAGGAGCCCTTCAGCCAGCCTGGGAGCTCTCAAGCAGAAACCCAAAAGACATCGGGCTTCTGCTGGCGGCCTGCTGTTGCCAGCTGCCCCGGCATCTCCCCGACTTCCCTCCATCCGGCTGTCCAGCCCCAGGAAGTTGGGCAGCAAGGCTGGGTTGTGTGCTGGCCTTTTCTCATTCTTCTGTTCCCTAGAGGAATTAGCTTGGGTTTCCCTGCTCTGGACTGAAGGCTGGGTGACCTCCGTGTACCCAGAGTAGAGTCTATGTTAGTGAGTCGCCTGAAGGATCAGCCGAGACATTTAATCTTCCCTTTGAACACGCCCGCACCCCCCACCCGCCCACAGCTAGATAGAGGGAAGGAAGTTGGTGCCTCGATTTGGGTCGCTCTGAGGCCGACGATGTCCGTAAGAGGGTAGGAACGTGACTTTGGAATCCAAAGGGAGTCTCTTGCAGACAGCGCCGGCCAAGGTGAAGCCCCTCAATGCCCCTTCTCCATTCCCAAGACCTTGCTGGCTCCCAGCTGTCCCCATGGACAGCCCACCTCATTCATCAACCCCAAACTTCCCGGTCAACCCTTTGAGGCAGTCCTAGCTTTCTTTCACAAACCAACTCTGTTCCCGCCTCACTTGTCCCTAATTTCCTGTGTCCCTAGATGTCTAAGGTAGTGCCCAGAATTCTAGGCTACTGCGGCCTGCTCCCCCAGAGAGCTAGTCATAGCCCTCGCTCGCATTTGGAAGAAAGAAATCCAAATCCCAAACCCATGGCCGGCCGCGCGCAGAGAGCGGATCCCAGCGGTCGACGTCCTGAGGCAGAACCAGCATGAGCGAGGGCGAGGATCCCGGCCCCATCGCCGACCCAGCCGGCATCTGCCGTCAGGTTGGGGCGGAGAAGTCCCATCATCTTGCTGCTTGCCAGGCTAACTTAGCTCCATTGACCCTGGAAAGGGGAAGCCGAGTCCCTCCCTGCCATCCTCGCAGGAGCAGGGAGAGAAGCTGCCTGCAGGGCCCTTCTCCTGGCGAGGGTCCCGCTCACTTGGAGCAAAGGAAGCTCTCCTCCACGACTCCCCTCCTTGTGTCCACAATAAGGCACCCAGGCAGTTTACAAGGAGGGGAGGATAGGCGGGTGGGCAACGAGCTGCTCTAGGTCCGGGTGCCAGTGGGAGCCCCATTCGTCCTCCTTGCCCACCCCCTCCCAGGGAAGAAAAGATGGACTCATCCCCAGCGCTGCCCCTCCGCGGTAGGACCCCCCCCTCAGTGTCAGTGGGGTGGGGCCTAGACTCACGGCTGGGGGGCAAATGAGGGAGGGGATGGGGAGAAAGTCTAGCTGGGCCTCTTTCTCCAGTGGGGTTTGGGTGCCACTGGCCCCGCTAAGGGCGCTTGCTACCCAGCTGCTGGCTGTACAGGTTCGGTCTATCTGCCCCCTGGACTCAGGCACTTACCCTGCTCCACCTGTTGCCGGGATCTCCTCATTTCTGCACATCACTTTGGGGTGGCGGAGGGGGAACCACAAACCCCTCCAAGCCTCTCTTTTGTGGTTCCAGCGAGGCGGTCATCCTTCATTTCTCCTTTTCCAGCTTTCGGGAAGCAGTTAGGGAATGTATGATGAAGCAGAAATGAGCCGTCAGGATGATATTTTAATGGCTTATATGTCACGTTGGTGCATGTGGCTTTGAACTGGAGCCGCTTGCGTTTCCTGCAGAGAGCGCCGCAAATCCCACTTGATAACTTCTACAACCCACAACTTTTTTTTTTTTTTTCCCTCACATTCACTCTTACCCTGTATATTTGGAAGCGTTTCCTAAAAATACCCTCTTGTCAACGTCCCCCTTGGATTTTCCACGGACTGGAGAGAGAAGACTGACTTTTCTTTCTTTTTTGAAGAATTACTTTGCCTCTCCCCCTCCCAACAGCTACCATTCCCCCTCAGTTCCCCTCCCTTGTTTTTTTTTTTTTTTTGAACGGCAGGCGAGGTGGGTTCAATATTTGTTCTCCCTAGTGAGAGCACTACAGTCTCTAGAGAAAACTTCTCCTTGCAAATAAGGTTTTTACAACTGCAGTGGAGGCAAGATTCAACTTTCCTCTGTAGACAGCAGAGAAAACTGAGTAGTTCTGATACATCTTTTTGAACAAACCGTATAATAGTTTGGGTTTTTTGTTTGTTTTTTTGTGGGTTTTTTTTTTTTTTTTTGGTTGTTGTTGTTTGTTTGTTTTTGAAAAACCACCCCTTGAGCCCTAGCCCTTTCCTTCTGTTCCCCATACTGGTTCCACTCAAAGTTGGCGGGGAATGCTGGGCTGCTATATTCAGACTTGTTGCTGGAGCAGAACATATGATTTTTTTTTTCTTTCTCAATTTTCTATTTCCCAGCACAATAAGTACAAATGCTGGTCAGGTCCCTTCAGACACCGGGAAACCATCCCAGATACACAAGTTGAGTTTTGAGCCGAGAGAGCCAGGGAAAGGGCAATTCAGCCCGCCAACACCAAGTGAGAATCTAGTCGATGAAAAGACCAGAAAATTAAAAAGGCAAGAAGAGGCCGACACTGACCCTGCCTTCCTCCAGCCAGTGTGGTCAGCGCAGGCGACTAGGCAAAAAATATTCATTTTCATTTTCCTCTTGCTGGGGAACTGGTGAGTTTCCCAACGGGGCCGCCAGTGAAAGGATGAGTTGAGGTTTCTTTGTCTGAGAAGAGTTTAGGGCTCTGATTCAGCTGCAAAGAAGCCAAATGAAGTTAGAAACAAAGGGCAAATTGAAGGATTCCGACTCTTGGCTTTTTGTGTTTTCCTTACTAGAAAATAATTAGACCTAATGAATATGCAGACGCTTCAGCTAAACCCTCGGCCCTGCTCGGGCTGTTGGGTTTTAAACAGAGCTGCGAGAAATGCAACCTTCATCCCCCAACCCCCCGCATCTGCGTGCATTTTTTGAAATGCATAAATGTTGCCCGCCTTAATTGATTGAGTCACAGGGATTTTTTTCCCCCTGCTTTTAAGTGCCATACTCCTCTACCTTTCAACAATCATTTTAATATATAGTCAATGGCTCTTTGTGGACGGGACAAAAAGCAACTACGCGCAGTTGTTGAATAGACTTTGCGCTGGGCAAAGACAGGTTAATCGAGGGCCGCATCGCGAAAACAAGCGAGTGTTGTATGTTTGCACTGAATCCAAATGTCTGCATTTTCCTAACTAAATCAAAGGGAGTGTTATTTCTTTTTCTGCTCACTCATCTGAAGGTAAGTAAATTTTCTCTGGCGATCAAAAGCCTGGTCGGCAACAAAGACCGCGCCCGCTTTTTCCACCGTCCTGGTGTGGCGAGTTGCGGAATTTCAATAACTGTGACAAGGGTGACTGATTTGTGAACCAGAAAAGGTTTGAATGTCACAAAATTTACATTGGTCCTATCTATCGGGGATTTAAATACCAAAAAAGTATTCGGGGATTTCTAGAGAGCTTTGGGCAGTATTGAAGAACAATGGCGCGTTGGGAAATTTACAGTTTTACCTGAATGAAAGGGGCCTCGGTTGGGAACAGGAGTGCAGAAGGAGGGGGTTAGTGGGGGGCAGACCACGGAGACTAGGGAAAAGGAAGAAAAAAGAATAACACTGGAGAGGAAGAAAAAAAAAAAACCCACCAACTCCGCAACAATGTTTCCAATTCCCCCCCCCACACACAAGAAATGCCGCCTCAACAACCTGGAAAGTTAAAAGCTCTCATCCACCTGTGCTTATTTTTGGGGGTGAGCGGGGAGCGCAGGAAGCCTTATCGATCTGATAAAAGTGAGAAAATGAGGCAACCGATTACCCTGAGAAATCACATTTCTTGTAAATAGTTAGCCAAGTGCCCGTGTGCTACCGAGATCTTAAATTATGAACAGGAGGGGGACAAGGCTAGAGGGAAGCAAACTTCAAAAGGAGCAAATAACAAAAGCCTCCTTTGCTGCCCTTGAAGGGGCTGGGGAAGAGAGGGGAGAAGAAAGAAAAGAAAGTTGCTGAATCGGGACATTCTGGAAGTGCCTGTGTTTACCAGCCCCATCCCCACCTCCTACTCTCGGAGGCGCCCCGAGTAGCTAAATCGCTCAGCTAAGAGCAGGTTTGAAGAAGGACAAGATAGAGAAAAAAGGGAGATGAGAGAGATAGAAATAAAGAGTGAGAGGGAATGGGAGAAGGAGAGGGAATGGGAGAGACAGGGGGGATAAAAGGAGAGAGTGTATATGACTGCAAGAAGGAAAAGGAATCGTGGCGAAACAATTTTTCCATGAGAAGAGGGAAAAATTTGGCTTAAAAAAAAAAAAAGTTGCTACTCCTGGCAGCCCTGTTTGTCAAAAGGGGATGTCAAGCGCTTTACAATACCTGGGATTGATGAGGCGGGCGGGCCAATGAACGGCGCGCGGCGCCTCGGCGCGCCCTCCGTTGGCGCGGCGGCTGCAGGCGGGGGGAGAGCGGGCACACCAATGGGCGCCCGCGTCAGCAGCACGTGACACCTCCCCCTGCTCCCATTCATCAAGGGGGGGAAGGTGTCGTCCTTTCAATTCATTTATCTGCAGGAATGATTGCTGCTATCAGTCTCGCGCTCACCGCCCGGCTGAGGAGGTGAAAGTTTCTCCCCAGGAAGATAAACCGCAAAAGACAATATTGTGCATGATTTGCGCCTTTTCTTTGGCTTTTTCTTTCTTTCTTTTTTCTCCCCCGCCTTTTTTTCCGCAAAAAGCAGAGGGGGAAAAAGGAGAGTGAAGGAGCGAGAAGGCGAGCCTGAGAGAAAGGAGAGAGAGAGAAAAGAAAGGGCGAGGGGCTAGTGGAGAAGTAAGGAGGGGCATACGGCGCGAGGCGGAGAAAGGGCGAGTAGTAGCGGCTCCGGCGCTCACATTCCTCTATGCTACAAATCCGGGAGGAAGTTTTTTTTTGGGGGGCTGAGATGCTCCACGCCTTTCCCTGGGCAGCCTTGACGCAGGGTCCTCTCGGCAGAGACTGAGCGGCGAAAAGTGCGAGCCGGGCCGGCGGGGTTTGCTTGGCGGGCGCGGGAGCCCGCCTTGCCTGCGGCCCGGAGCCGTCCCGCTTCCCAGCGCTTGGTCAGGCGGGCGTCCCGGCGCGTCGCGCCGCTGCCTGCGGGCTAGGACTTCGCGAGGTGGGTCGACTCCTCCTCCCTCCTCTTCTTCTTCTTCCTCTTCCTCCGCCTCCCGTTCCTCCTCCTCCTCCTCCTCCTCCTGATTTTCCCTCCTCGGCGGGCGAGGGTGGGGGGGGCGGGGGAGGCCGGGGCTCGCCCCGAGCAGCCACGATGCTCCTGGACGCCGGCCCCCAGTACCCCGCGATCGGCGTGACCACCTTTGGCGCGTCCCGCCACCACTCGGCGGGCGACGTGGCCGAGCGCGACGTGGGCCTGGGCATCAACCCGTTCGCCGACGGCATGGGCGCCTTCAAGCTCAACCCCAGCTCTCATGAGCTGGCCTCCGCCGGCCAGACGGCCTTCACGTCGCAGGCCCCCGGCTACGCGGCTGCCGCGGCCCTGGGCCATCACCACCACCCGGGCCACGTCGGCTCCTATTCGAGCGCAGCTTTCAACTCCACGCGGGACTTTCTGTTCCGCAACCGGGGCTTTGGCGACGCGGCAGCGGCAGCCAGCGCTCAACACAGTCTGTTCGCTGCTTCAGCCGGAGGCTTCGGGGGCCCACACGGTCACACGGACGCCGCGGGCCACCTCCTCTTCCCTGGCCTTCACGAGCAGGCGGCGGGCCACGCGTCGCCCAACGTGGTCAACGGGCAGATGAGGCTTGGCTTCTCCGGGGACATGTACCCGCGGCCCGAACAGTACGGCCAGGTGACCAGTCCGCGTTCGGAGCATTATGCCGCGCCGCAGCTGCACGGTTACGGGCCCATGAACGTGAACATGGCCGCGCATCACGGCGCTGGCGCCTTCTTCCGTTACATGCGCCAACCCATCAAGCAGGAGCTCATCTGCAAGTGGATCGAGCCCGAGCAGCTGGCCAACCCCAAAAAGTCGTGCAACAAAACTTTCAGCACCATGCACGAGCTGGTCACGCACGTCACCGTGGAGCACGTCGGCGGACCTGAGCAGAGTAACCACATCTGCTTTTGGGAGGAGTGTCCGCGCGAGGGCAAGCCCTTCAAAGCCAAATACAAACTGGTCAACCACATCCGCGTGCACACGGGCGAGAAGCCCTTCCCCTGCCCTTTTCCTGGCTGCGGCAAGGTCTTCGCGCGTTCTGAGAACTTAAAGATCCACAAAAGGACGCACACAGGTACGGAACCGCTGTTCTTGAGCCCCCACCCCCCATCCTGGGCCTGGGACCCGAAGTTTAAAAGTCAGCCGCCGGGGTGCACAAACCGGGCTGTGGTTGGTTCTGGGCGTCAGGTTCCAGCAGGCAGGCAGTGAAAGCGTGCGCTGGTTTTAGTTTGAGTCTTGAACTTACGAAGAGGTATAGAGAGGATTGGACAAGAGGTATCTAGGAATATAGATTTTTACATGAGGGCTAAAAAAAGGCTGGGAGTGTAGAAAGACAAGTCCAGCTTTGTGGAGCCCTTGCAGCGCGCAACGCCAGTAGAGGTGGCCGGTCCTTGCCGGCGGCGGAGGCGCCAGCAGCTCCAGCTGCAGACAAATCTAACCGTTGCTTCTGGCTACCATCTTCCTCTAGGCACCTTAGTGAAGATGTGGTCAAATGAAGAAACTAAGGAAATTGGTGGAGATAGGATGAAGGCGCAGAGAAAGAAACAAAAACCGAAGGGGGGGGGGTATTGAAAGCAAGTAAGTTGCGCCTGAGGAGGCTTTTGGAGGCTTATGCATATTTAAAGAGCCCAATTTTAGTATTGCCTTGTTTTTGAGTAAGCTTGAAGAATTGGGAGAGCCAATAAAGGCGGAGAAGTCCTTTTTTGTCGATTAGATTTTATGAGATAGTTTTTAAAACACCGAATGCTCTGTATTAGCCTTTAAAAATAAAGAGATCAGACAGGAACAGTTAAAAGAAAAGTTCGCGGCGAGCTCAAGGCTGTGGTCTGAGCCGGCAGGCCATTCCGGGCTCCTAGCGCCAGCAAGGCCAGGAATCCTGTCTGCTTCCCCTATTCTGGTTTGCCTGCGTGATGTCTGTAAACCGCGTTTGGAACTTGGGGTTTAAAGCCAGAGTGAAGGAAGAATTTGCCGCGCCGAGCTCTCGGCCCAGATTACCTTATAAAATGTGAGTGTAAGTAGAGGGTGGGGTGGGGTGGAGGAGGCGACGAGGGGGGTGCGGAGCGTCGGGGAGGGGGTAGGGGGAGGAGAGAAGAGCAAAACAGCAGGAGAATCAGTTCTCAATGTGAAAATTAGAAAGCAAGAGCTAGGTAGAAGCCTCCCGAAGTCGTCTGTATAGCTCTGGGCAGAAAAGCCAGCAGCCAGACCTGCAGCCACTCTGGGGTCTAGAAAAACTACCATTACTGATAATAATAATAAAAAATTAAATATGGATGTAATTGGATTAGGAGTTAAAGTAGTTCAGATATTTATAATTCCACTGCAGATAGACGACTTTGTTGAAGACCCAGGTTTTTGAACTTGCAAAGTACTAACACTGAGCTGCTGTCTTTTTATTTTTTTATTTGTTTTAATCATTGTTTAAAATTTAAAAAATAGCCGCAGGATTTGTTATCATCAGACTTCTTTCTTTCTTGCCTTCGCACCAGGGGAGAAGCCTTTCAAGTGCGAGTTCGAAGGCTGTGACCGACGCTTTGCCAATAGCAGCGACCGCAAGAAGCACATGCACGTGCACACGAGCGACAAGCCCTATCTTTGCAAGATGTGCGACAAGTCCTACACGCACCCCAGTTCGCTGCGCAAACACATGAAGGTAATCGCCGCGCTCTCGCTGCCCGCCTTTGAGCCAGGACCCGCTCTGCTCTTCTGCCAGGGCCCAGCGGCGAGTGGCAGCCGGGTGGTGAAAGGAGCTGGCGGAGGCAGAAAGGCCAAGGTTCCACTTAGCTGAGTGCGGCTGGGCAGAGAGGGCGGGGCTGGAAAGGGTCATGAGGGCACCCAAGGGTGTTTTAAGTTTACTTTTAAATAATGAAAGTAAAAAGAAGGAAGTACGCGACTGAATTTGGCCCAGGTAGGGGGGTAGCCAGGGCTGTACCAGCGCGTTGACTCTGCTGGGGCTGCCGCCATTGTAGCTGGCAGCCTTGGCAGAAGTGCTGGGCTCTTGCGCACAGACCTAATCGTTTGCTTACCTAAATCTGCGCAAGCAAAGTACAACGGCTGCAGGAGGGACCTTCGCCGGCTCTTGCCTCAAATCCTGCCTCCCCCTTCCCAGATCTATTTTTCTTTTGTGAGTCCCGGGGGCGCTGTCTCTCCCTGGAGCCATGCAGGGCGGAGGCGGGCAACCGAGCCTAAGTCAGGCGGGTCAGGCCTCCCATGAGCTCAAGGGGCTTCAGCGGCTGCGTGGGGAGACGGCACGCGGCCTTCACCCGTCCTAGGCTGCCGCCGCACGGGCTCTTTATCTCCGTAAAAACGCGACTTTATTCCCGCAGGTCCACGAATCCTCCTCGCAGGGCTCGCAGCCTTCGCCCGCCGCCAGCTCCGGCTACGAGTCCTCCACGCCGCCTACCATCGTGTCTCCCTCCACAGACAACCCGACCACCAGCTCCCTGTCGCCTTCCTCCTCCGCAGTCCACCACACAGCCGGCCACAGCGCGCTCTCTTCCAATTTTAATGAATGGTACGTTTAAAATCAGAAACAAAACACGGAACAAAACCCTATTTAAGAGACTGAACACACACGTACACAAAATATTACTGAATGAACCCTGCGAATCAACACAGCCCCTACCCCATCCCCCCGCCCCAGACACCGCAGTCCTATTTTTTTTTAAACCTGCCAATAGACCCAGGACCGAGTAAGAGAAAGCCCCAAACCCTTATTATTTTTTCCTTTTTTTCTTTATTTTCTTTCCTCTTTCTTTCTTTTTCCTTTGTTTTTGTTTTTGTTTTGTTTTGTTTTTTGTTGTTGTTGGCGGCAAAGGTTTGGTAGCCAAGGGGCGGGAGGGTGGTCGAGGAGAAGGCGGCTGCCTGTCCGAGTGCTGCCAACCCCGACTGAGGGCCAGTTTCTCGTCGGAAATCGAACAGGCTCTCTGGGCTTCTGTTTTGTTTGTTTGTTTTTGTTTTACTTTGCATTCTTGTAAATACAGAATTATTAGCTTAAAACTGTACTGTTGGATTCTGTAAATAGTTCTATCTCGGTTGGAGCGGGCGGGTGGGTTCGTGGCGTTGTGGTCTTTGCATTGGGGGAGGGGGAGGGGCCGGGCGGGCGGGCGGGCGGGCGGGGGTGGGGGGTGGGCGGCCGAAAGCCAACTGTTTGTACTGAATGGCAAGAATGTTCTAGTAAATGTGTACCAAAATGTGAATTACTTTGTACGATTACAGTCTCCACGTCGACCTAACAGAATATTATTGGTATTAATGTGCTTTTTTTTTTTTTTTTGTATAAAGTGCAAACATTTCTCGTCCCAAAGTCTAAGTACTTTAGTGCAGTAAAATGTTGTTTCACGTCCTGTCAAGAATTCGTATAGTACGAGCCTGGATCTGCGTGTCAAACTGTTCCATTTGTTTATGTAAAGTGATATTAAAAAAGATATAAACTATAACTGTCCGTTGCTTTTGGCAAAAGATACAACCACATAATGTATATAATTCCTAGTTTCCATATTTATCCGCATGTAAAGGGCCGGTTTATTCATGTTACAGCTATTCAATATTTATGGCTAGAAAAACTCGTATGTACACTTTAGTTTCCAGAACTGTTTGGTAA
The DNA here is from genome assembly GCF_002288905.1 of Enhydra lutris kenyoni. Taxonomy (NCBI): domain Eukaryota; kingdom Metazoa; phylum Chordata; class Mammalia; order Carnivora; family Mustelidae; genus Enhydra; species Enhydra lutris. The sequence goes on along the minus strand of NW_019154086.1, from coordinate 41,145,397 downwards.
CCTTTCGTACCTTATTAAAGATTCTTAAATCTCAGTGATTGTGGTAGGAATTTCTTCTTCACCCCCAGCAACCTGCTGCCTCTTCGGCCAGCATTAGTGGGTCTCTAGAAAAGCTTCTCTAGTCTCCCTCGCCTTCCCTTTCTGTCATTGCAGGTCGTATAAACGTGATAAATGAACGCTACCCTGCTGGCTCTCCGAGAAGGTGTAATTAGTATTTATATCAAAATTTATGAAACAAATTTTCGGCCGCTGTATAATTTAAATGACCTTTGCAGACGTAGAATAACAACCATAAAAATAACAGAAATAGATTGCACAGGCGACATCAATATTAATGTAGGTGAATTGTCAGAAGCTTGGGGGCTCACTCTGCAGTGTTGCAAATGAACTTGAAGCAGAGGGTTCCGCTGCCCCCCAAATTAAATTCTCTGGGCTGAAACCGAGTTGCAGATTTACAATATCATATTTTAAATTGCTGTCTTCAATTAAACCATTTATGGCCATAACTAATTTTCAGGATATTGATGCATGCTTTTACAGACCTTCCTTCTTTGTACAAAAGTAAACGTCCATAAAGTGGTTTACTTATATTTCTTCAAATGTGATGCTAATTTAAATTAATTACTTCCTATGATATGTTATTATTCCTATAATTTTGCCACTGTTATTCTTTCAAAAATACATCTAGGGAAGAGAATTATTTTCTGTAATTTGATTATCTTTCTATCTCTTTTATTTATTTCTCATTTACTTAAGAAATTCGTTCCATTGGCTGGCGTTGATACAGTAAATTTGTAAATGAGGAGACAATATAAAAAATCTAAATTACTTGTGCTTAATGACTGTAGCAGAACGCCTTTTCTCTAAATCAGATTGTCTTTCTTGCAGTTTAGTTTGATAGATTTGCAAGCTATGCTGCTCCTTCGAAGTTAGCTGTGCTGGTAGGAACGCGAGCTTCTTTGTCTCTGGTTGTAGCTTGCATGATCGCCCCATTAAGCAGACAACGTAGGGGAAATCACAAATCAGGGCCTTGGCTGTAGCTGCAAGGGTGTGGATGTGTCAGAGCAGGAGGCAGAAACTGACCTCACTGTGGACAAGGACGAACCTGGACCTGCTTTTTAAAATATACTATGTGTGTTCAGGAAAACATAGGCCATACTGACTCTGAGAAGGAATGTAAGAGGGGGGAAACCCTGCAAAAGTATGAGAACCCCTTAAGACACTGACATCTATTTCAAAGAGACGTTAATTTTTCAGAGTATATCATTGACCAATTACAAAATCAAAACGTTAAATTCTTTTAAAAAATCCTTTGTTGACATGTCTTTTTATCTCTTGCCATTTGTATTTGTCACTTTTGGCCAACAAAGTTTTCATTTGATGAAGGAGGGGAATGGTGCAGTTGATGTAGCACATGAAAAACTGGAAGATGGTGGCGTTTAACTTTTTAAAAAATACTACTGTGATTATAAGAGTAAATATCAACCTTTCGTGAAAAGAGCGCCACCTTGCAAGGTTCAGCGAGATTTAAGGAAGCTGAATACCTAAACAAGAAATGCTGCTAGCTCCTAAAATTTGTGAGACCAAAAGCTGTCCCCGGTTGGCTTTGGAGGTTTCAGATTGATTAACAGTGTAGTATTTGAAGTGACACTAGACATTAAGCCCAATAATTAAAAAAAAAAAATAGAGGAATGAAGATAGTTCCATCTCTCTAAGAAAGAAAGATAAACACCTCAATTAATAATCCTTCCCCTTCCCACAGAGATCAAAATGTCTGGGATCCTGACCATGAGTATTTATAATAATAATAATAATCATAATAACAACAACAGTATTTTTTAACTTTGTTAGTACATTTATGAAGATAGTAAACGAGTGCATTTTTTTCTTTGACCATTCGTAAAAGCAGTTTACTTCAATTTTGGAAATACAAATGTGTCACTATTTGTTATGTTTCGGGTGATTTTCTAACTTTAATATCATTGTGTATAATAATTAAATATACTATGATATGTCATTTATAGGATATTTTAAATATAAATTTTAGGGGTTAATACTTATTTCAAAACTACTTCACACTTAAAAGATTTTTTTTTTTTTGGCTTTGGCCAAATAATTTTTTAAAAAATCATTCGAGGAATACTGTGTGTGTTTGTGAATAATCTCCCTCACAGGAAAGGAACTTTTACAGTAGAAGGCAGTATTTATGCCAATGCCCATTATGCATTCTCTTCCCCAACACCCACCACAAAGAAAAAGTCATTAATGATGTAGGTTGCTTAAAATAATGCTTCAAACTTAAATGTAGTCTATTATTTTGCTGGTACCTTTAATGTCTGCTTCTTGAGATGTATTCTTCATACTTTTCTTCATGGGCTATTAGGTTTTGAAATACATGAATGTGAACAGCGAGATATATTGTTAGACCCTATTTAGCAGGAGCTGAATATGCTGCAAATGGCTAGTTTCTGTGTGTAGCTGTGGATTTTGGTTTACGCAGAAAGCCATCCTGATTCATATTTCCACTGCATTGTATTCTCGGTACTATCAAGTGATTAGAAGAACTGACTAGTTATTAAAAAGTTATATTGTGTCAACAAAAATGCCTAAGTACAAGCAATCATATTTGAGAAATGAAGAGAAATGAGTTGTGATATGTGTGTGTGTACATTTACAGAGTAAGCATTTAAATATACAAGCACCATTTATATGGGGGTTAAGTAATTTTCAAACATTTCAGATCCTTTGTTTTCTTCTTCAAAAGCTACCCCCAACTGCTTTAAGCATTTGCAGCTGATGATTTTGATTTTTTAAAGTCAAGCATTCAAGTTAACCTTTAAGAAGCAAACAACCTCCAAAAGAAAGATGTAACCTTTCAATTGGCCCATATGCTTATCATTTTTTTTTTTTTTTTTTTTTTTTTTTTTTTTGCTTTAGCTGACAATGGAAATAGCACTAACCTTCTTTGGTGATGGGCCTGGCATTTAGATGTTTTTATTTGTTGATTGTGAAGTTTTCTCAGAACTTTTAAAGGACTGGCAACAGAACTACACTCCCAAGCTCTGAAACCTTCCAGACAGCTCCTTTTTGGGGCCAAGATACAATAAGTGTGTTGGACTCCTGGTGAATAAGTGCTGGTATAGTTAGTACCAAAACATACTTCTTTCCAGGAAGCAGCTTGGAGAAGGCTATGGTCCTTAAAGAACAGCATCAGTTTAAGATGGCTTGGGGAGTAACTGGCAAACTTCAAAGGAAGACATTGAACTTGTGGTGTTTTTGATTACTTGTGAACTATATATGAAACCATCAGATTTCAGACATTCCCAACTCACATTTCTTCTCTCTCTCTTTTTTTTTCAACGTGAAATACTAATTACAAATTTATCTCCTCCTCTCTAGGTACAGAGTTTTCGCTTCCTCCTAGTATCAAGTGTAGTTCTTAGAACTGTGTGTTCATATTAGGAAAAAAAATGTTTCCATGAAGATGGTCACAGTTGATATCACTCTCTGGTTTTAGAATTCTTGAAAATAGAGTGGCAATGAAAAGATGTATCCCATCTATGCCAGTTAACCACTAAAGGTTCATATTGCACATGGTACTCTCAACTTTGTACAACTTTTTACATCACCATCAGTAATATGTACTCATTCAAACTGGTTAGATATAGAAAGTAATATTTTATAAGGGTAACTATACAGCAATCTATTTTTTTTCAAGTGATAATCACTAGTTTGGGGAAAAAATAAGAAACATGTTAATAACTTTCTATGATATGTCACATTTGAGTCTTTTCTTCAAAGTTTATTGCAAATATAATCGTGTAATATACACAGAGAATGGGCAATATTCTCCATTAATTTATGCAAGACTGGTTGCTCCAGAGTCTCTCCCTGAGCAAGAGGAAACAAGATCAAGCCAAACCAGGAACTATTTTTACCATGCAAGCTGAATTCTGGCGTTAGTTCCTATGGTTTATTTCCACTTTAGAGCAAGGAACTAGAACAGTATGAAGTTTCTAATTGATGCTATACTGGAGGTGGATTTTTCAAGAATAAAAAGTAGGATTTAGCTATCTAGTATGGAAGTGACATTATTTGGCCGTGAAAATGCTAAAGACATACGATTGCTGTCATCTGTCCACAATATTTTGGTTGCCTGTGATGGTTGCAAGGAATCTCTAGTATATGCAGGGAAATTCACTGGTTGTGAAACTTAGGGATATTTTCACCTACACAAGAATCAACTATTAAACGTGGATATAAACATGGAATTCACATCTTAAAACAACAACACCCACCAGACATTTGAAGGCTAGATACCTTAGTAAATCTATTCTTTGTGTGACAATTCCCATTAAGCTACAGAAAACATACAGACGTAAAGAGGGCGAGAGAAGCTCACATCCTGATTCCTTTTAAAAAAATTTCTATCCTGGAAACGCCTCGCTTCTCGCAAAGGAAACTGAGTTGTGGAGGAAGGTAAAACCAAGAGAAAGGATAGAAGTGGACGAGTCTCTGAGTCAAGGGAGATTTTTGTCCTGGAGAATTTCCTGAAAATATATAAACACGCTTTTGGGTGGATGTGTGTGTCGGGATGAGGGGAGCGAAACAGCAAGACTTCCCCAAAACCTCCACAGAGGGCCGGACGGTCCGCGTTCGCGGAGCCCTTTGCGCCACCCTGCAGCCCGGCGGGGCGCTTTCCAAGTCACGGCCGCGGGCCCGGGCTGCGGCTGGGAGAGCTGTACGCATGCGCGGCCCGCGGCCCGCCGTTCCACGTGCTGATGAATATGCAGGAGGCGCCTTTGCCCACGCGGGCTGCTGAGGGAACCTCTCACAGGCTCGGGCCTGTGAAAGGCGCTGGCCGGGCTGCCAAAATAGTGCGGCGAGGAAGCTGCACGTGTTTGTTTTCAAACCGCGTTGGTTTAAGTGAGTTTACAAAGCCAGGCAGACTCGCGTAGGCTCGAGCCTATGCTCCTTGTTATCCGAACCGCAAGCTGAGCTGGCCAGGCAGAGTCTCCCTTATCCCAAGCGTCGTGCCCTGCGATGTGCGCAAGCCCCAGCCAAGACACAAGCACACTGAGAATTCTCCCTCTGCCTGTCCTCTCCTAAGCCGGAAGCTGCACCCCGGCCCTTCTTCTCCCTTAGTTCCAAGGAGAATACGTACCTTCCACTCATCTGGTACCTAAACAGAGCCCAAGTCTGAGATGAGGGGAGGGGGGAGAAGGGCAGTAGGGGTTTTCCTAGCGCCCACCCTCTTTGCCCAGCTATAGGCCTGAATGTCCCCTTATCTCTCTCCCCTTTTCCTTTCTCTCTCCTAGCTGCTTTTCCTCTGTGTCCCAGCCACCACTTACGCATTTAGGGGGCTAGCAGCAGCTTGGTCTAAGGTTTTCATCGACCCTTCCCAAATGGTTCTTGTCAGCTCTCTAGTTGATGTAGTTTTGTTAAGCTCAAACGTGCTTAGCTGATGACTGGTAGAGGAACTGCCCTTACTGAGAGACCTGGAAAGTGTGGGGTTTGGAGAGAAAAATCAGGAGTTTCAGGCACTGGTGACATTCTTGGGGTCCTGCACGTTGCATGATATTTTGTGGCCATTGTATTGACAGTTCCAGAGTCAGTACATAACCTGTCTGGTGGAGTGACCAACTTGTAAACAAAGAGGAGGGGTGGTGGAGTGTTCCTGGATTGTTCTATTTTGAGATCAGCCTCTATAGAGTTCTGTCTTTGGGTGTTTTAGTCGAAATCCTAGGTCCTGTGTCATCAGATAATGGCTGCCACAGGTTCCAATCCTCCTCTGGATTTACTTGTAAATGGGTGGACCCATTCCATGACACCCATCCCTCTTGCTTCCCCCACTGCCAACAGAAGAGGCCTTGTGTCACTACACTGTAACCCAGGTCCAGCTTCACCCTTCCAGTTCTTGGGGGGGGGGGGGTGGCATTAGCATCATTTAATCTGACAGCCACCACTCACTAAGTCTTTAGCTTAAGGGCGCGGCCCAGTGGTTTTGGAAATGTTCCTTCCAGGACAAGGCCTTTCCTCTTTCCCAGGCTCTAGGTCTCAGAACTTGATAACACGAAGATGGCATGAGAAAAGCCACAGGGACCTGGACCCACAGAGACCTGGCAGAAGCCCGTCACCCGCACACCCGGGGATTTGGCCTAACGGGTTGGAGCAGGAGGGTTCTCTTGTCTGAGTTCCGCAGAGGCCGGAGAGCCCAGCGTCTAGACCCTACAGTAGAAATCGCTTGATCGAACCCACCCCGCCACAAGACCCACCTCACAGGGAACCCTTCGCGATTTGGGTCCTTTTGTGTCCGAACGCATTGTTGCGTGTTGGTGGGGGGGCGCGATCTAGAGTCCACGGACTCCATGCTTATGATGAAGACCCATGTCGGGCTCACTGTGAGCGGAAAGCTCAAACCCAGCGTGGGTTCTTGCGTTCCTCCCCAAAAGGCCAGGGCCCAAAGAACCCTTTTCATTTGGCGAGGGGCTTGACGGAAGGGAGGGGCGGGGGCGGGAGCGGGCCGGGGTCTGCTAGCCAGCGGCCGGGCGCGACGGACTTGCCCGGCTGCTCAGCTTGGCGGCCAGCATCCGTGCTGGCGATGTGGTTGCTCTCTTCCGGGCCGAGAGTGGGGACGCCTCTCCCCCCACCCCAACCACCCCCACGGAGCCCCCGGGTCGGCGCCAGAGCCCCGGAGGCCCGGAGGCTCTGGCCTGATGGAGGCGAGGCGGGCTCTGTGGCCTCCTCCGGTCAGTCCGAGTTTAGTCTGCGGAAGCGACGGCGGGGGAGCGGGCCGGGGCCAAGATGGACCCCAAACCAGACAGGCGCTTTCCTTCCCCCACTCGCGCCTTAGTCCCTGCCCATATTGCCCGTCTTCGGTAGGACTATCTGCCCGGTTTCTGTCTGCTGCCAACCTTTCCCGAAATCTAGACCCCAGACTTGGTAAGTCGCGTTCTTCCCCCACCCCGCCCCTCCACCTTCCTAGCTGACTGGGCCCGCGACTTCGTGCACGCGCGTGGCCCGAGGCGCGCGCTGAGAAGTTGGGCTGATTTGGAACAGCCGCGCCAATCCAGCCTCTGCGGCTGGTGTGTATGAACGCCGGAGACCCCAAGGTAGTCAGACATGTCGCGGGGCTCCCTAGTGAGGCGGGAGTGAAAAGGATCCTTCCTCTCCTGGATCCTCTTTGTCCCTGTGGACACCAAAACCTACCTTTTTAAGCTGGAGCTTTCTGCTGGTCTCTAAAGTGTGTGTGTGTGTGTGTGTGTGTGTGTGGTATGTGGTGTGTGTGTGTGTGTGTGTCTGTGTGTGTTGAGCTAGTAACAGGGGAGGAGAACCGTCCCTTCCCCAGAGCAGTTTCTAATCCCTAAGGTCGCCAACAAAGTTTACTCATGGTTTCCATTTGAATGCTGTGAAGTCTTCCTCTTCGTCGTCGTTGTTGTTACTATTTTAAGTGAAGATTTCTCAGTCACGCTTCTCAAATATACGTGCCTCTTGAGGACATCTCGACAATTACCTTGTCCACTAACTCCACTCCCTTTCCTCTGAGGGGGGAAAATAAACTTAAATTTTCAGTAGTTGCCCTAGGACACGTCGTTTACATGTCACCAATGTGAAGAAAGAAGGAAAGAAAGAAAAACAGCCTTGGTATTTCTTGTTGGAACTCCGTGTGCTCTTATTGAAATGTGAAAGATGGATTTTTGGGGGGAGGGGTAGGCAGGGCTCTGGAAGAGTGCTTTTGAACCGCGCTGCCCTGTTGCACGGGGCTGACCTTTGGCTGACACGGCCACGGAGCGGGCCGTTCGTTAACGAGGATTTGATACATTAGACATTCGAGCTGGGCGTGTAAACCCACACTCTGAATCCAGATTTTGCTCAAATTAGTGTACGAGGAAATGATCTTTTTAAGTCCCGAGGCTTAACCAAATGTCAGGAGGGCCAATCGCTGCCTGAAAAGGGCAGCGAAGGACACCCCGTTAAAGACACATTCCTGTCTCCTTCAAAAACAAACAACATAAAACCAAAAAGCCTTCTTTGAATAATTCCTGAAATTTTCCAAGTCGCCACTTTGAGGAAATGCTTATAAATAAGGTTAATCATTCATTCTAATGAATTCTGTTGTGTTAAATCCTAATACCAGGCAAGGCTGTGAAGGCAGCGGCACAGTTATGACAATAATTCTTTGAGATTCATATATTTTGAGTTAATGCTTTACTCAGTAGAGTTAGTAAGAGTGTCAGAATTTATATCCGCCAGGCAGTGGGGCCCATACAGAGGAGAATTGCAGATTTTAAAGCTATTTCAAAGTTGATGCGTCCCTCAACTTGATTTGGTTCGATTTGTCTCCAGACTTTGGAGCCCAGAAAGCGAAGGCAGGCTGGCGGCTAGGACCCTGGCCTGGAGTGCGGCGGCTGAACCTGCAGCTCCCTGGCCACACGGATGGGACTGGAGTCGGGGACTTTGCTGCAGCCACTTGGAAGGCGCCGCAGCTCCCGCGGTATTAATTGACTGACCCAGGAAGGTGTCATTTTATTTAAGTCGACATTAAAGGTCTAACTTAAAAAGGCACAGACAGAAAATGCTTTCTTTTCTTCCCCCCAAAAGCAGAGCCCGCTTAAAGGGGGGTGGGATTCGCTCTTATCTAAGTTCCCAGCCACTCTGAGAGTGCAGGGGAGGACGAAGCGAAATGGTGTTCTGCTCTGTGCCTCTCGACCCTCTACCCCCTGACTTCCTTACGGTGCTGTCCTGCGCAGAGTACCGCAGAAGCAAAGGAAGTTTTCTGCACCTGAGTGCTGGTGTCCGCCGCTGGGTTTTGCTGGGTTTGCGCAGGGGCGGTTCCTGTGACTCGAATTTATTCCAGGCGAAAACGTACACGAAACAGTTTTTGGCCTCGTGTCTTTGCTCAAGGAGTTTCTATCTCCATTCCCCTGTGTCCACTGAGTGTAGATGAAAAGATGGGAAATTAAACGAGAAAGACACTATCATTAAAAAAAAAAAAAAAGATAGTGTAAAAATAAGGAAACTAGTGGGGAGAAGTCATTCTCCAAAAGCCTACATAGAAGAAATCCAGACAGGGCCTACAGAATTTGCTCCAGAATGAGTTCTGTAGATAGCGTCCCAGGCACAGGCCGATGGCTCGCTAAGCGCTGGTTCCCAACCCTTAGGACAAGGACAACTGCGCGGGCTGAACACTTTTAGAGAAGACAGACGTCCTGGCCTCCTTTGGAAAAACCACACCTTCCCAAAATCTTGAGAACTACTCAGGCTTGGAAGGGTTGTAAAAGTTGGTCTAAGAGTTAAGAAGAGCGTGGAGAAAGAAGGGAAAGGCTGTCAGAGAAAGGAGAAAGGAAAGATTGTGGCTAGTGAACTGCGACATCGATCGAGTTCATTTTCCCCCAGAGGCGAGTCCCAGCACCCTCCTCCCCCCGGCTGCGATCACAACTACTGGTGTAAGGGCGAGAAACTGCCCAGGATCACCAACTTCCAAGTTGTATCAAGCTGAGGTGGAAGCGGTGGGTGTGTTTCATTTTAAGGTCCACTTTTGGGTGTCGGTGGAAACAGTGTAACGCTGATTTACGATCTTGAAAGAGTGAAGAAAGGAAGCGATCGCCGCTTACAGACTTGCTCTTAGTTTCTTTGGCAACCTTCTCTACAGCCCCCCCCCCCCCCCGCCCTCGTCTAACCAAGGGAGCCTACACCTGGGTTTGGGCCTCCAGACGTGCTCACAAGTCTGGGGTACCCGCGAGTGCCCCCCGGAGCCACGAACGCTGAGGTTCTAACTGCGACGTGACTTTCTGGTTGTCGTGAAGGAAGCCCCTTTCCATCTTTCTGGGGTTACATAGAGCCCTGCCCCGGGCTCCCTCCCCAAAGCCCCCCAACGGCCTTGGTCCACCCGGGGACCCGACAGCAGGCCGCGCTGCCGCTGACGCTGACGTCAGGGGCTCCCGGTCGCCCGAACTCAAGCCCTGGCCACAAGGTGCCCCGCGCGGGCATCATTAATTATTAGACGATAAGTGTTGCAAAGAAAGCTCAAGCTATTATTATTCAAGTGGGAGCTGGCTATATAATATATAATATATATGACATGTATATTATACATGTCATATATATAACATATATTTGATATAATAAGCGTTTCGGTTTCTCAAAGCATAGTTATTAACTTCACACCCTCCTGCGTTCCCGTCTGCCCCCTGGATCCACCCTTTTGTAGATTTGAGCTCCTCACTTTGTAACTGGTTTGGGGATTCTTGGCGGAAGCGTCAATACTTGGGCGTGTGAGAACTGCATGCTCCAACTTCCCTGTAGATAGATTCAAGCTTGAGGAGCTTAATCATCTCTATCAACCAAGGGTGTGCATGTGTGTGGGTTGGGGGGGGGCGTTGCTTCATAAAGCTGGATCTGGGATGTTCACATCATCCTTTCTGTTTGGTCAGATTCTTAGTCTGAGATGTAATACTATCGTTGTTGTTGAGTGAAAAAGGAGGAGAAAAAACCACCTACACCAATAGGGCCAAGATAAATGAATAGTGTAATTCGGTATCAGGAACAAAACCTTTCATTTGTAACATCAAACGCAGCTTTTCTTTTTTTCTTTTTTCTTTTTTTAAAGGAATTACACATATAATATCTGACTTAAAATAGAATTTTAAGCAGTACTAACTTCTACAAAATAACATCAGTTCTTGGTTCTAGCTCTAATACATTTTCGAAATCCTTTCCCTGAGGATTACTGCCGAATAAACAGAGGGCACAGCAGGGTCATTGTGGTGCGAATTCTCTCTTGGGCTCTTCTCCACAAAAGGAAAAAAAAAAAAAAAATCATGCCTTATATGACAGAATTCCACAGGTGATGTGAGGTGATCTTCTGGAAAAAGAACAAAGTGATATTAGAATTAAACTAAAAACGCATTCAAATTAAGATAATTTTTATGTAAATAGGAACAATAATCCACAAATTTAAACTTCTTGAATATTATCTTATTTGGCATAAATAAGTTTTTTGAAATTCCCTTGTTGAATTAGTTGTTTGAGAGATCCTGCATATAAAAATGAAGCTCCCTTGTATCACTGCGTAAAACTAGTAAGTAGCACCTTTCAAAAATATAAAATTATCTTCATACACATAAATATACAGTGTATTTGTCAGTATCCACAGGGCCAGTATGAAAAGTCTTTCTAGTTCTATCTATAGGAGGTAGAAATATCTTGAAAAGCACTTTGAAAGGCAGGTAATTTGCTTAGTGTTTTACAGACAGAAAAACAACTGACTGAACTTTAATTTTTCCTTTGGAAGTTTTAGAGCCCTGCAGGCAGCTTTTGATTCAGAACTGTGATGATGATCTTTTATTCTCAGATTAGTAATTTATTTTTAACCAATCATTATATGGTAAACATTTAACAAATATGTACAGATTCCTCTGAAGTGTGAAATAATTATTTTGTAAAATATGAGTAAAAATGGAGCACATTCTTATAAAACTTATAAATATATTTGCGGTATTGAAATCTTTATGAAGGACAATTTTAAAAACTTTAAATGGTCACATTAATAACTGTACAAAATTCCATAAGCATGGATCAATAAAAATTTCCAAGAATTGTGTGTGTTAAATATATTAGAAAAGTGATGCTTGTGCACAAAAAGAAAAATCAAAAGAAATCTCACTTAGGGAAATGAAAACAAACAAAGGTCCAGGGTCAAACATTTTTTTTCCTTTAATAATTAGTACCTATTTTTACGGCTTGTTATACCTAAATTTTTATTTAAAATTCCAAAAATGTGTGTGAGCTGGGAAAAAAAAAATATTTGGAGTCGAGGACAATAGTTAACTGGTATTCAACAACTTTGGGGCTGTTTCTGTTTTCCGTCCTACTACTTTTATATACTATAAATCTTTCCAGAAAGCTCTGCTATTTTTGGTACAGCAGGCTGAAATTTATGAGCCTGAGACTATGTATATAACACCCTGGTTGAGAAAAACCCTAGGATATTCATTAGATTAAAAAAAGTCAGCTAGTATTATTATAGTTCCTGAATCAATAAATATTTACAGATTTAAGGCAATAATTGAATGGAAGGACCACATTTAAAGGTTATTGTGTGTGTGTATCTTCCAATAAGTGATTTGTACAATTTTTATACTGCTCCAATCATGATTTCACTTGCTGACCTCGTAAAGTCAGTTAATATTCTTGGCTCTTACTTAGCTTTTTCACTTGTGAAATCAGTGCCCTAGACAAGAGACTCACTACATTTTTATGTAATCCTCAAAGTAGTGATTTTACTTAGTCTTGTTTATGTATTAAAGAAAGAAAAACTTTGAACGGTAGAATTTTATTTGTGAAAAAAATGAAATCAGGGAAATCTTCTTAACTGATTTGGATATAAGAAATAAACTAGCAACTCCTAATTGTAAAACCTCATTGTTAAGGTTTTCTTTTCTAAGAGTCCTGTTTCAGATATAAACATTCTATTAAACTAGGAACAATACAGGGAACCTATCTTTTTCTCTTTCTTAGTTTGGCAAGGAAATGAAATACATTTCTAGTATTTTGTTTACGTGATTTACAAAGAATATTTTCATAAACCAGGGGCAGAGGGTGCTTAGGAGATGGAAACACTATTAAATTTAATTGTTTAAGGATCTGGATTTGGGAAGTTTAAGCTAAGTTCTGATCATATGCAAATCATGTAAAATATGCTTCCTATATGTATTAATGAACTGAAAGCTATACAAAGCCCACAGTCCAAAGTAACAAGAATAAGAAGAAAACACAATGCTCCTGCACACTCTCCTCACTAGATCAGTGTGAAGAGCTAAATACAGGGTGTATACTATCCAATCCACAGGTTCTGCAGCTGTTGTTGCTTGTTACGTACCTATCAGTTAACTGCACTTGACTAGGCCAATTGATTGATTAATTAATTAACCTGGCAAACATTAAAGATAAGTATAGTTATTGTTATGGAAACTATGCATTTCAAAAATCAATTTCAAATGCTTTCTTCCCTCCAGGAATATAATAGGAGAGACATATACAGTTAGTCAAAATATAAAGTAAAATGTGGTATTTGTTGTAAGAGAGGCATAAACAAAATCGATTAGGAAATGTTTAAGTTTTTGATTCTCTTAAGAAGATATTGGGTGTGGTGCATCAACAATGAATTTTGGAATACTGAAAAAAATTAAAAAAAAAGATATTGGGTGTCACTTGCTGATTTAGAAAATCGGAACAAAATATCATGTCGTGGGTTTTTCTTCTCCTTCCTTCATGCCCTCTTTTGCTCCTTTTCTTTTCCTCCCCTTTAGCTACCCCTCTTCTCTTCTTCTCTCGCTTGCTCTGGAACCTAAGGTATTACGAAATTTTCAAAAGACCTTTCTCAGGATGGTGGTAGTGGTGTTGTGAGCTAGATGCCTGAATCCTTGCCAGGCCTTTGTCTTTTGGGGGGAAGTTTTGTCCAAGTGTCCATCTGTAGTCAGCTAGCCTGGGCTCCCTTGATGGGCTTAAACTCCGTGAATGCTGGGCTCTGGGGCTGGGCAGAGCTTTTCAGCAACCAGGGTGTCCATTTTAATGATTGAAGTGGGTCAGACCAAGCAGAGACCAAGTTCTGACAACTCCAGGCAAATACCTCAAAAGAGGACACGGATTGGTCACCAGGATATTTTCCCCTTTGCGGAATTGTACAGGGTTTCTCTCTTTCTATTACTTGTTTAATCTAAATAAAGATTCCATTGTCACTAACAAATAAATCTTTTTCTTATTTTTATTATGGTTCTTTTAAAATTTTTTTTTCTTTTTAAATTTTTATTCAGTTTTAAAAAATATTTGCTATAGAAGTATCAGCATATGACTAATTTTTCATGAATTTTCAATTTGTTCTGAAATATTAAGCCATGTATTTTCTCTTTCCCTAAGACTGACGTGATTTTCTGGCAGTATTTTCCAAGGAAATTTCATGTCCACTTTATAAGATTTCATAGTCACCCTACAAAACCGAGGAATAATTCATGTTTTCTGAAAAGTGTTGCATTCTGGTTCTTTAGAAACTAAGTAGGACTAACTGGTAACTAATCAAAGAATTAGGAATAACTGGTCAGTTTATATATTATTCAGATTCCTGGTTGTTTTGTTTTTATTTTTGTTTTGTTTTGTTTTGTTTTGCTTTTTCTTTGGTTGCTGTTCTTTGGGTCAATTGCAAAGTGGTGCAACCCAGATCAGTATGATTTGTACTTGATAGCTGTTTGGGTGAGTTGGTTCAGGCAAGAGGGGTTGCAAAGTATGCTTGAGGACTTGGTTTTGTCATTTTCATGTGTTTTTTATCCTCTTTATAAAACGTTTTATTTTGAACAATTTCAAACATACACAAAATAGAGAGAATAATGTAATAAATCTCTATCACCCAACTTGAGCATTTATCAACTCACAGTCAATGTAGTTTGTACTTCCATGCACCGTTCTTCCCCAGGATTATTTTGAAGCACATCCTAGACGTCGTATTATTTAATATGTAGATATTTGTTACTTAACTAATATGTAGTTAATGTTTGCTATGAAGCGGAGGGGCAACTAGTATGTTTTTCTGAAACACTGAGCTTTGAGTTTGAGCTTTAGGTTGCTATTCTTGATCCTTTTAACAGTTTTGCTTCCAATACCAGAGCTTTTATTAGCCACTGGAATCAAGGAGCTCTATAGTGATCAAGAGGAAAAGAATAATTCGGTTGATTATCATAATCAATGAAGATGAAAGCCTGAAGTGGGAAATCTCACAATTTCCAGAGTCTAGTACTGATAATGGAGTGAGAATAATTCACTCAAAAGTTTCTGATTTGGGGAAAATGTGATGACTAGGAATTCCTTTTAATAAGAAATCATATGAACTTGTACTGGTATGGAAAAACATTATACTTGAAAAACTATCACTTAAATGCATTGAATTTCAGCTTTATACCACCCAAGGCCATACCCCAATTATCAATATAGTAATAAATATGAATTTATGCACTGTGATTTAAACGTATGTTTCCTTATTTCATTAAGTTATATGAAACTCTGTGTTGTGGTTGATTTTTCAAAAGAGAGAACTGATCTTTTAGAGCTTTATGCTAAACTATTTATGGATGAAATGATGTGATGTCTGGGAATTGCTTCAGATAACCTTGGATGAGGGGTGGGTATGAGTGAGTGTAAGAACTAAGACTTTTATTGCAGGGTGATGGGTACTTGGGATCATGATAATATTCTCTCTACTTCTGTATATATTTAATTTTTTTCTTAATAAACTAGCAGAAAAAAAAAAGATAAAAGGTCAGGAAGAACTCCACTAAAGTGTCTGTCTGTCTATCTATCATCTATCTTTCTGCAGAGAAATCAAAAGGCTTTCATTAAAAATTGTTTGGACTTTAAAATTAAAAAGGTAAAATTTTACTCCTTTTATCCTGGACTAACCAAGTGTGTACTTGGAAAAGCCAATGAATGTCTTTTGATGTTAGTTTTTACATATATAATAATTCTTCCTCTGATTTAAATAAATGCTAATATTTTTCCATATATCCCTATATATTAGATATCAGTTTATAACAGCTTGCCTGCAAAAATGTAGCTTAATAATTTAAACTTGCAGTTACTTGAATGTTTGTCATCTAAAAATTCCAATATCAATGAAAAGATCTGTTTGTTAGTTTCTACTTGTGGTTGTTTTATGCGTTGATTATGGTAGAAACTCTCTTATCATGTGGGGAAAATAATGATAGCTATAGATTTTAAAATGAAATTCTTGTGATAGCATAATGCTGTGCCATCTACTTTTCTGGTGAGAAATATAGACTCTTGAAGTTCAGGGTTAACTTCTGCCTCATTCTTTCTCCTTCTGTAACACATCTGTCCCTCACACTTGATTTCTAGGCCATTCCTGATGGAAATGGAAAACACAGCATCCTCATAATGTACCTCATGGAACTTGGAATTGAATTATGATTTTCAGATTTCAGTTTTTATAGTGGGCCTCTAGTTTTAGCTTATGTTGCCCTTTTCTATTTTCTAACCAGTCTAGAATATTAGGGATAAGAATAACTAACCCCTTCAAAGTGCAAAATTATCTTCCTCTCAACCTGTCCTGCTCAGAGATTGGCATCCTGTCATAGTTTTCTTCCATGTTCTGACTATGCTAGATTTTCCTGCTTGGGACCCCAAATCTCCCCAAGGATACAAACCAGTCTAGGTAGTACCATGAAACTAGGTCATTAGAAGCATTCTAGTTCTTTCCTCCCTGGGGTAGATCCTGGTGCATGCATCTCCAGCAGCAGTGGTTCTTATGAGAGCACTCAGAAATGATGGCTTTTCTTATCACTCTGTTATGCCTGTTGTAACAGACTTTTGATACTAAGCCAAGCTGTGGAAGCTATTTATTGAACTGACTAACCATCCCCGGCCCCCAACCCAGCCATTGCAGTCAGGGAAGCTCTTTCTAGACCAGTGTTTCTCAGAAGACTTGGGTCAGAATAATTTTTTTTTTAAGATTTTATTGATTTATTTGACAGCAATCACAAGTAGGCAGAGAGGCAGACAGATAGAGGGAGGAAGAAGGCTCCCCGCTAAGCAGAGAGCGCAATGCGGGACTCGATCCCAGGACCCTGGCATCATGACCCCAGCTGAAGGCAGAGGCTTTAACCTGCTGAGCCACCCAGGACAACCCCCTCTTTTTTTTTTTTTTTTTTTAAGATTTCATTTATTTGTTTATTTGATAGAAAGAGATCACAAGTAGGCAGAGAGGGCAGGCAGAGAGAGAGGGGGAAGCAGGCTCCCCCCTGAGCAGAGAGCCCA
This sequence comes from Enhydra lutris kenyoni, assembly GCF_002288905.1. Classification (NCBI taxonomy): domain Eukaryota; kingdom Metazoa; phylum Chordata; class Mammalia; order Carnivora; family Mustelidae; genus Enhydra; species Enhydra lutris. The sequence goes on along the minus strand of NW_019154086.1, from coordinate 41,128,576 downwards.
ATGCCGGGCTCAATCCCAGGACCCTGAGCTCATGACCTGAGCCAAAGGCAAAGTCTTAACCCATTGAGCCACCCAGGCGCTCCGGGTCAGAATAATTTTTGAAGACTGTATTTATCTATTTGACAGAGAGACTGTGTAAGAGAGAACACAAAGGGCGTGAGGGCAGAGGGAGACAACGACTCCCTGCTGAGCAGGGATTCTGATGGAGGTCTCGATCCCAGGACTCAGGGATCATGACCTGAGACACAGGCAAACACTTAACTGACTGAGCCACCTAGGTGCTCTTTGGGTCAGAATATTGGAGGGGGGTATTTATACAAATTCATATTCCTGCACTTCACTTCATGTCTAAGGAATGAGAATATATGGGGTAGGGTGTTGATTGGGAATCTACATTTTAACAAAGTAAAGTTTGAAAGTCATTGACTAAAGCCCTAGATTGTGCCCTTGGATTTGAATTTTTCTCTGGGCCCAAAGTTGTTTCCTTTCTCCTGCTTCTGTTGCTGTGATTTTAAACTTCCTGGTGTGTGTGATTTCTAGAGTCTGGACTTTCATAGAGATTCCAAAAACAAAAGGCAAACAGCAACAACCTTGGACAGAGTCTTAGCAAACAAGGCTGGTGGTCTCAAACATACTACTTGTTACTGCCATTACCCTTACTATAATAGCTGTCTTCTTCTTGATCTAGCATTAGAGTAAGAATATGTACATGATATTAATAATGATAATATGCATGAAAATGCCTTTTAAAAAGTTAAAAAGCACCTTATAAATGCAATGTATTATTCAACAAACACTCAGTTAATGAACTCATAGCCTATTTGGGGGCACTGTACAACTTGCCCCCTGAACATAGTACAAAGAAAATGAAGAACATATTTCTGCTCAGGGGAAGCCCATAATGAGGATAACATGCACACATAATGTTACAGGAAAACAATTGGAAAGCAGCATATCTGATTTATATCCCAAACATACTCTTTAGTGATATAATTCTGACTGCCCTGGGAGATATATGATAACTATGTGTTTATGTACCAACCATAGTATCTGTTGGTGTATCTCTGACTCTATATATTCATCTCTATCAAGTATCTGCTATTCGTCATTCTATTTTTATCTATATTTATTTATTTTTTATTCATTTTTTTTAGTTTTATCTATCTATAAAGTAAATGTGATGTAGTTAGAATGTAAACTCCATGAGGGTAAGCATTTTTATCTGTTTTGACTGGTTGTCCAAATTGTTGACTGAATGAAGTTAATTAGAAAAGATTCCCCAAAAGTGATGAGTATAAGGGAGATCTTACAGGTGCCCACCTCTTGGTTGGTGATGGCTGTATAGAGGAAATACTGCAGGACATAATATAGGATTGACTTAGTGGTGAATGTCTCCATATTTAACAGTTCCATTCTGCTTACTATGGACCAATTCAGTAACAGATGACTTGGGGAGATTGTAATTGTGATTTTTCTGTCCCAGAGGAGGGACTCCTCCCCTGCTTTTAGATCTGAATCTGTTGTGAAGTGAAACTAAATTCTGTTTGTGGATATAAACATGCAAGTTTTTTGTTTGTTTTGTTTGTTTGGGGGGGTTTTGTTGGGATTTTAGAATTGAACATTTTCTTCCTTTAGGAATTGTGTTTGTATACAAAAATACATTGGACAGTAGCATACATTTAACAAATCTAAATAGTTGTGGTTTAATTGTAGTGAAATCTCCTTTGCAATTTCATTTTCTAGTCTATATAAGGAAAGGTAGAAAGATTTTCTCTCTTGGAAACTAGTAAGTGAGGATAGTCAAAGTTAAATAAGCTACTGATTATAAGCAACTTGCACCCAACCAGGATTCTAAATACACCTGGAAATATAATTTGTAAATCTTTTTTATCTAGATATTATGTGAAATTTTAATTGTTCAAAAATTATTTACGCATATAGCAATTTAATTTGTTGTCTGTTGCCTAATACTGAAGAGCAGTGGGCATGTATTTTAAATATATATTTTAAAACTGCAATTCTCAACCTTTCATTCATTCATTTAACAAATATTTGCTGAATGACTTCTGAGTCCCAGGCCCTCTTCTAAGGTCTGGAGATGCAGTGATAAATCAAAGTTCCTCATGGAGCTTACATTCCTGTGGTGGGGGTAGGCAGTGACAACAATTAAGATGGAAGGAATAACATACAAAAGGGAACTTCAGATAGTCGTAAATGCTATGCTTAAACTAAGCCAGTGTAGTGTGATAGGGAGGCGTTGAGGGGTGGAGAGGTTAGTGTAATCAGTGGCCTTTCTGAGGAGCTTACATTTAAGCTGAGACCTAAATGATGTGAAGGAACCAGTCATGAAGAGAACAAGAGGAAGGGGATTCTGGCTTAGGAAAGACAAAATCTAAAGATCCTAGAGTGGGAATTCATTTGGCATGTCAGTTAAACCATTCCCTTACTCTTCTCCACAAGTCTTTGCTGAGTACCTGTTTTGTGTGGGGTGCAACATATTCTAAAGTGTTACAGAAATGGTGAGGAACAAAGCAGGCATCTTGGGTTCTAGAGCCTATGGAACTAGTGAGCCCATGGAATTTTTTTCAAGTGAAAAAGAAAGACAAAACAAACAAACAAACAAAAGAAACAAGTAGAAAAAGTTTCAAAAAATAATAAATGAAATAATACTAAATGAGATGGGACAGTGTAATAGATGCTGTTTTTGTGGATGCCCTAACTCAAGGTACCAGAAAATGCCTTTCTGAGTCAGTGACTGGTCTGTTAAGAGGCTCACACTTGTGCCACATATCCCCTTTGGATATTTCTAATTATGTGTTGGGGACATAGTAAAACAGGCTGATGATAATGTGTGAATCTTGTCGTTCCACCTGTGAACCCACCATATTCTCTTCCACTAATGAATGTGTATGGGAATGCAAGGAACTGTAACTTTTCAAGTTTATAATAAGGGAAAAAGTCATAAATTTATGTACTTTATTCGTAGGAGCAAATTACATGAAACTCTCCCCACCATGGATTTGCGATATTCAGGCTGAAAATAGCTGTTTTAATTGATGGGAATGTATGGCAGAATTAAGGAGTTTTTGCTGAATAAATATTGAGAATAGCTTTAACAGTGATGAAACTTAAATAATGAGGGTATGCAAATTAATACAAATTTGAGCAATCCTGCAACAAAAAGAATCAGGCTTGGTCTTAGCCTTCTTATATATTTTAATTAAAAGCAGTGGGTTCACCATTGAGCACACTTTTTTATATTTTATAATTTTTTCCAATGTTGGGTTATTGTCTTAGTTTATACTATAGAAAAGATACTGGTATTTAAGTCAAGATTCAAACATCACAGGGAATAGAATTTTATTTAATGTAATTGATTTAAAAGAGTGTTTATTCAGCCAAGGAAACAGTCTACAAAACAAAGAGGCAACCCACGGAATGGGAGAAGATATTCACATATGATACTACAGACAAAGGGCTGATATCAAAGATCTATAAAGAACTCCTCAAACTCAACACACAGAAAACAGATAATCACTTCAAAAAATGGACAGAAGACATGAACAGACACTTCTCCAAAGAAGACATACAAATGGTTAACAGACACATGAAAAAATGTTCATAATCATTAGCCATCAGGGAGATTCAAATCAAAACCACATTGAGATACCACCTTACACCAGTTAGAATGGCCAAAATTAATTAAGACAATAAATAACATGTGTTGGAGAGGATGTGGAGAAAGGGGAACCCTCTCACACTGTTGGTGGGAATGCAAGTCGATGCAGTCAATTTGGAAAACAGTGTGGAGATTCCTTAAGAAATTAAAAATAGAGCTACTCTATGACCCTGCAATTGCACTACTGGGTATTTAACCCAAAGATACAGATGTAGTGAAAAGAAGGACCACACGTACCCCAATGTTCATAGCAGTAATGGCCATAGTCACCAAATGGTGGAAAGAACCAAGATGCTCTTCAATGGCTGAATGGATAAAGAAGATATGGTCCATATATATAATGGAGTATTGTGCCTCTATCAGAAAGGATGAATACCCAACTTTTGTACCAACATGAACAGGACTGGAAGAGATTATGCTGAGTGAAATAAGTCAAGCAGAGAGAGTCAAGTATCATATGGTTTCACTTACTTGTGGAGCAGTATGAATAACATGGAAGACATTGGGAGATGGAGAGGAGAAGTAAGTTGGGGGAAATCGGAGGGGGAAACAAGTCAGGAGAGACTGTGGGCCTGAGAGACAAACTGAGGGTTTTGGAGAAGGGGGGGTGGGAGGTTGGGTGAGCCTGGTTGTGGGTATTATGGAGGGCATATATTGCATGGAGCACTGGGTGTGGTGCATAAACAATGAATTCTGGAACAGTGAAAAGAAATTTTAAAAAGGGTATTTACTGATAGGAAGGAACATGGACAGGAAACAAAGTGTAGTTTCTGCATGTGGGTGGACAATAGAAAGTAGGAGGCCACATGTGTCTCTGTCTCTACATATCTGGTCCATCCCCTGTTTCTCTTTTTTTGCATAAGCTTTCTTTCCTTAGTTATGGTTTCTTTGTCTCTCTCAAATTTCACTCTATATATGTATTGTTTGACATTGGTCTCAAATTCCACGTGGCCTATGGTTCTAATTTTCACAGTTCTCTGACTGGCTTAGTCTTGCAATGACCAATTTCAATTTCCTATGAGAGAAAATTTGATTTTCCCAGTTTAAGTATCAGATATATACACTGGTCCAATCAGCTGTAGCTGGAGGAGGGGAGTGGGAGATAGGGGCTACACAGTATGTGCTTGTGAGATGTTATAATTGACAAAAAATAAATCCCCTTTTACATAAAAATAATGACTATACCCCATTTAAAACCTTGACATAATACTTAAGGATAAAGTGTCATTCTGATAACCTCTTCCACCCACACCACACAAATCATGACCCCATTTACCCTCTCCCTACTTAGTACTCTCTGTAGAGCTAAATGAGGCTTAGAGTTATACACACCTACACATATTCCATGGAAAATATATATTATATAAATTCATTTCCCCATTTAGCAAATATTAGTTGAAAGCACTGGAGATTTAGCACTGAATAAAATGAACAAAAATTGTTGCCTTCATGGAGTTTACCTTCTAGAGGAGACAGACAGACAGACATAAAAGTAGCTAAATAAGTGTGTTATATGGTACTTGGGTGTTATGCAGAAAAATAGATCCCGAAGATAATCGGAAATAAGTGGTCAGAGAACAGACCGATTTGAAGGTGACATTTGAGCCAAAATTTATAAGAGGTCATCTAGAGAAAAGACATTATAAGCATAGGGAACAACAGCAGGTGATTGCATGTTCAAAGAACATGAAGTTCTTTGAGTCTGAAGCAGAATAAACAAGGGGGAGAAGAGTCGGGGAGATCAGAGTAACTAATGGATTCTGGGAGCTGGGGAGGAGTTGGGACTACTCACTCAGGTTCTTGTTAACAAGTTTAAGTCCTTTACTTGTATTCTCTGTGAGGCAGAGATACTGTAAGGTTTTGAGCAAAGTAACTTGATCTGTCATATTTTGAGTGGATCATTGTGGTTTCTGAGTTGAGACTAGACTGAAGGGAGGCTGGCAGCAGTCAGACGTTAGGTTATGGCTGTGATTCAGGCAAGAGATAATAGTGATTTGGACAAAAGAGTAGCAAGAGAGAGTGGCAAGTAGTCAAGATACCGGATTGATTCTGAAGGTAGAGCCAATAGAGGTTTCTTCTGGATTAGATATTGATGTGAGAGAAAGAGAGAAGTCAAGATTGACAAATTTGACTTTGAATAACTAGAAAGATGCAGGTTTCATTAACTGTGCTAAAGACTGTTAAAGGGGAAGTTTTTAGGGCATGTGTGTTGGGGTGGTGGAAATTAAGAACTCAGTTTTAGGAGTGTTAGTTTAAATATGCCTTTAGACTTTTGTATGGGGGCACCTGTGTAGCTCAGTTGATTAAGTGCCTGCCATCAGATCAGGTCAAGATCCCAGAGTCCCAGGACTGAGTCAGGCTCCTTGCTCCTTGCTCAGCAGAGAGTCTGCTTCTCCCTCTCTCTCTAACCCCGCTCGTGTTCTCTCTTACTCTCTCTCACTCTCAAATAAATAAAAATCTTAAAAAAAAAAAAAAAGTAGACCTTTGTATGGAGTGGCTGAGCAGGCAGTTGGATTGGAGTCAACAGCATAGTGATAGTATTTAAAGACTTAAGACTGAATGAGACCACCAAAAAACAAAGGTAAAGAAAGAAGGGAAGAGGTATGAGGCTCAAGTCAGTCTCTCTGAAATTTAGAAGATGTAAAGATATGGAAGAATTAGCAAAGGAGACAGAGAAGCCGTGAGTGAGAGAGAACACCAGGAGAGGTGGTGTCCTGGAAGCCATGTGAAGAAAGTATTTCAAGAAGGAAGGAGTGATAAGTTGTGTCAAATGTAGTGGCAGTTCAGGTCAGATGGGGACAAAGAAGTGACCATTTATTTCAGTACCAGAGGGTATTAATGATTTGACATGAACACTCAGGGGGTTTGTGATGGTAGAGATAATGATGTCTTTAGAGTAGTTTTGAAGGTGATGATAGGAGTAGAGGAACTGGAGATAATGGGCACATAGGATGAACAAAATGGTATTTTTATGTAGGTATTATGTATTTGGCACCTTTTTATGGAGCAATATGTGCTAGGGATTCATACTCTATAGTTCTAGCTCTTTTCTCCTAATCATTCCATAATTTTTAATTATATGAATGACCACCAAGTGTTTAAGATAGTTCTCTAAATAGGTCTTAATTCTTCTATTTTAGTACCAAAAATGTCAATCATCCCTACCCTAAAACACTGAAGCAGATGACATGTTCAGTGGAAATCCATAGTTTGTAGGAGAGACCAAACCACATAGAGGCAAGAATTGACATAAGCCTGGTGCAGTGGGGGATTTCATAATGGAAACCAGTAGGAAATAAAATCCTCCAAAATGTTCTCCAGTAACTCTCTTCCTTGGATTAGGGCCAACAGTAAGCAGACAAATAGAGTTTTCTGTTTCACAAGAGATAACCAGTGCAGGCCATAGATAATTTTACCAGTAATATTTTTTTTCCAAAATATATGTTTGTATAAGTTGATAATGAAACCAACTATAGTTCTCCATTATTCTTTGTGATAAAGAATGGAAGCTTTTTTAGTTGTTGTTTGGGTACCAATCTTTAGGGTGAGCATTCTTGCTTTCTGATGCTATTCTCTCTACTCTCAAAACAACTCATCCTGTTTTGGAATGCTTTGTAGCTAGAAACCCCTTTTAGTTCCACCTCTCTCTTATGAAGACACGAGCTGTTTCTTCCCAACCTCCCACATTGCACAGCTGTTTATGAGGCTTGTAATTAATGAAGATTTGCTAATAATCACACACTCAGGGATGTTCCGGGCTTGTTGAAAGAAATAGGGTGGGCAACAGTCATTGGGCTGGGGCCTGTAACAGTGCATTTTGCCAGTGGGCTGTCGATTGGCTGTTGTCTTTTTTAGTAAGAGAATTTCTGGGAGCTCTACTCACATAGTTCCAGCTAAATTACTTCAGAGAAATAGGAAATGATCTGAAAGAAAAAAAGTTAAACAGGAATTTTCTAAATAGAGTTAGCTTCTTCTGTTGGGCTTATTTAAGTCTATAAATCTTGGGACACCTAGGTGGCTCAGTTAATTAAGCTTGAGCTCACTCTTGATTTTAGCTCAGGTCTTGATCTCAGGGTTGTGAGTTCAGGCCCTGCATTGGGCTCTGTGCTGGGTGTGAGGCCTACTTAAAAAAAAAAAAAAAAAAAAAAGTCTACATATCCTCAGGAATTTCCAGATTAATTGTCTGGGTTTGTTGATTTCTATTTTCATTTGCTTATAAAATGATAGTTTTTGCAGGCAACCTCACTTTCATTGATCTAATGAAGGGAGCTTGATCTAGGCCAAAAGTTGAAAAGTCAAGTATCTGTAGGTGCCAAAGAAGAAACCAAACAAAAAAGCAGCTCAGAATTAGAATCACTAGAAGTGAGGACTGGGGTGGACTTGCTGCCACATAAGAATGTTTGCCTTGTCTTAACATTCCTTAAGTTTTTCAAGAGAATATAGAAATCTGGATTTTAACAGGACATCTTTCAGCTTGGAAATATTGGCAATGAACTCAAAGTTTTAAGAAAAGCAATCTGCACCCAATATATTGCAGGCCAAAGCAAACACATCTGCAGGCTGGATCCAACCCCAGGCTACCAGTTTGCAACTTCTGGTCCAGAAGAATCAGTGGTTAGGCAATGCTCTGGGACAGAGACTTAAAAAAAAAAAAAAAAAAAAAAAACAGTGGTTGCTAATGATCCAAATGTTTGCAGTTATGAGTTGTTCTCTCTTTTTTGTTTTTGTAGCAAATTTTAAATCACATTAGCCTGACATTTGAAACCTGCTGGTTAACAGTAGAGTGATCATACATCCTGGACTTCTCAGGAAAGCATTAGTTTAGCTTGTAGCAGTTATAATTATTAATGCTATCCCTTTTCAAAATTATATGGACAACTCAAGTGTTTCTTTTGTCCCCACACCTCATTTTTCACTTATTCCTCCTCCTCCTCCTTCTTCTTCTTTTTCTTCCTCTTCTTCTTCTTTCTTCCTCCTCCTCTTCCACTCCTTCTCCTTCTCTTTCTTCTTCTTCTTCGTAGGCTCCACACTCAATGTGGAGCTCGAACTTATAACCCTGAGATCAAGAGTCTCTTGTTCTTCTGACTGAGCCACTGGTACTGTTTCATTACCAGTCTACCACTGAACATCTAGTTTATAACCCATTTTGTTTTAAGTTTCCCTTACTTTTCCCAATACCTTGACTTCTTCGTCCTTTCTTTCTCCACTGTCCACCATGAGTCTGTCCTTTTGTTCCTGAGCATGAGTACTAGGATGCTTCATTAGCATTTCTCAAAAACTTTTCAAGAGTCATTGAATATTTGTTGCTGCTTAGGGGGATAGCCAATATATGTGTTTAAAATTAATTTACTTTTATATCTATTATTAAAAATAAAAGATAATTTTGAAACTTATTTTTTCTAGTCCTTCAACTTCATCCATCTTTTCAAATGTTGATTTGCTCATCCTTAAATGAGTTTTGGTGAATTTATGTCATTGCCTTGTTACGAAGTAGGAAGATGCTTGCCAGATTCCAGTTCTCTGAAAATCTCTGTGGTCTATTGTAGATTAATTTTGGGGCCTGAGTTTAAGATTTGTTTGACATTTTTGGTGGAAAATGTGTATTCTGGTAACTATGTCCTTTGAGAAATTTCGTGAATTGCAAATAATAAGAGAGAAAGTAGGCATGATTGTTAAACTTTGACAACTTTATTAAAGATTCAAAATACTGTTATTATATTAGCATATTTTATAGTTTGAATTTTTTGGATTAATTCTTATGAATGTACCTTATATAATACACATATATATAATTTGATAATACAAATAATTGATTCCTTGAAGAAGCTTGTTTTGTTAATTTGCATTTCATATTTAGAAACTTTGAATAAAAATGCATTACACTTTTACTCCTTTTTTCCTTCCTTTCTGTTTTCTTTTTCTTTTTCTTTTCTTTGATTATTTATTTACTATTTATTTTTTAGTTGTCAAATGATCCTTTATTGTAATATTTTCCTTTGTGGGTTATCTGGTGGCTCAGTTGGTTAAGCCAATTACTCTAGATTTTGGCTCAGGTCATGATCTTAGGGTTGTAAGATCCAGTGCCTATTGGGCTTCATGCTCAGTAGGGAGTCTGCTACTCTCCCTCTCCTTCTGCCCTCCCATCCTCTCACACACACTCTCATAAATAAAATAAATCTTTAAAAAAAAAGAGAGAGATTTTTCCTTGTAGTTCTTAGCTAGATGGGCACTCCACTGCACCACTGTTGATATTATCTATGATGTCATGAGCATGTTGGCCTTCCACATTGCAGCCAATGGATTGGGCAGTCCCCAGGATCTCTTTAATAGTTCCAGATAGTTCTCTGGCCAAAGATTGGTGCCCCTTCTGTCCAACAATGTTTGCAATCTCATCAAAAGTGATATTTCCACTGTGCTTAAGGTTTTTCTGCTTCTTTCTGCCTCTTGGCACTTCCTTGAGGGCTTTGATAACCAGGGTTGAGAGAGGAAGGCGCCACTTCAATCTGGGCCTGTCTGTTCTGAATGGTCAGTTTCACTGTAATCCTCAGATCCTTCCAGTCCTTCCAGTTGCCTTGGTGATGTCATCATCACCTTTTTTGGAGACAGATTCAGGGGGCCATTCTATAGGGCTAGGGCAGATGTGGCACCCACATCCCCATTGGTCACTTCAAGTATATGAATTTGATCTTGTTGGGGTCCAACTTAAGTGGCATGGTGAAGGTGGCTGGTGTCAGATGAATCTGGATTCTGGATGACTGAAGACACTTGCAGCTTCTTCTTCTTTGAGCCAAAAGTCAAACCAAAAGCCCGTGATTTTTAAAAATAACATTCTAAATTTTTCTCTTTGCGTTTCATATTTTTAAGTTTTTTTATATGTTGGTCATCCCAAGTTGCATTTTTTAAGGAGGGAGAGGCAGAAGGAGAGGAAGGAGAGAATCTTAAGCAGGTTCCAGAGCCAGTACAGAGCCCCATGCAGGCTCCATCTCAAGACCCTGAGATCATGACCTTGGGCCAAAATCAAGAGTCAGAGGGTTAACCGAGTGAGCCACCCAGGTGCCCCCCATCTGCATTATTTTCCTGTTATTCAGTCTTTATGTGGAGAGTACCAGTTGCTCTACATCCTCATATGGCACAAATTTTTTCTTGTTTTCTTATTTAATATAATTTTTGAATGCTTTGTCGTCTTCATAGTTAATCTTTATATTTTGAAGTATATACAATAAATACATATATTTAATTGAAAAGATGTTAGAAGGCATAGGAATGATTCTTTTTCTGTTATTTATACAAGTATCTGTACCCATATTGTACCTACAAATTTTCTGATTAGAATGGGTGAGCCTGGGTTAAATTTAGAAATAAATAAAGATTTTGGGACACCTGGGTGGTTCAGTCATCTAAGCATTTAACTATTGATTTCGGCTTGGGTCATGATCTCAGGGTTGTGAGACTGAGCCTCCTATAGGGCTCTGCTCTGGCTTAGAGCCTGCTTAAGAGTCTCTCTCCCTTTCCCGCCTCTCCCCTTCTCTAAAAAACAAAAAACAAGTAAAGATTTTGTTTTAAATCTCCTCTTTCTGTGAATTTTAATTTTTACTCATTGATGGTGTTTAAACAGCAGCAGAGTGAGTGAATTTTAATTTTTCTTCATTGTTGGTGGTTTAAATCTCTTCTTTCCTTTTGAAGTCCATCTCTGCTTTCTGTGCCCTAACATTCCAAGGAGACCTGTCATTACAGAAGTCACCTCTACCTCAGTTTTTCATCAGGTTTTTTATACCTTAGACTCCTGATTTTGTATTTAATGAGGTAATGTCCTCTGTGGTAGAGCTTTCCAGTCAAATATATATATATGCTCCTTAATCATGCCTTGTTTAAAGACTTATCCCTTCTACTGATAAGGTTAGCTCTGATACTGTGTTTTGTTGTTTCTAGGTTTTCTTTGACTTTTGCAGATATCTAATTCCCATCCTGCAAAGAGTGCATGAGAGCCCTCTCTTAAGCACGGTGTGTGTATGTGTGTGTATGTGAATGTGTCTTCAGGTGTGTATGTGTGTATCAACATGTCTTTTATTGGCCTGAAAGGACAGGTATCTCACTCCAATAGCTTCATAGTATTCTGGAATAAGGTGAGTTATGGAGCAGTTTCCAACTTTTCCAACTTTTCTAAGTTTTATAGTCCTTGTAAATCCCCTTCTTTGCCTGGCTGGGTACACAAAGTGTAAGCTTGAAGTGCTTCACTGCCAGAATGACCTTTCATTCTCCCAGGTGGCTGGGATTAGATACTGCAGTCCTCAAACACTCAATCACAGTTCTTAGTCACAGACTAGGTCACAGCCAAGCAGTCAGCCTCAGGGGATGGTCATGTTCAAGTTCAGCTCATTAGTATCAACTCAGGCAATGTCTTTTGTTTCTGTTCTCAGGGTTATGTCAGGAACATGCAGAATTTAGGCTGCTTTAAAAAATTTAATCACCTCTCCTCACGTTTTTGACTGTGAAGCAGCTACAGAAGAATGGACTTTGCAGTCAAACAGACCCATCTGTGTGCATGTATTTCCTTCCTTCCTTTTCTCTCTCTCTTCTTTTATCTGTTTATAGTTGGAAAAGATATAAGAGCATGGCAAAATTTCAAAAAAATTAAGAGTATGCAATGGAAGGTAAGTAGTCCCTTTCTGATCTCTAAACTCCTTTCCCAAAGGCAGCCATAGCTAGCATTTTATGTATCCCTTGATAAATTTTCTATTAATAATCAAACATATATTTGTATTTCTACCCCTTATTTTAAATTTTTGTAAAAAGCTGAGGTGTTTTTGGCTTACTTTCACTTAAAATGTATCTTGGTTGTTGTTCCTGAACAGCACATCGAGATCTACTTCATTCTTTTCAAAAACTAGATGTAGTTACATAGTGTTCTATTGTATGGGTATAAATACTTTATTGAACCCATTCCCTATGGAGGGACCTTAAGTTATTTCCAGTTAAAAATATAAAAAAAATTAAAGATGATACTATAGTAAACATTCAAAGAGATATATGGGGATAATTATTGGAGACATCCTTAAAGTGGATTACTGTGTCTACGCATTTAAATTTTGATAGTTATTGTCAAGTAGTCCTTCAGGGAAGCTGTATCAACTTACCTTCCCACTAACAACATTTGAAAGTGCATGCTCTCCGACTACATACTATTAAATTTTTTTTTTTTTAATTTGATGGAGATCACAAGTCTAGAGGCAGGCAGAAAGAGAGGGGGAAGCAGGCTCCCTGCTGAGCAGAGAGTCAGATGCCGGCTTGGGCACAGGACCCTGGGATCATGACGTGAGCCGAAGGCAGAGGCTTTAACCCACTGAGCCACCCAGGTGCCCCACTATTAAACTTTTTGATCTTTGCCTACAAATTCAGTTTTCTTCAATAAATCAGAAGCAAATAATCTCTCTTCCTTTCCCTATTTCTCTGTCACCTTTAATTTTCTGGTTTTTATCACAAAATCGGATACTGAAGGTTATAACTTATTAAGGTTAATCATAAATTTCAAATATTGACTATGTAATCACTCCTTATAAGGGAGAAAGAGGTGTTTCTCTGGGCCTACATTCAATTTCCATGCTTCAATCCCTCTTTGCTTTAACTCTGCCCACATGCTGATATGTGGCAGTGTTAATTGGGCATTCTGCTTTTCGAATCTCATGTAGAAAGTACATCCAACTCATTTACCACAAAATTAAAAAAAAATGAAGAGAGTGAATACAGCCATTAGAGTTGTTGTGAATAATTTGGGTTCAATGTAAATGCAGAAAGAAAATAGGAAAACTACTATTAAGTACACCTTGTCCTCCTCAATGGAATACAATACAGATTTACAATGTTAATTATTTCCACCACCTATCTATTTAAAAGCTGTGAGATTGAAATATGAATATGTTGGGTATTTAAATACTAACTTATTAAAACCCTGTACTTTATTAAAATATCATTATGCATATTTTAAAGTTAAAACACTGCACTCTGTAGATGTAGAGGTAAAATTCCCATTTGTGGTCCGCTGAGTGTGAGGAAAATTGGATTTGTCAGGAAGCTGATTGATATCTCGAAGTGTTTTGTTTTCAGTGACTGGCACTGCCTAGTTACAACCATCTATCATCTAACAGGTAATTAGTCAGATTTCTCATCATGAGCCTTCAATCCTGCTGTTTTATTATTGAAATACCACAAACCAGTAGGCAATTTGAATGCAGATAAAGTTCTCTGTCATGGTCTTAAGGACAAAGACAACATTTTGCAATTCAGCAGTAGTGATTTTGAATAAAAGTCCCCGAAATGTAAGTTTGGGTCTTATAAGAAAATAAATATGAAAAACTAATTTGATACCACATTTGTCCTCTAAAGTGACAACTGAGACATTTGCTGTTTACAAAGCAATCCAGTGTTTTAATATGAACCTACTTTATTATAATACTTTATAAATAGAAAGTTAAGTGAAAGAACATTGGTAGCATGAAAAATAAAGTTAAACAAAATAAACTAAGTCTTGACTAGCTTTCATTCATTTTTTCAAACTATTTTAAGATGATGGATAAAAGTAGTCTGTAATTAGTAGTAACTAATAATATGAAAAGATTTTTCCCTTCAATTATTTTTCATAAAAAAGTTTAGAAATTAAAATAATTAGAAATTTTAAAGAAGAATTATTTGATCACTCTTACACATGCTTTGTAGTAAACAAACTTGCTTCCGAAGTTAATGTTAAGACACTTTGAGGGCCTTCTATATAGATTATAGATTTCAGGCAACTGATTTTACATTATTGGTATTCCAACAAGATTGATTACTTCATACCATTTAATATTATTTTCTTGACTTAATTAAAAATCACTTAGGGGAAGAAAGAGCTGCACTAGGGTTATGACGAGTGGTCCATTATATACTATCAAGTTGGGAGGGGGTTAAGGATAGTGTTAGTCTCCAAGGAATTTTGGAAGCAACGTTTCCAGGACCTTGAGGGGGCTAGCTATTGTCAGGGAAAGGTCTAATAAAACCTTAGTCATGAGACCCTTCAGATGTCTCTCGGTGGGTCATATGCTTGGGGGATGATTGCCAACATATATCTTGGGATAGAGATAAAGGAAGTTTCCAAAGGAATTTTGTATATTAAAGTAGATTCACAGGATCCTGGAGGTCAGGCTAAGATTGCCTTTTGCTCTTAGCAAGGTATTAACATAGAGGCAGCTGAGTTCCTAAAGGAATGTTATTCTGCCTCTTTCAAGAACTTGTCAATGGGCTATAAGTAGTAAGGAAATTTAATTTTTTTTTTTTTGCCTTTTTTTCCCACGTCATATCCACCCACCCCAACTTTTTGTGTGGGAATAAATATGTCTACATGCTTTCTCAAACCTTAGTTAAATAACAGCTTTCTTTGCTCTACAAAGTATTGTATATATAGCACATGTACATTAAAATTAACTAGATCAGGGGAAACTGGGTGGCTCAGTTGGTTAAGCATACGACTCTCAATTTTGGCTCAGGTCATAATCTCAGGGGGGTGAGATCAAGTCCTGTGTAGGGCTCTGTGCTCAGCATGGTGTCTGCCGGAGATTCTCTCCCTCTCCCCAGGCCCTTTCCCCTGTATGCTCTCTCTCTCTCTCTCAAAAAATAAATATTTAAAAAAATTAATCATATCATACAATGTTTTAATTCAGTTACATAGTCATGTCTTCTGGTGTGTAATAGATTTTACCAGAAAGAAAGTTTTTGCATAATTAATTTTGATTTAAAAATATAAACTAGGGGCGCCTGGGTAGCTCAGTGGGTTAAAGCCTCTGCCTTCGGCTCAGGTCATGATCTCAGGGTCCTGGGATCGAGCCCTGCATTGGGCTCTCTGCTCAGCAGGGAGCCTGCCTCCCTTCCTCTCTCTCTGCCTGCCTCTCTGCCTACTTGTGATCTCTATCAAATAAATAAATAAAATCTAAAAAATAAAATAAAATGTAAACTAAACCTAAAAGAAAATATTTAAAAAAAATAAATGAATGATCTTGTTAAGAAGATAAATAGAATGTTACATACACTCTTGTTCAAAGTAGATAAAACATGTGATAAGATTTCCAGACCTCGATAAGAAGATCACAGTCTTTATTATCACATAAAATCCAAAGCTGCTATTTCCCTGAGAATTTTATTTAGATAATATTTATGCAACATGGAATAAACACAAATTAAAACCTTAAGTTAAACTTCTAGGTTGTTATAGGCATCAAGATAGAGCACACACACTCTGCTGGCTTGGCTCCTGGTACCTAAGCATATTGGATTTTATTTCTATTTGTGAGTGAATGGAAATTTTAGGTGCCTCTACTGACTACTTGAGTACACTGTGGCATAATAAAAATAGGTAATAACAACTGAGATTATTGGATGGCAGGTTTACTTTCTCATTTAACCCTCCCATGAGAAAGGTACCGCCATCATCCCCATTTGGTAGATGGGATACTGAGGCTGAGAAAGAGTAAATGCGTTGTCAGATTTCGTATAGCTAGTGGAGTGGTGGAGCTGGGATTTGGAGCTGGATCCTTCAGTATGGATCTTAGGTATTTTGTCTCTGCTTGCTAGTACCAAACCTGAGTATGACTCTCGTTGTAAGCACTGTTCTGTTCACTCATTCTAGAGAGACCTTGTCCATAATAGTCTTCACCTGGGGGCACTGGAGAGTGGCATATGGAGTCACCATCTTTGGTATCTCCTGACAGCTACCATGTGTTGGTCTTACTTCTATAGATATGCTTTGGTCAGTACTATTGTTGTTTTCTTCCATTACCCTCATCTGAAGCTGAAGTCCAAAGAGACGTAAGGACCAGTAGAAGATTACACAACTGTTAAATGATAGTGTTGGGGGCGCCTGGGTGGCTCAGTGGGTTAAAGCCTCTGCCTTCAGCTCAGGTCATGATCCCAGGGTCCTGGGATCGAGCCCCGCATCGGGCTCCCTGCTCGGCGGGGAGCCTGCTTCCTTCTCTCTCTCTGCCTGCCTCTCTGCCTACTTGTGATCTCTGTCTGTCAAATAAATAAATAAATAAATCTTAAAAAAAAATGATAGTGTTAGGTAATTCATTACAAGAAACACAAATTATTTTTTTACACACTTAAGTATATTTTCTTTGTAGCATATGGAAGAATTGTAGTATAATGGAAAAAACCAAAAAACAAAAAACATCAATTTTAGAGTCAGAAAGACCTGGGTTAAAAACCTAAATTCTATGAGTTCCTAGGAGGTGTGCACGTGGGTGAATTACTCAACCACTTTAAACCTCAGTTTTCATCTGTATAAAAGGGGAATTAATAAGAATATCTGTTATTTTGTGTGTCTCGTGTGTGCAGGTGTTAGATAACACCCTCTCCTCCCATATGCTCCTGTTTCCTCCCACTTGAAAAAAGTACATTAACTCTTCTGGCTCCTATTTCACTAACTTGAAATATAGCACTGAAACAACAAGAAGCTTCTATTTGGAGTTTACCTGGCTAATTGAGCCAGCCAGGTAAATCAGAGGAGCTTGCTTATGTTTCTACCATGGCAGTTGATTTGGGTTTTGAAGGATGGGTAGAATTTTACCAGGGAGAGAATGAGAGTTGAAGACAGGATATTCTAAGCAAAAGGAACAATAGATTAAAAGGCACCAATATTTGAGGTGGATTTTGAAGGAGTACTTTTACATATTATTCTTGGAAATATAAGTTATTACAGATTTTTTTGGAGGGCAGGTGGGCAGTAAATTTTAAGATGAATTTGTACAGATATTTAATCCTGCATTTCCACTGCTTGATATATACTCTAGGAAGACATGCACAGGTGTTCACATTACAGAAGATCATTTAAATGTTACTCATCAAGGAAATGGGTAAATAAATCATAGAGTCTTAACTTATTTATTTACCAAATACTTACTGATACTTATTCGTATTGATCTTTATGAATAGTTATCATGTGCCAGGCACTATCTAGGCACTAGAGATAAAGCACTGGAACAATAGACAAAAATAGAGACCTTTGTGGGGCTTATAGTCGGGAGAGATAGGCAAGAAACACAACTTCAAAAACTAAAGTATTGGGAGATTGCAAGAAGAGAGAAATGGAGAAAAAGCGGGGAATGAGATAGAAAGTTCAGGGTCAGGGCGCCTGGGTGGCTCAATGGGTTAAATAAAGCCTCTGCCTTCGGCTCAGGTCATGATCCCAGGATCCTGGGATCAAGCCCGCATTGGCCTCTCTGCTCAGTAGGGAGCCTGCTTCCCCCTTTCTCTCTCTGCCTGTCCCTCTGCCCACTTGTGAGCGCTGACAAATAAATAAATGAATAAATAAATTAAAAAAAAAAAAGAAAAAGAAAGTCCAGGGTCAGAGTTGGGACATAGGAAGGATGGTTTGTAATTTTATTATTTTTAAAAAAATATCTTATTTATTTATTTATTTATTTATTTGAGAGAGAAAGTGTGTACAAAGCACAGGGAGAGGGAAAAGCAGACTCCCCCCCGAACAAGGAGCCCCATGTGGGACTTGATCTCAGGACCCTGAGATCATGACCTGAAGGCAGACGTTTAACCACGTTTAGCCACCCAGGCACCTGGTTTGTGATTTTAAACAGTGTGATCAGAGAGGCTTCAATGAGAAGGTCACATTTGAATAAATACTTGAAGGATGTGAAGGAGGGAGCCATGTGGATATTTGGGGAAAGAACATCTAGTTAGGTTTCTAATAATTGCAAAAACCCTGCAGTGGAGCATGCCTGATATTTCATGGAATAGCAAGGAGGACATGTAATTCTCATGGAAGACAGTGCTTGAGGAAAGACTAGTAGGAAGTGAGGTCAGAAGTAGGGTGATTTTGCAGGTAGGGTCTGTAGCTTTCTTGAGGATTCTCTGCCTTTGACTCTGAATGATGGGGAGCCATGGCAGTGTTTTAAGTAGAATAGTGAGATGGTCTGCTGTATTTTTAAAAAATATTTTAAAAATTTATTTATTTAGGGAAAGAGTGAGCGGGGGTGGGGGGGTCTGGGGGGGGCAGATGGGCCAAGGGGGTGGGAGAAAGAGAATTTTACGCAGGTTGCATACCTAGTGTGAAGCAGACACAGGATTCAATCTTATGACCCTAAGATCATGACCTGAGCTAAAACCAAGAGTCACATGCTTACTGACTGAGCCACCCAGGCACCCCAGGTCAGCTGTATGTTTTAATAGAATCTTGCTAATGCTGTGTGGAGAACAGACTAAAGGAGGCAAAGGTAGAAGCAGGGAAATCAGTTTGGAGGCTATTAGAATCATCTAAATGAGAATTATTGTAGCTGTGACCAGAGTCGGGGCTATTGATGTAGTGAGAAGAGTTTGAATGTGAGTGTAGGGAAGATAGTGCCACCAGAATTTCCTGATAGACAGGACATGAGGTGAGAGAGACAGAAGGAGTCCGAGAGGATTTCAAGGGCTTTAGCCCCGTCAGCTAGAAGGAGAGTAGTAGGATTAACTGGGCCGGGGGAAGGTCAGGAGTACAGGGTTTGACACACTATCTCTGAGATGTCTATTAGACATCCTGCTAAGGAAGGGGAGTGGATGGTTCTATATGTGAGTCAGAATTTAGTGGTGAGGTACAGCTCAGAGACATACATTTAAGAGCTGTGCATGAATGATATTTAAAGTCATGAGATGGAGGTGATCCCCAGAGATTCTGGAATTTGGTATAATACTCAGAAATTAAGAAAAATAAGGAAAACAATAGCATTGATAATAGAAAGCCAACACACATAGAATTTATGCCACGCATCAAGCACTGTTCTAAAGGATTTGCTTTTAAATCTCACAAAATCTTTTGAAGGAGATAGTATTATTATTTCAATCTGTCAGATGAGAAAACTGGGGCAGAGAGGAAGTTAAGTGACCTGTGATAAAGGGACAGAGTTGGGATTTGACTCTATGCTTTTCTTAACCACAAAAAAGATTAAGTAAAAATACTTTGGAGAATTATGTTATCAGTGTGATATAAATATAAAAGCCTTAAATACCATCATTTATTTCTCCATATGAATGTCTATGAAAATAACTGCATAGGAAAGATCTGGATATATTCACTTCAACCAGAAATTAAAGATTTGGGCAGCCAAAGCCAAATCCATAAGTATATATGTATAATATTTACATCCTTGGGGAAGTAAAGAACAGTTGGATATGCCCCAGTTTCCTGATATTTAAATAGCATTTATTCCTACCTTGTTTATCACTCTTGAACCTAAATAGATTCTTACTTCAATAGGCTTTTTGGACATAATTTAGAAAAATAATGCTGAAGGATATTGATTTATATCAGAAATTGGTACGGGGCGCCTGGGTGGCTCAGTGGGTTAAAGCCTCTGCCTTTGGCTCACGTCATGATCCCAGGGTCCTGGAGTCGAGCCCCGCATCGGGTTCTTTGCTCTGCAGGGAGCCTGCTTCCTCCTCTCTCTCTGCCTTCTTCTCTGCCTACCTGTGATCTCTGTCTGTCAAATAAATAAATAAAATCTTTAAAAAAAATAAAAAAAAGAAATTGTTAGACCAATAAGTCTGATATTTCTTATATAGTTTTACTACAAGAAAATTTCATAAAAGCAAAAATTTGTCATGGCTTTAGCCTGTATAAATTAGGTTGTCACCTTTTACTACCTACCCACCAGATATGCAGGTAATACCTGTGTAAGGTGTAAAGAATTTTCACAAAGGGATTTTTGGATTTCACTCCAATATGCTCTATTATGCTAATATTTAAAATATCTTTTGAAGGGAAATACTAATTCAATCAAAGGATACTCTACTGCTTAAAAAACTTGCCCATGCAAATATCCTTGATTATTAATTCATTGACTCATAAATAAAATATAAGTTAAATTAATTTTGACTTTGCATTCAGTTTCATCTTAAGGCCACATTCTGCCCTTTTGCATACCAGCTGATGTTCCTGGGAAAGGTTTGCAGCTGTTTCCATAACCAGTGCTATAATGACTCACCTGCCAGACCTGCACTGCACTCGTTGTGAGAGCCCAATTGCAGGATATTGATTTCTTTAAAGGCTATTAACATTCTCAATGATGAGGATGTGAAGGATAAAGCAAAAAGAGATGGGGAGAAAAACCTTAGAAACGTTCAGATAAGTCTTCAAAATGGAAGTGCATAGAGAAGTTAATCGGCTAGTTATCTGAGCTCTACACCTTTGCAGAATACAGCCTGTCTGAAAATTCACTTTGTAATAAAGTTTCCATGAGATTTGGCACCTTCTGCTTCAGGCTAGAAATACTGGGTACTGTTTTTCACTACCATTTTCCTTCTAGTTTTGTAGTAAAATTCTTCATGAATATCCTTATATTTGGGAAGAAAGATGATTAAAGCTTGTTTCGGCACATGGACATGACCCTGTATGGTTATCATCCAGCCATTTCTAAACTGATGGATAAGGCAAACATTTATTTAACATGGCTGCTAAGCACTAGGCTAGAACGCTGGGTATGCAAAGTTGAATAAGTCCAGATCCTTGCCATCAAGGCACACACAGTCATGGCTGAGAAGGACAAAATACAACACGCATAACTATACGCTATAAATGAGATAAGTATTCCTTTAGCATGAACTATGATGGAAAAACTCTGAAGGTAGTGATGATTAACTCTTCTTTGGGCAGGGAGCATAGTTAGAAAAAGGAACTGACATGTAAGCTAAGCTTTGAGCCTGTAAAGGTACTAAGTATGCGTATGATCAGAGCTGTGTAGGGTATCTGCAGATGTAACCATCTGTGTAGGTAAGATGGCTGTGATTGGTGTGTTGAGGAGGAATGGGATGGTTGAGAGATTGAAGTATGTGGCTATTATAATGCTGTAGTTAAGAGGTGATGTGGGGTTGGATTTGGGCAGTGTAGGGGAAGGAAGGCATGAATCAGCAAGAGACTTTGGAGATGCGTCTTATGGGACATGGAAAACAGTTGATAGTGGTGACTGAGGGAGGAAAGAAGGTGGAGAAGGAAGAACCAAAATTTACCCTCAGGCGCCTAGTGTAAACTACCAGGTTTTTTGCAAAGGTCATTGAAGGGAGTGATTCTAGGTTTAGTTTTGTGCATCCAAAGTTTGGATTTTCAGCAGATTATTCAAGCAGAAATGTCATGTAGAGGTTTCAAAGGATATGTCTGGAGCTCAGGTGGGAAGAGGCAGTTCTGGTATTATTTATATTAGGAGTCAAAAATATGTAAGTGATGGCTGAGGCCTCTTTGGCTGAGGTTCTCCAGAAAATCGCTCTCTTTGATGACCTCTGTGAGCCTCATTTTCTGAGTAATAGTAACTATACTGTGAGTTTTTGGTGAGAAGATTGATAAGTCTTCTTGTGTCTGGAACCTAGTAAGCACTCAGTCCATATTAGTTATTATTGTGGTTGTTGTTTTTTTTTGCTGAAGACAAATTCTACTGTCTCTTCTTCTGAGACAGTAGAAGGCTGGGGATGGTGAGTATAAACCACTCCTACAAGAATATAGAGATGATTGGCGTGAGAGAGCTGGGAAGAGACTTAAAATGAAAGCTTTTTTTTTTTTTAATTGATGGAGAAATGGGTATATTTGTAAGTTTATGAAGATGGGAAGGACGATGGAAGATACAAGAGAGATGGAAGAAATCTTGAAGTTAAGTCCAGGAAACTTAGTGGACATGTTCTTAGATTATTACTTGGAGTCTGGCACACATGGTTGGGGGCTTAAAGGACATGATAAAGGTTTATAAACAGCTTCAGTGGAGATGAGAAAATATGACTGTCCTGGTGTCTTCTTTTGTTGAACAGTTTTTAAGGTCCTATTGATTTTGCCAGGACCTGGATTTTCTTCTTCATTAATCAGTTCTGTAATATCAGATACTCTATTCATGCCTTACAACCCAGTCCAGCCTCTAAAAAGCCAACTACTGTTATCTTTTAAAAGTACCTATTCTGATATATCTCCAGTTAAACATTTCCGATGTCTCCTCATTGCCTACAAGATGACAAAAACCTTGATTCCTTAATATGCTCCTTTATTCTTATCTTTCTTCCCTAATCTGTCTAAGGTTGCTGTAGTGCTGAACTGAGATACGCTCTTTCATTAACTTGACCATGTACTGTAACATCCAAAAGATAGTGCTTTTGAGTGTAAGGGGGTGCTACTAAATAATGTCAGGACAGTAGTTAAAAACTGGATCCTAGTGTCTATTATTCCCCTGGTTTCTCACATTTGTGCCTTGTGTCTTCTGTTCATTTTGCTTGGAATATCCTCTCTGTCATCAATTTCATTCTCCCCCTTGTGAAAGCCTACCCATCCCCCAAACCCAATATAATTGCCAGGTGCCAAAAATAATCAATCCCCTTTGATCTCTCTGGCTGGCTCAATTAGCCATTTTCTGTTCTATGCTTTTTTGTAGCATAGAGCATTTTATGTACCTTTGCTTTAGCCTTTATCATGTTGTTTTTTGACTTGTTTGCTTATATAACTGCCCTGTCCAATATACTATGAGCTCCCAGAATCTAGAATATTGGTGTATACTTGGCACTTGATACAGTAGGTGAGGCCGACAGAAGTCATTCAGTAAGAAAATCATGTATTCCCTTGCATTGTCATTATCGTATCTGCCAATTTCCCTATTATATCATAAAGTCATGGAGACTTTGGGGCACCTGGGTGGCTCAGTCGGTTAAACATCTGACTTGATTTCAGCTCAGGTCATAATCTCAGGGTCCTGGGATCCAGCTCCGTGTCAGGCTCCATGCTGTCGGGCTCCATGCTCAGCAGAGGTCTGATCAAGTATTCTCTCTCTCCCTCTGCTCCTCCTCCCCCAAAATAAATAAATAAATCTTTTAAAGAAAAAAATCATGGAGACTTTGCTTTCAGTTGATCCTTTTATCCTCTTTAGTGCTAGCACATTTTGTTTTAAGGAGTAGGTCCTGAGCTGTATTTGTTGAATGAAAGAATAAAAAGACATTAAAAAATACACTTAAGTTTCAGGCTATTAGTATATAATTCTGAAAACCTGTCCTTGTAAGAATATAGTATTTTATAGAATTCTCTCTTGTTAAATAATTTCAACCTAAATTTGCAGCTTTGGCTTAATTTCCAAAGAGATTATTTTGTGGGTAATGGTGATTTAAATCTCATAATATGTTTAATGCTTGGACAAGCAAATCCTTTTAACATCAGTTGAATTTAAATATGCAATTTCTTCTTATTTCACTCCCTGAATACGAAGTAGAGCAATCTTTTTCCTAGGACTGATCTAGGTTCCTAAGCTGGGCTTTATTGTTTGTGTCTTGAGAGGTCATGGAGAGCTTTCTGTGAAAATAATTGAATACTCATGATATTCCTAAAGGAGGAACAGATGCTGTTTTGTAAAAAACAGACATATTAGTTGCTTTCCACCAGTTGTCTTCCAGAAAGAAGCCTCTACCTTCTGGTGGGAGAGAGAAACTGCTTGGGTATCTGCTGGAACGTTTGGGGGCTTCCAAATGTTTTCTGATGGTGTTTCTGATGCCTTTTAGCTAGTCTGCTCTTTTACTAGTTGTGGTATTGAGATAACATAAAAAAACATAGGGCAGGGTTTTTATTTTGAAGAAGTTACTGCTGAAATTTTTAAACTATCTAAACTAGTTGTTAAGTGACACTTAATTATTTGAAGTAATTGAGGCTGGCAAAGGCTGTAGCTGTCCCATCCATAAGCAGTTACCACTCTGATGTGTCAGAGACCAAGGGAATCCGGAATCTTATTATTGGTTTTACTTTTAGCTGTGTCAGTCAGTCATGCTGACTGAGGGCTGACACAAGAGCCAGCATATAATGAGATGTCATGATTGTTGCTTTTATGCATTCACCTTGGGGCAGTCATTATACCAAGTGAACAGCTCATGGCATCTCTTCCTGGGGCTCCTACTGCCATCTCTGGCTCCTGCTCTTCCTGTGGTCACCCTTGTCCCTCTCCTGCCTGTGCGGTCTCTGGCCAGGGCTTTCCACCTCACTTTCCCCTGCTCTTGCTGATAGCTCTTGGCTCCTGGTGGCTCAATTAATGTCTGAAGCTAGAGGCTGCTATCTCAGTGAAGTGCTGTTTCCCAGAGTGGAGCAGGGAACTATGCATGAAATACTGGGGAAAAAGGCACTGCCTTGTGTTCCTGCATGCTTCCGCCTCTGCTTGCGGACAATAGAGATGCAGCCCATGATGGCTTGGTCAGGCGCGTCGTCTGTGAACTGTGGTGTCCTGCTGTATGTCTACGTATCACGATGCTTTGAAGACTTTTAAAACTTTTAAAACTGTTATCTATCTTTATTCTATGCGAGTCCCAGTTGAAATGATTTCTGATTCCTCATTCTGTGCTTTGAAGGTTGGCAATAAAATATTTCCTGTGAAAATAACCACAATAAGAAAATACATGTGGTGGAGCCGAAGGATGTTTCTTTTGTCCATCCATCATAGAGTGAATAAATTAAAAAAAAAATAGTTTTTGTTAATTACAGATAGTGTTGCTATGAAAATTCTTGTCCTTCTGTTTTTTAGTGAATATGTATGTACACGTTTTTTGTTGGCTATACACCTTGAAGTGAAATTACTGGATCATAGGGAATACATGTATCCAGTTTTAGTGGATACTTCATTTTTCATTTAACTTTTTTTTGAAGATTTTATTTATTTATTTGAAAGAGAGAGAGAGAGAGGGAAACAGTTACAGGTGGGGGAGGGGCAATGGGAGAGGGAGATAGAGAAGCTGACTTCCCACTAATCATGGAACCCAACAAGAGGCTCGATCCCAGGGCAATGAGATCAGGACCTGAGCTGAACTCAGACACTTAACCGACTGAGGCCCCCAAGGGCCCCTTCATCTAACTTTCAACTGTTAAATATTTTTATTTATTGCTGCGTAGTTTTTAAAAACTAATTTTTATTAGTTACACAATATTTCAGCAAAATGGTTTGTTTGATCCTTTTCTTGTTGGCTCAGTGTTTTGCTGGCTTACAATTTCAGAACCCCTTAAAAAAGCGTTTATAAAATCTTGATTTATTTTGGGTATAACTCTTTTTGCTTTATTTGTGAAATGCCTACACAACATCCTAGAGATGATAGTCACAACATGTATATGCACTTACCATCTCATCTGAACCAGGCATTGAAACAGGTGCTGTATTTATGAGGATAAAATAAAAGTGTTCTTAAGCACTCAGAAAAACTCATCACGTTGTGGCTGGATTAGAATCATTTTTCCTCTCCCTCTTGCTCCCTTTCCTGCTTTCCCCATCCTTCTTTCTCTTATCTCTTTTTAAGCACGACTCATAGACTACTCTATACTTTGCATTGTACCTTGCTATTTTTCATTTAGCAATAGATTTGGAGATTTTTCCTATCAGTACATATAGATTTACCTTGTTCTTCTTAATGACTCATGCCATCTTATTTGTTGAATTACGAATTAACATAGTACTCAAATAAAGATACCAAAATTGGTATTGAGTTTGATGAATCAATAATCAGCAATCAAGGGATGCTCTATAGATTTTGGTAGACTTTTCCACTGTAGAAGAGGGCTTTCAGGCAGCAGGCTCTATTTTCAGCAAACATGACTTTACATATATAATTCATCCTTACAAAAGGGCACAAAATTAACTATTTAATTTATTCAATTTTTCAGTGACTGGTAGCTTCACTGTTTATTTCTTTCAACAAATGGGGGAACTAAAATTCTGGTGTATTATTCAATTAAACCAAAGAAACACAGCAAGTGGTATCCAAGCTGGGATTACAGTTCAGGGGCTCTCCTGGTTTCATGGACTGCTTATTAAGTCATGTTTCAATTAGTGCATCATTTCGTATTCCCTGGTGTCTCATGCAAATGCAAAATGTTTAAGTTAAGGAGATAATGTTTTTAAGAACTCCAAATTGCATTTGAGCATAAATTCCAGGAAGCAGACTCACCTTCAGAATAAAAAAGGATTTTGTAACAGGGTCATGCAGTTGGATATTTAGGATCTGAATGACTGCATTTTGTCCTTCTTTCCTGAGGGCATTTGGAAGTGGCCCTGAGGCCCAGAGGCTTAGCTCTTTGTATGAAAAACTAAACTGGCTTAGAGTGTGTCTCAGTTTTAGAAGTAATATGTATTTCTTTTCCTCTATCATTCTTTGTTGTGCTCATTAGGTGAACCTTTCTGTAGTCATAGAATAAGTCAATACTAAGTCACCTCATAAATAATTTATCAAATTGGCTTTTTGTTTCACTTATTTCTGTTTATAATTTTCTGTTTCTAGATTTTCTTCTCTTCAACATCCATTGGTGTACTTTCCAAAAATGGTTATAAAAAACCATAATATTTCAAGACAAATAAGATACTTAACATTTAAACCAATAGAAATATGTATTAAATACTTAAATGTTGACATGACTGGGCTGAAAAACACTGGTATGACTTTAATTTGTTTAGCTATTGATTTAAGTAAGTAAAAAACAGCAACATGTAATAGTAAAGATTTTCTAATGCATCCACAAGCACTATATGTACACATGTAGTCTTGTAATCTGAAATGTACATAGTATGCTAATGTGCAGTTCCATAAGTTCTGTTAAAAATGATTATATCTTGCTGCTAAGACCAAAAGCATACTAAAATCAGTTTTCCATGCTTTCCTAATCATGGGATGTACACCAGAATATTCACATACCCAATACTTATGTTAGAGGAAAAGCAAGTAATTTTTAGGTACTGGACACACACACATACGCACACACAGAGTTCTTTCCCTTTTAAAAACAATGCCAACAACTGAATAGCTTTATTATTTCACTTGTCAACCAGTGAAATGTTTTTATTAAAAACAAATTGCTTTCTGATAAAACAAGTGATAAATTTGCTACTATGAGCAATCTACGGATCTGGTGGGGGGGTGCTTTAAGCCTCTGTGTGAACTCTGTAAATAGGCTACATAACAACAACAACAAATCCCACCTCTTCATATTTAATAGTATCATAGAATTTTCTTGTCATTACAATTAATTTTAGTATAATATATTAAGGAGCATCTTGAATAAAATTGACACGAGTCCTTCCAAATAAATGTTTCCTGATCAGAATTAACTACTTTATACTTTTCTAATTGATCATGAAAAATATTTTGGAAATGCCAAATGGATATATTCATTATTCTTATTCTTTTAACATTGATAGTCTCTACCAAATAAGATTTAGATAAATAGGATCTCTCTTTCATTCAGAGTACAGAGAGACATTGAGTGTAAAAATAATGTGGTGAATTTTAATATTTCACAGTTTTGAAAGGAAAGATGTATGTTACTGTGTTTTTGTACCTACACATGCTATTCATTAACTAAGTATAGTTTTTTCCAAACTGGTACAGTTAGAACAAATATTTGTCAGGGTTAGTTTCAGAGAACAGAATCCAGTGAGTTAGTTTCAGCAAACAAGATTTATTACAGAGTATTAAATGGCTTGCTGAATCTTTTGGAGGGCTGACGAAACAGACTCTAGGTTGAATTTCCAGGGACACCTAGAAGAGCCACACTCCTGAAATGGGCTGCCAAGAGAGCTGCTGATGTTGCCATAACCATATTTACCTGGGAAGCTGCCATGAAAGCTCCTGGCTCCATGCTGTCTCTGCCCCAATTTCCACTAGCAAAATGGATGTCTCATGTCACTTCTCTCCCATTTACTTCAGATCCAAATTCTAGTCTTGCATGAAGACTTTTGATGGCGGAACATGATATCCAGGAAGCTAACTGCAAGGGAGTCTGAGAAGTTTAATTTTTTTAACTTTCTAGCCTTCATAGCACACAAAGACACATTAGAAGATTGGAAAAGCTAATTAGCAGAGGAATTTATAAGATATGCCATAGAAATAGTAAGAATTCATAGGAATACACAAGTTAAATAACTATTCAATAAATAAATGGCAGATGTAGTTCATTCTATAATTTTATATCCAAGGTATTGATTCCTCCTCACTATCTTCTTTGTCCTTGCGTAGAAACTTAAGTACCCAAACCTCGTCTAGACATTCAGAGTTTATGAAAGCTAACATTTCCATAACCATTCAATATCTTTGCCCTCATGACTCCTTAACACCACTTCTTTATTTTACTCCCCAGTATGTATTATGTACAGCCATATCTCCCTACCTGTTAATGTTCTGTTTGGGATTCTTTTTTTAATTTCTTTTTTTAAATTCTACGGAGGGGTAGGGGATAATTTAATTTCATTTTTTAAAAGATTTTTTTGATTTATTTCAGAGAGAGAGAGTTTTTGCATACATTTATATTGTTGTGTAACAATGATTTTTTTTTAATTGTATTTGTAATAGCCTTAATCCTCTGGATGCCCCAAATTGTCCCGCCTTCCATTATTGACATTATGGACTTCTTGGTCATCAGCAATAGAAATGGACTCTGGCTTTCTAGAGGATAGTCAGAGATTCATAGAATCATGGAAAGGCTGAAAACCAGGCTGGAAAGTGAACAAAACACAAGGGCTAAGCAGCTTACCCCACACAAATACAAAACTGGAGGAAGAGTCCTTCTTATGTTCTCTCTATGCTACGGAGAAATTTGACCTCCATCTATATTGTTAAATATACTGTTGAATTTATATATTGCTAAATCACTTGTTCAGGATTTGAAGTCCCAAGTGTGAGGTTGTGTTTCTGTTTAGGGAACCTAAGTCAAGTGTATAGTCACACTTAGGACAGGGGCAGAGAGAGGAATAGTCTGCCTCACTGGACTTCCACGGTGGGAGGGGGTCACCATCTTAAAGGCTGTGTACACACATCAGGAGAGCCCCCAGAAGAGAAATTTGCCCATTGTTTATGCATCTTCTGAATCTCTAATGTGATTATAAGGTCTTGCCTTGTGTTTCATTGACTTCTTCCACAATAACTGGAAAGTTTCTAGACATATTATAGTTGTCTAACTGCATTTGTGGAATTAATTTAAATGATAAGATATTATCTTTAAGTTTCTCACAGCCTAAGCTCTCAAAATATTATGAGTTCATTCAGTAAAAAGTAAAAATAAATAAATAAATAGGGGGAGAGGGAGTGATTCAAAATTGCTGAATAGTCTCTCTTATGTTTGACCCCATTTACTGAGAGTGGAGATCGATTAAGCTGTGTCTAATCTCATTTATGTTTTCAACCCTAAGTTTTCATCCAGTTCTCTTCCCTTCCTCTTACCCTGCCAGGGTGTTACATTTCACTCTGGACTGACAAGGAGCTCTATAATCTAAAACACCTCTTTATTTCCCACTACCATCCCCTTGTTTACTCCAGGGCGCCTATCACACACTCATCTACTCAGGAGCCTTTACCAGGGTCCCACTCTTGCCTCACTTTCTTCCATCGCTTACCAACTTGCTTTTCTCAGGTCTCTGTTTCAGCCAAGGAAGGCTTGTCTGACAAGCCTACGTAAAATCACTGCTTCTGTCATCTTTCATTAGTCACCCTTGATTTCTCACTCCCTGTTTTGTCTTTATTGCATTTATCACTATCTGACATATTATAATTGTCTATTGCCTCTATCCCCTACCCCTCCATGAAAATATAAGCCTCATATGAACAAGGATTTTTTTTTTTTTAATGTTTAGTTCAGTGGTGGGCACAGTACAGCAATTTCTGGCCTGCCCTTTTGTTATTGCCTGAGCTTAGAATGTACAGATGGACATTTACAGTGGATTTGATTATAAGAATGCTAACTCTGAATCTAAATTTAAAAAAATGATATCCTTTCTAGAAAAAGGATTTTATTCTTATTAGGAGGCTTGTGTTACAAAAAAAATTGTACTTAGTTTTTATTATTGTATGTATTGTTTATTTATTTATTTATTTGAGTGAGAGGGAGAGAGCAAGCACGAGCATGGGGAGGGGCAGAGGGAGAGAGAGAGAAGCAGGTTCCCCACTGAGCAGGGAGCCCCATGTGGAGGTTGATCGAGAACTGCAGAATCATGATCCCAGCTGAAAGCAGCCACTTAACTGACTGAATTGCCCAGGTGCCCCTATTATTTTATGTTTTATTTCATTAATAAAAATTGAGGATATTTGTTTTCTCTTTTGTAAATACTTTGTAAAATCATTATTGATTTTGCCCCTTGGCTCACAAAACCTAAAATATTTGTTATCTGACCTTTTATAGTTTGAAGACCTGTGGTTTAGTTTACAGCTATGTTACCAGCACCTATAGTAGTGCCTGCTATAGAGAAGATCCTCAGTAAATGTGTTGAAGTTATACATAAACGAATTACTCCTGGAGCTACTGGAAAGAATAGATTATGAAGAATGGGTGATGGAGATAGTTAAGCATAGCTTTAAATTTTATATAAGACCTAGGACCCTTAGGCAGTAATTCCTTTATGGAGCAAACATATTATCTATTTCCCTTTTCCATCATGGTATAGTAGTACGTGAAGGGAACTAGCATGTGAAGGGTACTACCTCATAGGTCTGTTGAGAGATTTAATAAAATAATGGAAAACACTTAGAGAACACGATAAAAACTAGCTATAAATGTTGTATCATGATGTGTCTTTTGTTAAATTTTTTCATTCATTCATTTATAACAATGGAACATGGAGTTTAAGTTGAGTAAAAGGGAACCGTTGACCTGGAAGAGGATAATGTAAAATGGTAACATCAATGGATTGAATGTCTTGGGTTCAATAATTATTGGAGTTGGGGTATTAGGTGGAAAGATAGTTTGTTATCAAGGAGTGGGACCTTTGCAGTTGATATCGTGGTGCAGTTATTGGTAATGACGAGGTCTAGGGTAATGCTGTCCAACAGAAATTTGCAAGCTACAAATATAATTTTAAATTTTCCAGTAGCTACATAAAAAGTAAAGAGATGAAATTAATTTTAATATATTTTATTTAAATAAATATATCCAAAATGCTATTATTTTAACATGTAATCAATATAAAAATTATTAATAAAATATATTACATTCTCTTTTTTTACTCCAGGTCTTTGGAATCTGGTATATATTTTATGTGTGTTTTTTTTTTTTTTTTTTTTTTTTTTTTTGGGGGGGCATGGGTTGGGGGGCATGGGGGGGCACAGGGAGAGGGAGAAAGAAAGAATCTTAAGCAGGCCCCATGCTCAGCATGGAGCCGCATGCAGGGCTTGATCTCATGACCCTAAGATCATGACCCAAGCTCAAATCAAGAGTTGGACACTTAGGGGCACCTGGGTGGCTCAGTCGGTTAAGCCTCTGCTTTCAGCTCAGGTCATGATCCCAGGGTCCTCGGATCCAGTCCCGCATCGGCTTTCTGCTCAGCAGGGAGCCTGCTTCCTCCTCTCTCTCTGCCTGCCTCTCTGCCTACTTGTGATCTTTCTCTCTCTGTGTCAAATAAATAAATAAAATCTTAAAAAAAAAAAGAGTTGGACACTTAAATGACTGATGCGTTGAGGTACCCCTATATTGTATACTTAACAGTACATCTCAACTAAGAAGCTAAATTGTTATCAGAGATGCTTGATAGGTATTTAGATTTCAGAATGTTTACAATTGAAAAAAGTTAATTGACATATTCAAATTTATCCAAACATTCTTAAGAGTTTCTCAATGACTAAATCACTTATTTAAAAATTTTATATTTAATTAAATAATGTTGAATAAAATTTAAAATTCAGCCTGTCAGTCACACCACACTTCAAGAGCTCAGTAGCACATGTGGCTGGTGCCTTCAGTATTGGATAATGCAGGTCTAGGGTGTGACCGACGGAGTGAGTGGCTGAACTAAAATAGATGACAAGATCATTGGAAGATGAGATTAAGAAATAGAGAGGACAACATATGAGAAGCCTCAACTAATTGGATAGTGAAACCACCAGGATTTATAATGGATATGTTTTAGAGAGTAGCCATGACCCAGGAATTATAATAGAAAAATGAGGGATAGTGTGGGCTTGACAGATGACCCACAGCAAGCTGTGAGATTTTAGGGAGGAGTGAGGAAGGAAGAACGGTTTGGAACTTGTAATAGGGAGAAAAAAAAGACATGTACTGCAACTCCTTGCTTAGTCAGGAGCAATGGGAGAAAACACAGTCCCTGTTTGAGGTTGCTGTTGCAGTGAAGAGAGGTGTTTAGGGAAAAGCCAGAAGTAAGGGACCCTTCAAAAAACAAATTGAGGATAAAAGGCATATCTTTTTTTATTGATAATAGCCATTCTAATGGGTGTAAAGTGGTATTTCATTGTGGTTTTGATTTGCATTTCCCTAATGACTAAACATGTTGAGCATTTGTTATTTTCTTTGGTGAAATATCTATTCTAATCCTTTGCTCATTTTTACAATTTTTTTTAGTATTTTTCCACACATTTAGCTTTGGGGAAACTGTTTCTCTCTCTCTCTTTTTAACGTTTGTTTATTTGTTTGTTTGTTTAATTTAGCAATCTCTACAACCAACTTACAACTTGAACTCACAACCCTGAGATCTAGTCTCATGCTTTTCTGACTGAGGCAGCTGTGTGACCCTCTTTACCCATTTTTAAATCAGGCTGTTTGGCCTTTTGTTGTTGAGTTGTAGGAGTTCTCTGTATATTCTGGATATATGATTTGCAAATATTTTCTTCCATTTTGTGGGTTGTCTTTTTTCCTCTTTTGATAATGTCTTTTGATACACAAAAATTTTAATTTTAATACAATCCATTTTATCTATTTGTTGTTGTTGCCTGTACTTTTGGTGTCACACTTAAGGAACCATGGCCAAATCCAAGATCATGCAGATTTGCCCCTATATTTTCTTCTAAGAACTCTATAGTTTTGCTCTTAAATTTAGGTCTTTGACCTATTTTGAGTTAGTTTTTGTATGTTATGTAATGTAAGGTCCAACTTTATTCTTTTGCATAAGTAGATCCAATTTTCCCACCATTTGTTGAAAAGATTGTTTTTTCCCCATTGAATTATCTTGGCACCCTTGTTCAATTAATTATAGTTGTAAGGGTTTATTTCTAGGCTTTCAAATCTAGTCCATTTATGTGTATGTCTACCGTTATGTCAGTACTACATTCTTTCGATTATTGTAGATTTGTGGTAAGTTTTGAAACCAGGAAGTGTGAGTTCTCCAACCTATTCCTCTTTGAGACTATTTTAGCTATTATGCATCTCTTGAAATTCTAAATGAATTTTAAGATGGCTTTTCCATTTCTGCAAAAACTCTGTAGGGATTTTGATAAGGATTATATTAAATCTGTATATTGCTTTGGGTAGTATTATCATTTTGTAAATTTTAAGTCTTCCAATCTGTTAACCTCGGATATCTTTCCATTTAGGTCTTCTTTAATTTTTCTTCCCTTTTTTATAATTTTTTTGGTCTTCTTTAATTTCTTTCAGCAAAGTTTGTAGTTTAAAGTACAGTCTTATAACTCCTTGCCTAAATTTATTTCTATCTTTTTTTTGTTTTATCCTATTTCAATTTGCTTTCTTAATTTTCTTTTTAGATTACTCATTGTACGTGTGTAGAAATACAGAGGAGATTTGTGTGTTGGTTTTTTTATCTTGCATCTTTGCTGAATTTGCTATAGCTGGTTTTGTGAGTTACGTGTGTGTGTGTGTGTGTGTGTATTTGTTAGTTTTTTCTACGTATAAGAACATGCTCTCTGTGAATAAAGTTAATTGTACTTCTTCCTTTCCAATTTGGATGCCTTGTATTTCTTTTTCTTGCCTAATTGCTCTGACTAGAATTTCTATGATTTTATTGATTAAAAATGTTGAAAGCAGGTATCTTTGTCTTATCCTTAATCTTATGGAAAAGCTTTTACTCTTTCCCCACAGTGTTTGATGTTAGCCACACAAGACTTTGTGCAGTTTAGAATATTCTATCCATTTCCAACTCCTTCCCCATTTTGGTACTATTTTTTGGTTCTATTTTCTATGATCTCTTTTTAGAAATTCAAGTTATTCACTTGTTCTCTGTTCTGTGCATTCCAAAACTATGGTCTTCATTCTATTATTTTCATCTATCTGTCCATATCCTGTTTACTGTAGGAGGGGTTTATTAGTTTTGTTTTGCATATTATTCATTTCACTTTCTCAGTATTTGTTAATTTTTGTTCTCTCTCCAGTATGTATTTTTATTTTGACATTACATCTTTAATTTCTTTGCATTTGGTTCATATTGTACATATTGTCTTCTTTTTCTGGCTTATTCTCTTATGATGATCTTGTTTCTTTTTTACAGAGGCCATATAATTTTTTTACATTATATTTTATATTTGTATTACATTGAAATACACAAATATAAATGTATTTACATACATTGGCATACATGAGAATATCAAGATATTTTATAAAATTTGTCTTGAATACTGTAATATAACTTTCTAAGTCCTTCCATACATTTTTTTATGTGTATAACAGTTTTAAAATGTATCTATAATTTTTATTAGTATCTGCCTTCCTATTTGACTTTAAATTTAGTGTAGACTCTTCATATATCATTTATTTTCCCTTCTGTGTCTAGTATCTCTGATAGTATTAATTACATAGGACAGGTTCAAAAATATTTGTTGAATAAATGAGTAAATAAATAGTTTTTGGAATTATTTCTCTTTTCCTTATTCTATATTCTTTTGGAGACATCAGGTTGAATTTCTACATATATTTGTCTATTAATGAGGCAAGATCCAGCCACACTTAAGATTTTTTTAACAAGAATAGCTCTGGCCCTGCTCTTGTCTGTGAGAATAGTAGTAGTAGTAGTTGTTGTTGTTATTGTTGTTGCTGTTTTTCAGATCTGAAATTAGAGGACAAGCTGGCATCCTATTCAAATTTCTAGGAGGAATTTTTCTCTATATAATTCTTTTTTCATTAGGGTGCCTTCCTATCCTTCTGACATTTGATTTTAATACCCTGAGTAATGGAATGTGTAAAAAACTACAAGTCCCAGCTTGCATTTCTACTCGTTGAGGCTTGCAGACATTCCAGGATGCAACTTGCCATGGCCCATCCTTCCACATGGTCTATGAATGGATATAGTATGCAAATTTGGGGGAATGGAATTGGAGAGGATTTTCTGGACATATGTGTGTATAAAATAGTTTCCCAGTTAATAAAAAAATGCAGTATTTTAAACCTCTACAGTAAATAATTCAATACTTGATTTCTAGGATGCTATAAATTGTGTGTCTTAAGTTAGAGAATAGCCAATATTTTCCCCTTTTTTAAAAGTTGTCTATATTTATTGAGAGGAAGTCTAGATTGTTAAAAAAATCAATACAGCTGTATTCCTTTCATAGTTCATGGAGTTTTTCACCTTAATTTCGTATTTAGATATTTTTTATTCAGTCTCAATTTTTAGTTGTGATATAGGATTTGGTCTTTTTTTCCTGTACATTTTAGTAGGAAGTAGGAAAATTCTGTATGAGTGACTCCTTTCTAGATATTATTGTAAGTTGGAAATTTCTGAATTCTGTTTTCAAATTGATAGCTGGGTACCACCTGAAAGAACAGTAAATTCAGAGTCCTCCAGATCTTATTTGTAAACTAAATGTGGTAATATCACTAGATGACAATCAATGAGATATCCAGAGTTTCCCAGGAATTAAAATGTGGAACTATGGGGCCAAGATATGAGTGAAAAATATTATAAACATGTACCATACTGAGAGACTGGGCAACTATTAACATGATACCATTTTACCAAGTTCGTGAAAGATTTCTGCTAATTATGGACCAGTATGTCTTACTTTCTTAATGGAAAGAATTAATAATTAATGTCCTCTTAATAGACAGTGGCATTATTGCTATGGCATAGGGAATATAGCCCCCTAAGTTAGATCAAGTTTGATCAAAGCATTAAAGACCTATTCCTCTACCAGGGCTCTGTCATTCTTGGGTTCCACCACTATCATGGTCTACCCTGCCCTCAACCAGTACTGGGATGACATGCCTGATAGCCACAGGATGGGCCTTGATTTCTAATCACTGCCATCTTATTCATTCTCAGGCAAGCAGCAGGTTTGGTTGTCTTATGTAACTGTCTTGGAATTTTGCATATTTTTTCCTCAATGTCAGAGTTTGAAGTTTGGGAGAAATTTCTTATTACTGTATAAAGTCGGTATATGAATTTCAACCTGGCCTAAAGATTGTAGAGGTGATGTAGCATGTTGAATGATCCTAAAATTTTAATTTAAGATCTCTCAGTTAAGGCTATATTGATTTATTTAATCTTCAAATATAGTCTTGTGAGACATGTAGTAGGTGGTTATGGAACATGTGAAATAAAGTTCCTCACTTCCAAGATAGGATATTTCATTTTCTTGGAGGAAGATCTACTTTTAATTTTCCTCAAGTCTTAATGTATTTAGGGGATAAAGAGATAAGGTTATTCTAATTGTTGATGGAATGGTTTTGGGGGCTCATAACTACTGCCAGATCCTTGTGGGATATAGAGAGTGGTGTGAAGATGAGTCAACCAATCTTGGACTCTTTCCTAATGAAAACCAAATGATGGTGTGATACTGATCAACTTGTTTCTCAGTCTGAAAGGGTAGCTATTTGATATATTTCTATATTTGCATGACCAGATCTGAGTGGGAGAATATAATCTTTATGAGGAATCATTGTGAACAACCAATACAGGGCTTGATTATAGATACAATGCTTGCTCAGAAACCAGGCAGAGTCAGAGTAACTGTGAATGCCACCATTTTACAAGCCAAGTAAGAGAGGCAGAAACTGGCTGAGAAATTCCATCGTCTACACCACAGATTAGGGACAGAATTTTGAATGAAATTCACAGGCACTGAGGTTCCAGTCTGTTGCTTAGTCACCAAATGTTTCCTCTATTCAGCCTTCAGTCATGGTTCTCCTTTAGATTGAAAGACAGATTTACTTATGAAAGTTGGTGCATATAGTGTGACGGGGGAATGGACAGGAGTGAGGATCCAAGTGATGTTTCTAAGTGTAGCATTTATGGACACTGCCAAATTTAGGCCGTAAATATTTTATTCATTACTTCAGATTTATTTTCCCCTTTAAAGATGAAACCTACTTTCAAAAAAATTTGGCATTATAGTAAAGTGAGAAAAACAATTAAAAATAGTTGTCCAATCAAGATAAAAAGAAATTCAACATTTTGCTGAATTTCCTGTTTTGAACACACATACACAACTTTTATTATATGTATTATACTCTAATTTTACCAATCTTTAAACAGTGTTTGGAAATTTAAAGAAAAAGTAATTATGGAAGAATATTTAGATAATAATTATTGTGAAGATCAGAATTCAGTCGTTAGTTCTTAAAGGACTGGCTATTACTATTACCGGCTATTAAACTGAACATTTAATATGCCAAAAATTCATGACTGCTGTACAGTTCTATAGGGGTTTAATAAATACTTGCTAAACAAAAGAACATGCATATATGTACGTAGATAATATTTTATATGTGTGAAAACCCATAATTTGATCAATTGGTTAGAAAGAGACCAGAAAAACTAACAAAATTTTCAATGAGGTTTGTTTATCTCATAATGTTATGTAATAATAATAACTACTTACCACATACCTGTTGTTGTACACAGTACCGTACAGATGTAAATTATCTTTACAACAACAACAACCAGCAAATAGGTGAATACTTATCTCAATTTTACAGATGAGCAAATGGAGGCTTAGAAAGTTGAAGTAATTTGCACAGGTTCACACAGTTATTCAGCACTAAATTTAAACCGATTTATATTTAATTCCAATCAATCAATGAAAAGGGGTGATAACAAATTTCAGTTTCTGAATCTCAGTGGTTTTACAAATGATTAGATACAATTAAAAGAATGTAATGGGTGAAATTAAAGTCTCTTAATAGCCAAATTCAGAGACCTATCATAATCAAGTCTGTAGATTCATTCCTTTAGGAATGTAATAAATATCTTTTATAGAAGGCAACTTTTTGTATAAATTATTAATAAAATAAGTTTGTAGTGTTCTGGATGTTGAAGATTGGGAATTTACTCTCTGCTAAACTATTCTAGCCTATTTATTACTTGAAAAAACAGTTTTATTGAGGCACACTTGAAACACAATAAACTGTGCATTTTAAAAGTATACAACTTGCTAAGGTTGACATTTGTATATACACACGAAACCCACATGTCCATCACTTCACAGTTTTCATGCCTTTATGTAAGAGTCTCTCGCACCCTGTCCCCTCTTTATCCTGCCCCCTAGGCAACCAGTGATCTGTTTTTTGACATTATAGATTAGATTAGCTTGTATTTTCTAGAGTTTTATATAAATGGAATTGTCTGGGTTCTTTTAGCATAATTAGTGGAAATTCATGCTTTGTTTTGTGTTTATCAAAGTCTATTCCTTTTTATTGCTGAGCAGTGCTCCATTGTATGCATGTACCAAAATTTGTTTATCCATTCTCCCAGTGGTAGATATTTAGCTTGCTGTAGTATTTAGCTGTAACAAAGAAAGCTGTTATGAACATGCATGTACAATTTGCTGTATGAACATGTACTTTTTTTCCCAAATGGTTGGATCACATTATAGTGTAAATTTAACCTTTTAAGAAATTACTGGACTGTTTAACAATTTTACATTTCTGCCAGTAGTACATCAGAATTCCCAGTTTTTCCATTATCTCCTTTACATGTGGAAAGTGCAGTCTTTTTAATTTGACTCATTCTGATCTACCTGCCTTATTATTTATTTATTTATTTATGAAAGAGTGGGGCAGAGGAAGAGGGAGAGAGGGAATCGCAAGCAGGCTCCACACCCAGCAGAGAGCTGGACATGGGGCTGCAACTCAGAATCTTGAGATCATGACCTCAAGCGAAAACAAGTCAGAGGCTTAACCTACTGAGCCACCTAGACACTCCTACCTGCCATTTTAAAAATATATTAACATTTAAGCAATAATTTATTTATTTATTCATTTATTTTGGTAGTATCATTATTCAAACTGGGGAAATATTAGGCAAAAAATGTCAAAAGGATAAAAATCTTCCTTGGTTACATTATATAACATTTTAATTTTTTTTTGTATTTAATAAGGTCACGAACATTTGTATTTCAGGATTTTCTAATTAAAATGATAATTCTTGGAGTAGAGAAAAATCTTATTTGTGAGTCTTCTTTTTATGGCCTTAATGAAGTTTTATAATTTTCATATTCAGTTCTTGTATATTTTTGTTACTTTATTTTTAGGTATTTTAAGTTTTCGTTGTGAATATGATTTTTAAATAATATTTCAATATGTTTTATATATTTTTAAAAGGTTGTTGATTGTTTATAGGAGCACTGTCTTATTCAGATTCTCTGAAAAACTCATTTCTTTCAATAGCTTATCTATAAATTTACTTATATTTTCTATGTAGACAATCATTTCTTTTTTTAAAAAATTTTATTTATTTATTTCACAGACAGAGATCACAAGTCAGACAGAGATCACAAATAGGCAGAGTGGCAGGCAGAGAGACAGGGGAAGCAGGCTTCCTGCCAAACAGACCACCTGATGCGGGGCTTGATCCCAGGACCCTGAGATCATGACCTGAGCCAAAGGCAGAGACCTTAACCTACTAAGCCACCCAGGCGCCCCTGTGGACAATCATTTTGTGTGTAAATGAAATCTTTTTCTTCCTTTCTAATTCTATACCTCTTATTTCCTTTTAATATTTTATTGCATTGCAATCAAATGTGTTTTGAAGTGGCAAATTATTAAGGTTCTCTTCTTAGTTCATTTTGGATCAGTTTGGATCAAAATGGTGCTTTTTGAAGACATGAATTCTAGCCTCTGATACTTATTATTTATATAATCTTGAGCAAGTAACTTATTTAACCAAGCCTCAGTTTCTTCATCTGAGAATAGAGATAATAAAAATGTTTGCAAATCCAATTTACTGGGATGCTGTGAGGATCAAATGAATTAAAATACATGCAAGGTATTTTTTAAATTAACATATAATGTATTATTAGCCCCAGGGGTACAGGTCTGTGAATCGCCAGGTTTACACACTTCACAGCACTCACCAAAGCATATACCTTCCCAATGTCCACAGCCCAACCACC
Organism: Enhydra lutris kenyoni; assembly: GCF_002288905.1. NCBI lineage: Eukaryota > Metazoa > Chordata > Mammalia > Carnivora > Mustelidae > Enhydra > Enhydra lutris. Next base: position 41,087,856 of record NW_019154086.1, on the reverse strand, counting down.
CTGTCCCTACCCCTCTTCCCCTGGCAACCCTCAATTTGTTTTGTGAGATTAAGAGTCTCTTACGGTTTTACTCCCTCCATATCCCATCTCGTTTCATTTTTTTCCTTCCCTACCCCCCAAGCCCCCCATTTTGCCTCTCAACTTCCTCATATCAGGGAGATCATATGATAATTGTCTTTCTCTGATTGATTTATTTCACTCAGCATAATACCCTCTAGTTCCATCCATGTCATTGCAAATGGCAAGATTTCATTTCTTTTGATGGCTGCATAGTATTCCATTGTGTATATGTGTGTGTGTGTGTGTATATACATATATATATATACCACATCTTCTTTATCCATTCATCTGTTGATGGATATCTAGGTTCTTTCCATAGTTTGGCTGTTGTGGACATTGCTGCAATAAACATTTGGGTGCATATGCCCCTTCGGATCACTACATTTGTATCTTTAGGGTGAATACCCAGTAGTGCAATTGCTGGGTCGTAGAGTAGCTCTATTTTCAACTTTTTGAGGAACTTCCATGCTGTTTTCCAGAGTGGCTGCACCACAGGTAAGGTATTTTTAAACTCTGCATTGACATGTAGAGATTAAATTATTTGCCCAATATGGAGGGGCTATTGTATCTGTTTCTTTGGAGTTGTTTTAAGGGGGCTAGTTATCCCTAAATACGTTTTTAAATAGATATTAGCTTGTTAAGAACTTGTCTTTTTATTTAGTGATTAGTTCAGAGCCAACTATAAGAAAATTTAGCATGAGAAATTAATATAACTAATGAGAAAATCATATCAGTTTGGTGTTTCAGGAGAAAGGTAAAAATTTTAGAAAAAGTAAACCACATTAATAAAGATATTTTATGTGGGAATGCTTTTGAGAGTAAGACATTGCCTTAGTTTAGAAATTAAATCATGCAAATACCTGAAACATGAAGTCTGAACATATATAGTGGACATAATGATCATCACTGCACGTATATTTTGATAGTCTGTAGGAGGTCTACTCATAGCTAAATGCATATTTTCAAGTAATTTTTTCTCCTCATAAGAAAAAAAATGTATACAAGAAATATTTATACCACATAGTCTAGCTAAATGTACCAGTTAATAGTGAATAACTCATAAGACTGACCATCAACAAACTGTTCTGATCCTTGAAGTAAGACTTGTATTCTGATCATTGAACATTCACTCTTGTTGATCAAAGGCAAACCAGTTATCAAAAGAAGAAAGAAAAACTAGGTCAAAGGTGAAAAAACAAAATGGGGAATAATCTAAAAGGAAGTATCTCATTCCTAGCTCATTAGTTAATCATGTGGTTTTTTAAAAAATATTTTGAATGTTTTATTCATTGTAAGATCTCATATATGATACTAGTTTTCATCAATTTAGACCCAAGAACAGAATTCATGCTGATCTATATTAGGAGACAATGATTTTGAAATCTGACAATCAAATGGAAGGAATATTTCATAACATGGAAATGAGATAATCTTGCAACTCTGAATTTACCCCAAATTTATAAATTTACCGATTGCTATTACATATTCATGCAACATGTATAAATGGTCAAACACTAACTTTAACATTGTGTACATGTACTCAACACCATGGTAGAGAGTGGTCTAGTAATTTGCAAATGATTCTGACTTTGAGGGGTAGAAATCCTTAATCTTCCCAGAATTTGAGCTATTTTTGACTTACTCAAAGTGGATATGTGGTGGGTGCCTGGATGACTCAGTTGGTAGAGCTTGTGATTCTTGATCTCCGAGTTGTGAGTTCAAGCCCCACGTTGGGTGTTGAGTTAACTTAAAAAAAGAAAGTGGATATACAAGTGTGTGTTGTGGGAAGGGGGAGAGGAGAAAGGAAATATTGGGAAGGTTTCCTTCCAGGGAAGTCATTGATCACAGACCAGGGTATGGCTACGACCTGCGCCGTCCTGAGTCTGGGATATGGAGAATGCCATGTAATCATGGCTTGGATATTGAACTTTAATGATTGTAGATTAAGGAGGAGTTTGGAGCTAGTTGCTGAAGAATGTTATTTTAGGAGACTCCTAAACAAAACACTATAAACGAACTACAGAGTTTTGTATGTTTTCAGTCTTTTCTATTATCTCTTACAATTCATTATGACCTAACTTCTCTCAGTCTTTCATCTGCCTCATTTTTACTATTTATTGGCTTTCCTCCCCATGTTTCTCACTACTATGAAGAGTTTTACACAGGGTTGAGAATTTTCTTTTCCACCCTGCATTCTCATCTCTGTCTTTATGCTTGACTCATACAAAAATGGACTAAAATTTCCTGAATCATTTCAATTTTGTTATGTTGAATCTTCAGTTCATTTCAGCATGGATCAACCTCCATTCTCCCTTACAACATTTTAAACTACTGGATATCTTAAACTAACAAGTCCCGTCATCATCATTTCCTTGATTTCATATCTTTCACTCCTTAAGTTCTTCCATCATCCTTTATTTTCTAAAAGTATTTGCTCCCCTCATTATGAATTGATCTTTTCATTTTTTTAATTCTCTTACTATGTTTCCTGCTCTAGGCCTTAGATTATACCATTCTTTTTGTTCAGAATATTAATATATCTACTGAGATATTCTTCATTATCTAAAGATAATTCTGAATGACGCTTACCTGAAACATTCTCTGATTTCTTTACTTACAATAAAACCAAAACCAAAACAAAAACCCTTTACATTTACAAGGTGTTTTTTTCTATAGTATTTTATCTTACTATCACAGCAAGCTTGTGAGGTTACATGCTGCTGTTTTATCCATTTTACAGAGAGCTAGGTGGCTGATCTACAGATGAGGTTTTATTCCTTGTTCAGTGATCTTTCTGCTAACACAGCCTGCCAGAAGCAAATTTCCAGAACTTTAGTGTATTATTTACATCATTCAACGACACTTAACATAGAGTCGTTTATTATGTAGTTAGTTTTATACATGTAGGAGCTCCTGCTTCTATTTTTTAAGCTCTAGGTAATGTCTTAATTTCTTTTAGAGTTCCAAAGCAACTGCCCCAGTGCCTTAAACATGGAAGATGCTCAATATATATTTGTTGAATAGATGTACAAATTAATTAAAGGACACTACAAAAGATAGAGTGTTGGAAGCCAGAGCCAGGACACAGATCAACATGCTTTCACGATACTATTTTGTAAGTAAAACAATTGAGGCTTAAAGAGGGCAAAAGGTTTCTTGGGGTCACATCACAAATTAGGAACAGAATTAAAAAGAAAACGCAGAGGCCCTGAGGTTCCACGCTGCTGCTTAGTCACTGAATCTTTCTTCTTTTCAGCTTTCAGTCATGGCTCTCTGTCTATATGGGAAAAAAAGATTCGTTTATGGAAAATGGTGCATATAGTGTGACGGGGAATGAGAGTCTGGCCCCACAACATTTCCATATGCCCTTAACAAGATCAGCTGTGTTTAGCATCTTTCTTTATCAATTTTGCCCACTTCATGATCTTTCAGGTTAAAATATGGTTCTTACTTCAATAGATTCCCATAAATATGGGATGTTATGAAGATTAGTGATGCAAGACACATAATACCCTGCAAGCTCCACAGAAGAAAGGTATTACGTAAATACAGAGCATGATTATTTTTGCTACTAGCAACAGGACTAAGCTTACTAACACATTGTTCACAGGCTGCTGAGCCACCAGCAGATGACATTCATTTTTCCTGTACATGGATTAAAGTGGCAAAAATTTCCCTTGGGATATTTGGATCGTTTACTACACTTAAGGTATTTTTTTTTTTCCTGGAGGTGGGGTGGGGTGGGTGGTGTGGTGGTGATAGAGCAAAAGGGTTAAAAATAAGATTAATTTCAGATCAAAACATGCATGGAAGACCAAACAGGAAATCAAGTATACAGAAATAAGTAAAAAGCTAATATCAACATGTAAAAAATGTGGCTGTTTGTCCCTTACTTGCATTTCTTATGATGTTGGATTTATTCTGAAACAGTATTATCAAACACATTGAACTCAGTCATATTTCAATAGAAGAACAGTTGTGAGGTCTTTTAGGAAAATCCTCTGTATCAATGGAGAAATGATATAATTTAGAGTTGGTTATAAGAAATACTATTTTATTAAAATAGTTTTGCATGAAATCAGTGATATCACTTAGTTGTGGTTCACACTTCTCATGTCTGGAAGAAATGTGATTGCATGACCTAAAGATCAGATAATAATATCAGGCCGTAGAAAATGTAATCATATTTTGCTTTACTTTTGTTTAATGTATATGCAAATATTTTATATGAGCTAACTTCATACCTCATATACAATGAAAAAGATATTCTTCCACGGTCTGATGACCTGGGTTGATGGCTCCATGAAATGAGTAAGTATAGAATTTATTGCCAGCGAGATTAGCTCAACATTAACTAGGATAAGTGAAACTCATTATCTGACAAAGACAAGCTCCTGATATTAGGGTAGTGAATACTAAATATTTTTATATATCCAGTTCATGTGTTCCGTGATCTGGGCATACATTTGCTACTAACTAACCCTGGCATGCTCATGGAAAAGCTAAGCATTTCAGAATCATCTAATCCTGGGAAGCAGTACTAAGGTTTTTCTCTTTGGACAACAGGAAAAGTCTGATTGTATAATTCCCAGGTTGATGTTAGACAATCCTATGGTGTGAAAATATGAGATCTCACTTGAATACTTGTCTAATTACTGAAGGTGAATGCCAGTTGTTCCCTGAGAGAAGATCTGGCTTTGTGTCTCTTCCATGAGTTGGTCGTGGGCCTTCCATGGAAAAAGCATCTTGGATAACCTTCTCCGGCCTCATAACAACTATAACAGTTTTGTCTGCTCATCTAGAATCCAAAGTCTCTCCTTATTTTTCTGGAGCAAGTTATGCCTTTACCAAAGCATGTGTCAGATTTTTATTCCTCACTTGTGTATTTCTGCTAAGGAGCCTGAGGCTCAGGGAAGTGATATAAGTTGGTCAAATTTATTCCAAATTCAAATTGAAACATTGTCAAATCTGGATCTCCTTGGTTCCAAAGCCTGTGACCTCTCCCATGTGCTACCTTCATCTTAAATTGAATGTGAGAAGTGATTTTTTTTTTTTTTTTGAGACATTAGTCCAAGGGTTTGTCCTCCTTCAACTTCTGTGGATACTCAGGTATTATCACTGGATCTAGTTTGAAGACAGAATGGCAATAAGATCCATTTGTATTAATTTAGAGCTGGTGGAATTCCTCTTCCTGCCTCTAGCTTTTATTGGAAGAGATCACAAGAAGCAGCAATGTTTGGTCTATTTCTCAGGGGTTTCAGATTAAATCTCACAGGAGAATGTCTTTTAGAATTTAGAGTCTAAGTATTAGAATTTTCTTCTGTGAGGAATGCATATGCTTTTTACTTTCAGTTAATAGGAACTATACACCTTTACGAGTTTCTTTTCTACATTGACTATCACAAAGCTCAGAGTTAAATAGGATATTTTGACATAGGAAACATATAATGTTTTTGGTTATAATATTTATTTTTTATTCTCTCCCTGGTCCTCATTTTCTAATTTATTAGGTGTATTTTGCATGTTATTCATTTCAACCATCTCAATTCCTGTCAATAAATAAGAATAAAGACCTTTATAAAGAGATCGGAATTTAATCCTTCTACCTTTTATCTTCTTATGCTCTCTTCAAGAGACATTATATGCTGTACAATGACAGAAGAGGATCTGAAGTCTAGGTAAAGATAACTAGGAAGAATGACCATGTTGAAGATAAAAAAATCCAATTAAACCCATTCAGTGTTTTTTGAGTACAGACTATGTGTTAAGCACCATGGGGTATTATAAGCATTAATACAAAGCTAAACATAGCCTCTGACTTTTACAGTCCCAGACTAGAAAACGACAAATAATGGCACAGTATATAATTAATTTTATAAATAGACCAAAAAAAGATAGAAGAGGCTCAAAGGAAATGAAAACTCTCCAGAATGTTTAGGACAGTGACATTTTAAACATGAAAACACCCAACAAAGTAGCTTAAAGATTTTATTCTTGAAACTATGCAGAAATCTATTCTAATGTATGATTGCCCTTGTGTTCCATTGACGACATACTATGCACAGGCAATTGCATTGATATTGCAGCCTGTGGACTGGGATCATTTCTGGCATCCCATCCTACCCTCCTCTTCTGTATTCAAGAATGCAGATGGGAAGGGAATTGAGGGTGACATTATTTTAGGAATAATCTTGAATCTGGTCTCATTTATAAGCCAAGACAATCATTTGCAAACCACAACCTAATGGTAACTACGACATGTCAAGAAAATTGCTATGCCACATTAAAATGGGGTCAATTTAAAAGGTTTTAATTTTCACCTGGTTTTTAATTCTTAGTAGTCTACTGATTTGAAAACTACTTGATCACTATCTCCCTTAAGATGTCTTTAGGCTTCTCTAACCACTGCTCATGTCTTATTTTTATTGCTAAACAACTCAATTCCCAGCTATTAATTCCTAGTGTTGGTAACAAATGGAAGACAAGACTCTACTAACATCTACAGACTTGTGAGATTTCATTCTAAATCAGACACATTGATTGCCTTTATAATCAATTCATTAGAAGCTGGGTCTTGTGTCACTTGATTTTATGGACAGTAAGGAAATTAGGACTGTTAACCTCTAAATGTATTATTTTGTGAGTTTGACAAGACCTTTAATGCTTTTGTGATCCTCAGGATTTTTGTTATCTCTGAAATTTCTTTGTTTAGAATAACTAATATATAATTTTAGCCTAACATATGAAATTTTCTAGTTATATATATTTGGCTATGGTAAGAGGCATAAGCTTTTGGTTGGGCTTTTGGAAAATTTTTGGTGTCATGATACAACACAAGAATGATCTACCGTTCTTAGGATAGATTAGGTTATGCTATAGTAATGGACAACCTCTAAATCTCAACAGTTTAACACAAAAGATTTGTATCTCTGCATACCAGTGCCCATTGCTGGGGTCGAGATGTGCTCAGGGGCTTGGGCTGATGGATTCTCTATTATCTTATATCTCCATTTCAACATGAGCCTTCAAGGTTTGCCATTATAATCAGGGAGAATCATCACCTGCTTTTATATGGCTCCAATTAGAAGTGACCTATCTGGGGTGCCTGGGTGGCTCAGTTGTTAAGCGTCTGCCTTTGGCTCAGGTCGTGATCCTATGGTCCTGGGATTGAGCCCCGCATTGGGCTTTCTGCCCAGTGGGAAACCTGCTTCCCCCTCTCCCACTACCCCTGCTTGTGTTCCCTCTCTTGGTTTGTCTCTCTCTGTCAAGTAAATAAATAATATCTTAAAAAAAAAAAAAGTGACCTCTCAGTTCCACTCACATTTCATTTGCTGAATCAAGCCACATTGTTAGGACAAACTTAAAGGGGCAAGGAAGCTTAATTCTCCTGCAAGACCAGGAAAGGGAGGAGCACTAGTAAGATCTATCACACTTCGGGAATTTGACTCTGGCATCAGTGTGTGGAGATATTAAAAAGAAATAGAAAACCATGTTTCAATTTTACATGTATTTTAAAGTACTCTTAGAGATCTATCAATATCATATCATAGAAAAAAGAAAAAAATGGGGCATCTGGATGGCTCAGTTGTTAAGCGTCTGCCTTCAGCTTGGGTCATGATCCTGGGGTCCTGGGATCAGCCTGCATCTTGCTCCCTGCTCAACAAGAGAACTGCTTCTCCCTCTCCCTCTGCCTGCTACTTGTGTTCCTTCTCTTTCTGTCAAACAAGTAAATAAAAATTTAAAAAAAGAAAAGAAAAAAGAAAAAGTATGATCCTATCACAACCTATTACTACCTGTTGGATGTTTGCGTGTCTACTTTGGGAAAATGTCTTTTTTAGTTTATTTGTCCCTTTAAAAATTAGATCGTTTATTCATTTTTTGTTAGTGAGTTTTTGAAGATCCTTATTTGTTTTGGATATTAACCCCTTATCAGACATATGGTTTGCAAATATTTTCTCCCATTCCATAGGTTGCCTTTACATTCTGTTGATTGTTTCCTTTATTGGACAGAAAGTTTTTAGTTTGATAAAGTCTCATTTATTTTGCTTTTGTTGTCTGTGCTTTTGGTGTCATATTCTAAAATAAACCTTGCCAAGACAAATGTCAAGGAGGTTTTCCCCTATGTTCTCTTGTAGGAGTTTTATAGTTTCAGGTCTCACATTTAAGTCTTGAATCCATTTTTATCTAATTTTTATATATGGTATAATTTAAGGGCCCAATTTGACTTTTTTGCATGTGGATATTCAGTTTTCCCAACATCATTTATTGAACAGACAGTCCTTTCCATACTATGAAATCTCAGAACCCTGTGATAGATTAATTTACAGTACATGTGTGGGTATATTTCTGGACTCTCAATTCTATTCCATTTATTTATGTGTCTATTTTTATGCCAGTACCACACTCTTTCAGTTACTATAGTTCTGTAATCTAGTTTGAAATCAGGAAGTATGATGCCTCCAGCCTTGCTTTTCTTTCTTAAGATTGCTTGGCTAGTCAGCCTCTTTTGTGGTTCCTTATGAATTTTACGATTTTTTTACTATTTTTATAAAAAATGCCACTTGGAATTTTGATAGGAATTGGATTGAATTTGTAGATACATTTGAGTTAGTATGGAGATTTTCACAATATTAATTCTTTCAATCTAAGAACATGTGATACCTTTCTATTTCTTTCTGTCTTCATTTTCTTTCATGTCTTCTAATTTTCAGTGTATGGATCTTTTACCTCCTTGGTTAAATTTATTCCTAAATATTTTATTCCTTTTAATGTTATTATAAATGAATTATTTTCTTAATTTCCTTTTTGAATAATTCATTTTTAATGTATAGAAAAACAACTGATTTTTGTATGCTGATTATGTATCCTGTAATTTTACTGAATTTGTTTGTTAGTTCTGGTAGTGTAGTTAGGGTTTCTTATATGTAAACCATATTATTGGTAAACAGAGACAACTTTATTTCTTCCTTTCCTATTCAGATGCCATATTTCTTTTTTTTATCTAATTGCTCTGTCTAGTACTTGCAGTATTGTGTTGACCAAAAGGGATGAGAGTTCTATATCTAATTTGTTGAGAGTTTTTATCATGACAGAATGTTGAATTTTGTCAAATGCTTTTTTTTTTGCATTGATTGAGATGATCATATGAATTTATTCTTTATTTTGTTAATGTGATTATCACATTTGTTGATTTGCCTGTGTTGAACCATCTTTGCATCCCAAGGATAAATCCCATTTGATCATGGTGAATGATCTCTTTTTATGCACTACTGAATTTAGTTTGTTGCTATTTTGATTAGCATTTTTACATCTAGGTTAATCAGAGATATTGACCTGTAATTTTTGTTACCTGGCTTTTGTGGGGGAGTAATGTTGGTCCTGTTAAATGAGTTTAAAAGTATTCTCTCCTCTTTAACTTTTTGGAAGAGTTTAGGAAGGATTAGAATGAATTCTCCTTTAAACGTTTGCTGTAATTCACCTGGAGGGACGCCTAGGTTGCTCAACTTGTTAAGCGTCTGCCTTTGGCTCAGGTTCTGACCTCAGGATCAAGCCCTGTGTTGGGCTCTAATGCTCAATGGGGAGTCTGTTTCTTTGTCTCCCTCTGCCCTTCTTCCCCCTGCTTGTGCTCTCTCTCAAATAAATAAAATCTTAAAAAAAAAAAAAAAAAAAAAGAATTCTCCTGGGTAGCCATCTGGTCCTGGGCTTTTTCTGTTTTTGTTGGGAGGTTTTTGTCATTGTTTACCATTGTTGGCCATTGTGAATGCTGGAAGTTACAAAATCAACAACAGCTGTAACTCCTAAGTCTCTGAGAGAGGGATAATAATTTCCACTTGAAAGGTTTTTTGTGAGATATATATTAGATCTTTTATACAATGAATCTAACTATGCTTGATACGAATGTTTCTTTGTCCTTGAATGATTTAATAAATGAAGTCTACTCTTTATTCTTCATTCTCATTATTACTCTCACAACTTGGACTATATAATTTTCTGAATTATGCCCAGATTTGGTCTACCATTTTAGAATACTACCCACTCCCAGTATGACCCTAAGTCAGTAATACTTAATTGGGGTCAAATTTCCCTCTGAGTAATGTTCGGCAATGCCTGGAGACATTTTTAATTGTCACAACTAGGGAGTGGAGGAATTACTACTGGTGTCTAGTGGGTAGAGCTTAGAGATGCTGTCACACATTCTCTAATGCTCAAGGCAGCCCCCAGCAACAAAGAATTTTCTGATCCCAAGTGCCAACACTGCCCTGTAGAGAAACCTGCTTAGCCCAATTACTTGGTTTTAGCTCTGACTTCTTGATATGCTGGCAGGTGGTTTTGAACTGTCCCTACATTCACCTCTTCATTCTCCTCTGATAGTTCTTAGAGTTTTCTCTCCTTCTGTACCTTGAAGAGAGAAACCAAGTCTTATTTGTGTTAGTGTTTCCCAGAGCAGATTTAGATCTTAAACTTAAGAAGTTCTGACTTGGCATTTACTTAATACATGATTCTGGGCATTATAAGTATATGAAAACAAAATTGTTTTAATAGTTTTTTTTTTCTTAATTTTGAAGATAGAGATAGCATGCATACAGGTGAGCAGGGATGGGGGGGCAGAGGGAGAAGGAGAGAGAGAGAGAATCTTAAGCAGTCTCCATATCCAAGCACAGAACCCAATGTGGGGCTCAATCTCAGAACCCTGAGACCATGACAAGAGCTAAAACCAAGAGTCGGAGGCTTAACCAACTGAGCCACCCAGGCACCCTGAAAATAAAAATTTTTATAAATAATTGTATTTTTTTCAGGATATTTAGCTTTGGGTTTTTGGGGCTTAGAGGATAGCTGTAACAGTAAAAATGAGGGTGCATGTCCATACATGTTTTTCTTAGTACAGGAAAAATAGTTTTTTTTTTTTTTTTTTTTTTAAAGATTTTATTTATTTATTTGACAGAGAGAGATCACAAGTAGACAGAGAGGCAGGCAGAGAGAGAGAGAGAGGGAAGCAGGCTCCCTGCCGAGCAGAGAGCCCAATGCGGGACTCGATCCCAGGACCCTGAGATCATGACCTGAGCCGAAGGCAGCGGCTTAACCCACTGAGCCACCCAGGCGCCCGGAAAAATAGTTTTTTTAAAGTGAATTTGACACAGGAGAGAAATAAAATGTGATTAAATAATCAAAGAAAAAGAATGAACTCCCTTTGCATAAACATAGATAAAAATAAATAAAATATTTATTTATGCTTTTATTAAGTAATGATTTTGTTTAGGCATTTTTTGTAAAGTTAATATACAATACACTAACTTTTATTAATATGTAATTATGTTGTCATGTGAATTTTAAATTTCATAAGCTTTCTGTGACTTTGTCTTTTGTTAAGCTACTCTGTGCCTACTCTGTATTTTAGTAATAATAAGATCATAGGATTTTAGCATGTAAACATATGTAGTACTTTTTTTTTCCATCTAGGAGTCAATATTTTCACTAGTTTCTCTTTATAGTTCTGATTTGTCTTTTTTTTTTTTTTTTTTTTTTTTTTTTGCTTCAGGGACATTTCCCTTCTCATTCAAATAGGAGATAAGAAACTTTCAAAGCGATATTCTACAATTAGAAAATTGAGAATGGAAAATCTTATGAATGCAATTTCTGTGTGATGACATGTATGGAAACCAGATTTGAAATGGTTGTTCAATGAGGGGGAAATGAGGTAATGGGGGCAATAACAGACAATTCTATTGATAAGTTTGGCTACTTGAGGGGAAGAGTGAGCCTCGGAATACCTAAGGGGCAGAGGGTTGGAAGGAGAATTTATTTCTTTATTGGAGAAAATTTGCTATGTTTCAATTTATCAGTGTCTATATATTTTTGAGTCATTTCACTCCCATTATGCAATCTGGAAACATTTCAGTTAAAAATTTTTACACATTCTTCAACATCCCACTAAAACTTTATTGCAAATTATATGAACCACTCATAGTCAGTGATTAAAATTGTTGCAAATATGCACAATTGTATCTTAATGGATTCTAATAAGTAACAGCACTGATTATTATTTTACATTACTTTTTGTTTCATGTGTTAAGTTTTATTTTCCCAGCTTACAAGCTTTTATAGGCATGTTTCCTCTTTATATATGGTAGTGTATTTAGTAGCGTTCACTGAAGAAATATTGTTGAAGACATAGTCTCTTTCAAACGGTATTATGGAGTCTTCTTCTTTAAAAAAAAAAGATATTATTTATTTATTTGAGACAGAGAGGGACAGAGCACGAGTGTTGTGGAGGGGCAAGGGGAGAGGGAGAAGCAGACTCCCTGCTGAGCAAGAAAGCCAACCTGGGGCTCGATCCCAGGACCCTGAGATCATGACAGTTGTATACAAGTCACCTGTAAATCTTAAATCCAAAGTTGCCTTTATGGAGCCGCTTTATGGAGTCTTCTTAATGAAGCCATGGCAAACAAATTTTTGTCAGATATCAGTTCTACAGAAAGCTTTAGTAAACTGCCTATAAACTTTGTGTCTGATTATATTTTCTTCTTGGCTGTGGCTGCTGGAAAGGTCAGCCTCTTATCCAAATATAGGTCCACTTATAGGATTAACATTAGAGCTTAATATGAATTCCATTAATACTGGTTCTTATTACTGGCCTCATCTTTGTTCTCTATCTTATTTCACTTCACACCTATTTCTACATTAATTTTGTTTTGTACATAAATTTTGTTTAATTTTGTTCCTTATTTTATTGTATGTTTTTCAAATAATCTATTGGAATTATTTGGAGTACAATAATAAATTGTAAAGTGAAATTATAATATTAAGTATAAGTTTCTTTGCATGCCTGTAGGTCCTAATGACTTGCATGCAGTGGCCATACAATAAACATGTATTCCTGTTGTTAATGATAACTCTATAAAGTGAGAAAAAAGCCTGGGTGGCTCAGTGGGTTAAAGCCTCTGCCTTCGGCTCAGGTCATGGTCTCAGGGTCCTTGGATCGAGCCCCACATCAGGCTCTCTGCTCGGCAGGGAGCCTGCTTCCTCCCTCTCTCTCGGCCTGCCTCTCTGCCTACTTGTGATCTCTGTCTATCAAATAAATAAATAAAATCTTAAAAAAAAAAAGTGAGAAAACTACTGATCGGTAGAGTTGAATATATGAAAGACAAACCAAACAAATAAACAAACTAATGAACAACAAAAAGCTCCTCAATCTGGACTCCTTTTTTAATTTTCTAAAACAAATGAAAATTTTTACTTCTACTCATTGTCTTCTTACAGAGGGATAGGTGTTACACATGCTACCAAGATAAATTTCCTTCAGTGACATTTTTCTCCTAAATAGCATGAAATATTTTGGGTCAGGGGGTTCCTGGGTGACTCAGGCAGTTAAACATCTGCCTTTGGCTCAGGTCATGATCTCAAGGAGCTGGGGTCCAGCCCCATGTCAGGCTCTGTGCTCAGTGGGGAGTCTGCTTCTCCCTTTTCCTCTGCCCCTCCACCTGCTCATGCATGCTCTCTCTTTCAAGTAAATGAATAAAATCTTAAAAAAAAAAAAAAAAAAAAGCTTTAGATCAGGAGATATATCTGGATTTTTTTTTTTTTTTTTACCTTTGTTGCTGTTGTTTAAGGCTTTGCTAATGGAAGGTTGTCTCATGGATTATTATTATGTTTTGGCATAATCTGATAACAGGTTAGAAATGAATGTTCTTGGGTCCTATCATCCATGTACTAAACCAATTTTCAGTTTAGTAAGATTTACAGGTGACTTGTATACACATTAAAATTTAAGAACCATTTATTTAGACAACACTTAGGAGGCTGATGCTGACAGGCTTTAGGAGTAGGATAATTTTAGAAACACAGAGCATTGTCTGTAATTAATATTTAGGTCTACTGGTTCTTTAATTTTATTTCTCTAGGATTTTCTGAACAACACAGGTCAAAGTTGCAAATTGTGCTTTTTAAAAAAGTTAATTTTGCTAAATCCAAAGTTGCCTTGTAATTAGCTTTAGACATGTAGCAACTAAAAATCTATATAAATACACATGCAATCTGTCTCTATATCTGTAGGAAAAAAGACTGTTGAGTAAGTATACAATTAGTGTAATACATGTAGAGAATAGTTTCAGTGGTTAATTTGCATTTGTTCTCTCCATCACTACATTGTAGATACATGTCTGTTGGAAAAGGACAGAGAGCTCCAGCTGATAACTTCATGGAGTTAGTTTGATTAAAAGGGTTATCTGTTATGACATTTATTTAGATCTATCAATTTATTTACAGTTATTCCATGAACAACATGCTGGTTAAGTGTGCTGACCCCGTGCAGTTGAAAACCTGCATGTAACTTTTGACTCCCTAGTAACTTAACTATTAATAGCCTGCTGTTGACTGGAAACCATGCCAGTTACATAAACAATCAATTAACATGTATTTTGTATGTTACATATAGTATACACTTACAATAAACTAAGAGTTAAGTAAGATATGCTATTAAGAAAATCATAAGGAAGATGAAATACATTTACAGTACATAAATGTACAGTATTGTATTTTATTGATACTGCAACACTTTGCATTATAACAGTTTACAAATGACAACTCTTTACATTATCTATTTACAAGATGAATCATGTCAGTATATACATCAATATTGTACAAAATACTGATGATATGATGTACATCATATCATCAGTATGCATGCATCATATGCAAATGTGATACAAAATACTGTAGATATATACATTATTAGATTAACACTAGACCTCAAAAATGAAAAGATAATGTGAAAAAAATTCATAATTATTTGTATAATTATGAAATAATTATAATTCAAAATGAATGATTCACACATTGATCATGAGGCAGCAGCAATACTATTGCTTTATGGTAGCTTAGTGTAATTAATACAATTTCTTCATGGTAGCTTAGCCTATACAGTAATGAATGGATCATTATAAGATTTTTATGGCATATAGTGTTACAGTCATACTCATAATACAATATTAGAAACCTTACATTTAATGTTTCTTGTCTATGGGGTATGTCTGTGATTTCTTTTTCAAATTGGCAGAAATCTCCAAGAAATTTCACAATATATTTGTTGGAAAAAATCCACCTATAAGTGGACCTATACCATTCAAACCTGTATGTTTAAGGGTCAACTATATCTATCTATGTATCTATCTTTGTACCTGTTACCAAAAATACTCTACTATGATATATATGTCTATGCCAGTGTTTATATCTGCATCTAAATGTTTCTGTATCAAAAGAATGAATCTGCAGTTTTTTGGTCAATTCATAGATCATAGAACATTAAAACTAGAAAAAAGTGTATGACACATATCAATCCAGTCCCTTGTCTCCATTGTAGATCTGAATCTGTTCCAAATTTTTCAGATTTAATGTCCATCTGAACCACTGTTTTCTAGAATCCATATTTCAAAAAGTCCTGAAGGTAATTCTTATGAATCAGACATGTTTGGGAAACACTGAAATCAATGAGTTAATGGGTGCATAAGTTACCCTCCTTTTAGGAAAAAAAAACACCTCACGTAGTGTTGAAATCAATATTCTATTCTCTTTAATCGTGTTTTTATTTTTTTTAAGTTTTTTTTTTTTTAAAGATTTTATTTATTTATTTGACAGATAGAGATCACAAGTAGGCAGAGAGGCAGGCAGAGAGAGAGAAGGAAGTGGGCTCCCTGCTGAGCAGAGAGCCCAATGTGTGGCTCGATCCCAAGACCCTAGGATCATGACTTGAGCCGAAGGCAGAGGCTTTAACCCACTGAGCCACCCAGGTGCCCTAATCGTGTTTCTAATACGAAATTAGGTTTAAGTCTATATTTATTATTTGGAAACTCCCTATTCAGCATTTTATAATTCAGGAGAATCCAAACCCTTCTGAAAAGTTATAAAAATCAATATTTTGTAGCTCACTTTCAGAGTTCTTTAATATATAAATTAAAAGATACAATCCATTTCACAATGTCATTTGTGAAAGTCGATGTTTCTATGATTATGAAGATGGAATTAAGAAAGGATATATATTAAGCATTGGTGTGGAACATTCCATTAGCTTGTTTGCCATTTACCTTGATTTTGACATCTGTGTCCTCAGAGTTGGGGGGCTGCAGGGCCCCAATATTTGGTATTTGTCTACAAATCTTGCAGGGAAAGTTCAACTCAACTGCTGAAAAATAAATGCAAAACAAGGAAGAGATTACAGTTGAGCTGGCAACTTAAAAAAAAAAGATTTAGTAATTATTTCTGTCTGTAACTTAGGGGTGCACAAAATGTTTACAATAACTTGCTTGGCAAACTGGGTTTTCTCATATTCCTCATGGTTTAGGTGTCAAAACCATATGCTACCTATAATAATGGACTTTTCTAGGGCACAAAGCTATTCATATTCATGTCACAGGATATGTTTACATGGGAGCAAAATGCTCTAACATCAGAATAAATCAGTAACATCTTAGGGTTCAAATTTCCATATGCTGCCTTGGCATAATAAAGAAGAAAAATTCCAATGTTGTGTAATACACTTTAATTAAAAACAGAACTTTTCTACAAATCATGGAAGTTCTCAAATAGTGCAGACAAATGTATCATTTTGTCATATCATAAACATTTATCTTCATTAAGTGGAAATAAGGATAGAAATTATAATACAGATATTGTGTGCTTTTTTTGATCTTTGAACATATCCATTTATTTTAATCAATTAAAATCGGATTTGACTTGGATTAAGTTTTAGAAGTTGCACCATGTCAGACTGCATCAGGAGAAATTGAACTATGTTGTCTAGGTGATACAGAGGTATCTGAAGCATTTAATTCTTTTAATAATTTTTAGTTGAGGTTTAGTTCTTAGGAAAACATCTGATTTTTTTTTTATGTTTGCAAAGTTATGCTCTTTAGGTTTCCTTTTATTATAAATATATATTATTGTTTGTATCAGTAGTTGATGATATCACTATTAAAAGGTCAATTCACAGTTATTTTGATACCTTTTGATGAAAAAAGTTCAGCAGTAGTGCATGTAACTAAGAACTTTCAAAACAAGATCCTGACTATGATAGGGAAGTATGAGTCAATCTATGCTTGTAAAACAGAATTCTATTTTATGTGATGAATGATTTAATGTACATGTTGATACTTTTTGGAAAAAAAGTCATTTGTATTATTGGGCGATAGCCAGAATAACCAAGTTGTTTATAATTATTTTTGCAAAATACTCTCTTTCACACATGTGGAAGAAATAATAAAATCAATGCATTTTTTTTTAAATGGAAGTTTCAGCCTTAAGTTACTAAAGGGACTATGAAAAAAGTGACTATTGGAATACTTCTTATTTACAAATAAAGCATGATCAGATTATATCATCTGAACCTAGGATTTAGTATTTGTCATCAAACAACTCTCCAGTTTAGATTAAAATACTGTTGGATTTTCCCTCACTCTGAGCGAGTAAGTAGTAGAACTATGAATTTCATGTAAAAATGATAAGAAGACTCTATTTAGATATTTATTTTTAATAATAATTGCAAATAAAGGAATAAAAATGAATATTTCAGAACTTCCCCCCAATAATACTATATATTTTCAAACAGAAAAGGAAAGATTTTGTATTAGACCTGCAAAGAGTAAACTACGGAAAAGTGGGATTTGCAAAGCACACAACTTCCAATTGCATGGGTCTTATATTTCGAACCCAGTAGCAGCAAAACTTCATTTTCACTACTGAAGGGGCACCTCACCACTGAAGGCTTGAATGTCTTTTCTAAGTTAGCCAAGACCAAACATAATATAAAGTTTTGTGCATATATATATATATAGTTGCACCTGGAAGTAAATAGCTAACCAGAATAGACTAATGATATGCTTAGTGTCACCAACAGCCATGGAGCAAGCATCTCTCCCTGTCTGGATTCTCCAGTGAACCCTTAAACCGTTGGCTTTTAATTCAGGAACACACTCTGAGGAGCATGTCCCCTGTTCTTTCTTACATTCCAGGGGCAGCTCCATCAAACTGCATCACTGCCGCTTAGCCCAGCACTTACTCTCTCTAATAAAAAACCACTCCAGGTGCTATATTGAATGGATTATTGTCAACAGAGGATTCCAAAATTTGGTTTATGCCCTACTCTTTCAAGAGTCAGGGCCGCCTGAGGTCCCAGATGTGTTTTATGAGTCCCAACATGACAAGTGAAAAAGAACGGGCCGGATGCATAAGGATGGTCGGCAGAGAGCTGTATTCTGACCCAACAACGTTCCATGTTGTTGGCTTAGGAGACAATTTCAGGAGGTGGTTGCTATGCCTCTTTGTGAAAATGGCATCAAAGGCAAAATTGTTGATAAAGAAAAAAAGAGAAACTACGACAGTGAGAGTGAGAGAGAAAGCGAGGGCTGAGTGACAGAACACCAACAGGACCAACAAGATCAAGGAAATAATCCTTTAGTTACAGTAGTTTCCCTTAGAAAGGATCTAACAGTAGTTTCTCTTAGAAAGGATCTAAAAAGTACCTTATTTCTTCTTAGAAAGAAAACCTAGGACTTAAGATCTAAATAATGGGATCCACATTCCCTACCAAGATTATTTAAGAAAAGTATTTTAATATCAGGTATAAAATAATCAAATCTTAATAGGCTAGGCAGTATATACTTTTTAAATGATAAATCTTGGTTGGGGTAAAAAATGGATTTTTGTGAACATAATAATTTTGTGAACATAATAATTCTTTGAGGTCACAGACTAAACTCTAATATGGTATACAGTGATCCCATGCCTGCTCCCTCATTTCCTCCCTTACCTGGCTCCTCTTTTAAGTCTTTCTGTTTTCATATTTTTATGTTCCATTTGTATTGAAGATCCTATTATTTTCCGCACATACTTTTTTTTTTTCCCCTCTTTCATCTCTGTGGCTTTACATGTCATCTCTTCTGTACTTGGAACTTCAGCTCCTTTTTTGTCTACCTAACACAAGCTCATTATTAAGGTTCAGATCAAGAGTTACCTCCTCTAGGAAGCCTACCTTGATGTCCTCACTTCTGCTCAGCACATCTCTGAGTGCCCCCTTAATTTTCCCTGCATTTCTCTACTGCATTAGAGTTGTAATTTTCTGTTGCAGTTTGTCTTTCTCCTTAACTAGTCTCTGATTTATTTGCAGACACTGGATTAGATACATCATTTAAAACCATGTTCCTACAAATTAGTGGATGTTTGGTAAATAATTTTAGAAAGAATGAATGACTGAAGTATCTTTAGTAAGTTGTACACCTACCCCCAGGAAAAAGTGACTTGGGACATTTTATAAAGGAAAATATTTTTAGTCTCAGCTTTGCGACAATTATGGGCTTCAGTTAAAAGACTTTAATTGCTGTCTAGGCAAAGCTGGCATAAGATGTTCTTGGTAGGTAAGGAGATACTGAAATGACTTTATTAACAGAACCAGGAAAGTTGAGATCTACTGCGATGAGTCATTCAGAAATTGTAAATTTCATTTCATTTCATAGATCTTTAAAAATAGTGTAGTTTCTGTCATCCATTCATAAATTTATGTTTGAGAACTTATAATGTGCCTAACATGTTATGATCTGGGGAAACCAGGCTGGATAAGGCACATGTTTTTTCTTTGAGGGCTCACAGTCTGGTTAAAGATGATATTGTGGCTTAGAGACAAACCTATAGGATGAAAGATTTTGAATGATAAGAATCCAACCCAGTAAATGTAGGAAAATCTTTGAAGAGAAACAGACAATTAAAGTCAGTCTGTACACTAACCTGTTATAGATGGGGGGAAGGAGGACGGGAGAAGTTCTCAGGAGCATCTACATGGACAATAACTTAGATTTGTGTGATTTATTTCACTAGGAAGGATTTAGTGGAAGAAAGAGAAGGCAAACAGTGGAAAAGGCTGTCTGAGATGGACTATGGTGGTGGAGGTGAAAGGGTTACATCTTTGTTCTCTATAAACTTGTGACACTGACCTGAACTAAGATGCACTTTCCTCATCTGTAAAATGGGTATAAAGATGAGTATAGTATAAAAGTCTTGTGCAAAGGTGAAGTATGAAGCAGACAAAAGTACAGTGATTTGTTTTGCTTTTTACTAATCAATACAAGTTTTAGCATGTTTTTATGTCCAGGCTATAAATGCTCTGAAGTACTAAAATGGATGTTGTTTGGCTCTTGCTGAGTTACCCTTGACAGAAGACACTCTGAACCTCCCAGCCCAGGCAGAACTGGCTGAATAAGGCTCACTGAGCTCCAGAGCACAGCATGGCCTTCTCCTCTCTGCATTTGTAGCTCCAGGCCTTAACCTTTTATCATTATTTTAATGATGTTTTTATGTTTAATTTAACTGTAAATCATATTAACAGAGTTTTGACTGGTATGTCAGAGGGCTTGAAAACTGAGTTAAAGTTACTCTAGGAGCTAAAGTTGTCAGTCTGACATGTTTTAGTCAAGATGATCCAGTCAAGTGTAGAGATGTTGGAAAGATGGTGTGGGGTGGCATTTACTTTGTTCAGGACTTGAGGGTGAAAATGGACTTGTAGTAGAGCTCGCTCCATATTAGCAACAGTTAAGGGGATAATTTGTGGCTTTTCTTAAGGACATTAACCAAAGAAAAATGTCCCTAAAAAGCAACTAATTATATTTTATGCTTAACTTATTTTCTGAAGAATGTGATCACACCAGAACATCACATAATTTAAGAGGCATTAGTGAAATTCTATACTTCCCTTATATTACATATAAACCTATTACAGTAATGAATAAGATAGGCACGCATCTTTCTATATTTAGAAATCAGAGCTTTAGAGGTAAAAAATCCCATTTCTGAGGTTTTTACTATCAAATATTTTCTTAAAAAATTATTTTTACAAAATAGGTGTTAAAGCAAGAAAAATATATGATATAAAAATTAATCAATATTACTATTAACATTTTGATATATGTAGTTTTTTTATTCTTTCCTTGAATAATATTAGGATTTCACAACTGCTGAAACAGAAAGCTCTAAAATATCAGTGGCTGAACACAACAGTTTATTTCTTACTCTGGGGGGCGGCTTGTCAGCAGTGGAGGGTAGGGGAAGGCAGTGCTCCCTCATGCTCCGCTCCATGTGGTCACGCAGAGCAGAGCCATCAATAACCTTCTACTGAAGGTTCCTGGCCATCAACCTCCAGTCAGCGGGAAGAGAGAGAGGATGGCTAGTGTGATGTTTATAAGTTACAGACCATAAAATAGTGAACCAACATTTCTGCTTACACTAAGAAACACTGGAAAGGAAGCAAGTTCAATGTGTACATTGTCTTCTATGCCGTGGCAAATATGTATGTCAACAGGCTCACATTCTACATGTTCTGCTGCGAGGTATTTTCTGTTTATCCAGGAGTGCATCTTAAACTTCTTGTCTTGTTATTTATATTATCATTGTTTGATTATATTATAATTTCGTACTTTTTAGAGTCAATTTCTTGTTAACCCTTTTGGTTCATACCAGTTTTCATGAATGTTGGCCATAGTCTAACATGCTTATACCTTTGCATACTAACCTGATAATGTCTTTAAAAAATTCCCAGAAGTAGAATTGCTGGGTCAAAGGGTATGTATTTTAAACAACACCGACAAAAAAAGACTTGACACTTTGCTAAATTGCCTCCAGACATTTATATTCCTACCAGCAATGAATGTGCCAATTGATGACATTTTTCTCTTGGGTAATGGGGTCTGAAAATGAAAAGCTGAAAATTGTACTTCCAGGATCCTTTTATTTTAGTGTCAATTAAAGAACCAGTCATCAAGTACTTGTTGAGCATCTACTAAGTGACTGGTTTGTGCTATAGGGAATTCAAGAAAAGTAATTATGGTTGTTTTTATTGGGGAAACAGTACTTTATTCTATATGCTTAACACTAAAAAGGAGTTTCAATTTCCTGCCTCTCTCCAATTTAGTAACTGAAGCTTTGGTCTTCACTGTGGCTATAGAAAAGAGTAAGAAGAACTAAGGGTGTTTCTTAAAATTCTGTAACTAATTCAGGTGAAAAAATAAGGTATTTAAATTTATTCTTAAAAAATATTGTGATGATGAGTTGAAAATGATTTCTGGGTATTGGTGACCACAAGTCACATTAGGTAAAGGGAGTACAAATTTGGGGAATGAATAGAGAGGCAGAATCATGCCTCAGCTTTGACTTCATGCATTTCTTGAAAAAAAAAAAAAAGGATAAATATAATTATATGACTATTGTCATTGCAAGTTATGAATTCCCATGGCCAATAGTAACCAAAGTCCAACTTAATTTTTTTTTTAATGTATTCATTTGACAGAGAGAGATCACAAGCAGGCAGGCAGAGAGAGAGGAGGAAGCAGACTCCCCGCTGAGCAGGGAGCCCGATGTGGGACTCAATCCCAGGACCCTGAGATCATGACCTGAGCCAAAGGCAGAGGCTTTAACCCACTGAGCCACCCAGGCACCCCCCAACTTAATTTTTAAGTTAAATTTTAAACATTAACAATACTTTGAAAGAGGTAAAAAGTTTGAGGAATCCTGTGAGCTTTCTTTTTCTTGCTATTTTGATAATTACTTTCCAAGTTGCTAATGATCATTATACACTCATTTAAAAATACAATATTTTAAAAAATATACAATGTCTGGATATATTCCAAAATCATATAGATTGATTTTATTTCAATGACAAGTATACCCTTCTATTATTTAAAATTATATTTGGCTTTACGCTTTATATAAAAGTTGTGGATTTCTCAGATTTAGATTTGTTGCCATGTTTGTTTATGTGTGTTAAATGGAAATAATTTATTACAAAATTCATTAACTAGATTCTTGTTTTTCTATTGTAAGATAAATTTTTAGTGAAAGTAAGAACTTGTATCTTCCAGAGATGTAGTTCTATAGAAATGCTATTTCCACAAAGTAGAAATATAGTCTTTGTTACTAGATACATGGGTTGTCAGTTGGTATATGTGCACCATAACATATCAGCACTTCTATGAACAGATAAATTTATTCATGTTGTATAAAATCTGAAATTTTTCAGATGGATACTCTACTCTCTAAATACTCAGAATGACCCTGTCAAAGTTTAAATAATAATGCAGTAGTTTTCAAAACTAATAGGCAGATATACTTGGGGTAGAAATATAATCATAAACAATAATAACAAGCAAATAAATCACATGAAAAAAAATTCTGTATTCTTTTTAAAGTATCTAGAAATTCTTAAAGTCTAAAATTGCCTCACAACTATTTTTTATCTTCAAAAACTTCTTTTTTTTTCCTTACCTGAGACCATTTGCTCAATTAATTCATCAAGCACACTTTGCTTGATATATAGTGCATTTTCCTTAAGACTTTATAGTCCTCTGGGCGAGACAATCAAGCAAACAGAAAACTGCAATTCAAAATAATAAATATTCTTATAGAAGGAAGTCCTGGGTTCTTTGGGAACATAAGAAAAAGTCCTGAAGGAGACCAGAGATTAGATTGTTTTATATTTGCATTGATGGTAGTTGTATTTTGAAGCACTTGGTAGTTTTTTTAGTTTTGAAAGCTTCTGAATCATCACTGTTGCTAAAATACTTTTCAGATCATTCAAAGGGAAACACATCTAGATGTTTAAGTTTCTGAGGAAGTACTCCAAAAAGTATGGGAAGGCCGTCTGTCATGAACCACTGTGATCCATTTAGCCTGCCATCTTTCGACTTCAGTTATTATTGGTGTTACTATTCCAGACAATAGTAATCGCAAATCTTATGAAAGGATACACATCCTACACTTAGGAAAAATAAATACTGCATAAATATTAATGATTATGATGCTGTTGAGAAGTTTTAATTTTTTCTCTAGTTTGATCTTACAATTTTAGAAGTGATTGCAATCAAGTCCAAATAGACTCGACATGGCTTATAGGTCAAGGGGGATTTGAAGGACTTGAACTGGCCTGAAAGAACATCAAAAAAGTCTAGAAAATCAGCAATGAAGGGTTGGAGTTGCCTGAGGTCAGGAGGAGGGAGGGTCTCTGTAATAGGCTCCTAACAGCTGGGCTGTAAAACATACAGCTGGAGCAGTTGGAAGGGAGATTGGAAAGGCCCGATACTGCGGAAGAATGAGGGTGAAATGAGATGTGCCTTGCTTAGGACAATAAAAGAAAGGCAGGAACAGCTGTGGGGTTTGGATCTGAGATGCATGGCAAACCCGGTTGCAGGGAAGGCCTAAATGAACAGCAATTGGAAACATATATACGTATATATGTGTATCTGAAGCAGCACAGAACAGATTGCTTAGGAAAGACTAACATGCTTAAAAAGTTCTGAGGGATGAACTGGAGGAATGAAGATTAAAAGCCAAAGAGAACTGAACGGACAGATATTTTGATTCTGCTTTCAGGTTAGAACATACTGAAAATACCATGCTAAGAAACACTTGTAACTCTACACTTGCCACCAAAACCAATTATGATCTAAGTGAGTTTGGTATATTGTAAGTTCTTAATTGGAGCCTTTAATGCATCCTCCAGTCTATTTATACATGGATTAATAGGAAATCAATTTAACTTGCTCTACAATAGTTTAACAATATTAAAACATTTACATAATTTTGTGATATTTCTCATTGTAATAAGATACAGTAGTCAATTAATTTTTTCCTTTATTATTAACAATGAGCTTTTATGCTGCTTGGTGGAAGAGCAGCTTTCTTTGGGTCATTAGATTTGCTGCTTTGAATTTAAAGGGAAAATAATACCAGCTCCCCCAAATATCTGTTCTTCAAATTATGTAGCAATGCCTTTTTTCCCCTTCTTTTTGCACTGCATAATATAATCTGGCAAAAAGTAAGTGTGATCTTAATTGTTAGACTTGTTTATTCCAGGGAGGAACCAATGGAGCACTTATAGTAATTAACATATTTTCTGTGGTCTTCTCATTTTGTTAATGATATCTTATTGAAGGCTGTGCAGTAATTACTGCCCACTGAGGTATATACTCTGAAACAAATTAATGGCCAATGACCAATAATGATTACATTTGTAATTATCTATTATAAAGTATAAGCAGAAAAAAATTGAAATTAAAAACAATGTTCTTTGAAGCTAAAATTAAACTGTATTATTAAACTGTACTAAAAATCATATTAACAACTCAACAGAGAAATGGTATTCTATGTTTTATCATACTCTCCATCAGTTTCATTTAAGTTACAAGAGACTTTTATTTTTCCTAATGTTGCATAGTTTCACCCAGTGGGCTACAAAGGTAAAAGTGTGAAAAATAGGATACATATCATGTTTACTTTCAGGTATGACTTTTACGTATTTGTAGCACATTTATCTTAACATAAGCAACATAATTTTCAGTGACTTCAAGAAGTAAAGTCATTTAAAAAATATCTAATTGTCTTTATTAAGGGATTCATAATTGGGCAGCATCCCCTCTAGCAAGTAGAAAGATGCTACTGTTAAAGTGATTTTCTACACCACATAACAGTATTTCCTTCTTCCTTCTCTTGATAATTCTTTTCCCCAATAGCTTCTTGCTGCTTATCTATGTTTAAGAAATTCTGGGTCACTTACCATTTTTAACAATTTCAATATTCTTTAATATTCAAATTTCATTTATCTCACAGGTTTATCAAAATAAAGACTAAATTTCCTTTTTTAAAGATTTTATTTATTTATTTGACAAAGAGAGAGACAGCTAGAGTGGGAAAACAAGCAGGGGGAGTGGAAGAGGGAGAAGCAGGCTCCCTGCTCAGCAGGGAGCCCAGCGTGGGGCTGGATCCCAGGACCCTGGGATCAGGACTTGAGCAGAAGGCAGATGCTTAACAACTGAGCCACCCAGGCACCTCAAGAGTAAATTTCCTAAAACACAGCTCACTATAACTTGGGATAGAGGGTGGTGTAGATAGATGTTCATGCAGTTTTCACACAGCACAACTTGATTTTGTAAAGCTGAGCAGTTTGAAACTCCTCTTTATACTACCAACAACTTCATTATATATATTTTGGATATGGAAAAATAATAATAAGCCTTAGCTGAGGATTAGCATTGTACAATGTTGGGGTTCTCCAGACTGGGGTACAAGAGACATAAGTTCTAAGTCTGTGTCACTAATTAGCTGATAAGTCACTCATTGTCTTTGGGCCTTGGTTTTCTGATCTTAGATATGGGAAATTTATACTAGATCATCTTCAAGGTCACTCATCAGCTTTAATGTTGTATAATAAGTTTTATAATAAGGATTCTAGGATGCTGGGAATTATTTCTCTCATCTCTGCTTAAACTCTTGTGTGAAAATATCTTATTAAGATTTTTTAGGTGATTTTAATAATTTGGAGTTCGGTTGATAAGTCAAATATTTTCATCTTTGATTCTCAGGCCTCACTGAATATTTGGGATATGAAATAGAACTATAATTTTTTGTTCACCTGGGTTAAAAAAAAAAAAAAATGACACCAGCATCTAAACCTAGATAACCTAGCTCAAATATAAACACTATTTTCAAATAAACTTAAAAATAATAGCTAAATTATTTTTAATTAAAATATATAACAAAGTATAATGATTTTTAAAATAATAGTGTTTTGTTCTTTATGAAAATTTGGGTTCCTGCAAGCTCAGACTTAACAGTTTTTATGTATTTTTGTACTTTGACTCTTAGCATGTATTAATGTTCAAGAAATATTTGTTGAAAGAAAAAATGATTGTCAACATACTTTTCTTTGCTTTTGAATATTCTGTATGTCATTATGTTGTTTTAAATTATTCTCAGTATTAACTATCTTTTCTCCCACAAATAGGAAGTTGGCTTTCCATGTGACAACTTAAATGTTTTACAATGAAGCAATTAAGGCTTGATTCTTTTGAGTTAAAGTTGATTATTTGGATGGGGATACTATGGTGGAATTATGATCTTGCTATTTTAAGTTGAATATCACATCCAAATTGCCTTTTTTTTTTTTAACATATGAGGAAATTGGGCATAATGAGGGTATAAATTGCTAGATTGTTATCCAAAATTATCTAAAATCTCTGCCCTGGAGATTTTGGTCTATCTATTAAATCTTTAGGATCCACTAGCGAAAGATGAGAAAAGTTGTTACCTAGCTTTAGGATTTTTCAGGACCTCTGACTGCTTTTAATTTTTTCTTTCAGTTCATGGGAACTGGTCTTGTACGCCTGACTGAACTTGGTTTAGATTTTTGACAGTTTTTTATTTGCGTCCCATTTGGATGTTTTTCAAAATGTCCAGACTATTCACATTACATCTGAATAAGCACTACCTAGTGGTTTAATTCAAATTGTCTGGCTTACCTCTAATTAGTATTGTTAATGTTTACAGATTATTCTTAATAAAATAAAGCTTTGTGGCTTTATTTTAATAACAAAATTAAAAATGTAATAAAAATAAAATATTTTAAAATACAAAAAATGTGGACATTATCAGAAGTTTTAAAGAAGAATTTGTTTAAAAAAAGGCCTGACAGCTAGAAAACTCTTTGTTGGGGTAAAAAAAGAAATGACAGAGTAGTCAAAATAACTGTCTCTTGTGATATAATTCCCAATCTGGAACAATCTTGGTAGTCATCTATTAATGTATTTAGACTTAGCAACACTGACAAACTGAAGGTTATAGAGATGAGCATAGAGAATACTTACCTGCTAGTCTCACCATACTAATAATTAGCACTAAATTTTAAATATATTCAGATCTAATGCATGTCTGCACATCTGTATTTTAGTAATTTAAATAAAGCAGTTTGTTACAATATGAAGTTAAAAAATGTTTCCTGTTCTAATTTAGTAATTAGTGAGAAGACAAACAAGAGATTCTGAGAAAGCTATTACTTAGAAGTATGCTGGAAAAATAAAGTAGTCATTACTTGGCTATTTATTTCTAGCCCTGAAATTATGAAAGGTTTTCTTTTTTTTTTTTTTTATTTGCTCAATATAAGTCAAAGAAAGTTATTTAAAAAGTTAATAAGGCAAGATCCTGAAATTTATTTAATTAAAAAATCATGAATTTAAAAAAGGGAGGTTATGGGCAATTACACAATAGTCTTGTCTCTAGAAAAGCTGCTCCATGAACTGGGGCAAGTGTATTTATCCTTCAAAGGCTCACTTTCCTCATCTGACATTCCACACTTTTCTAGTCTGGAGCATTACCAAAGTCCTTTCAGAAACTATTTGCAATGTGTATATTGGTGTTAATGGTTTTAGTTTCTGTCTCTCTCTTTCCCTCTCTCTCTCTCTTTATGTGTATATATATATGTATATACATATATATATATATGTAGTTATTGTTATAAATTCTCTTTAAATCTGTATGGAACATTTATAATCTTAAATGTACCTATACCTTGTATATGAAAAAAAATCCAGAAGGATAAATTATTTTTCTTATTTTGTTCACATATATAAAATAATTCCTACCGTGTCATTTTCTTCAATGATGTGTACATTGGGATTATGGTCATAAGAATATCACAGTCAAATTTTTTTTTTTTTTGGAAACATTTCAACATCTCTATTCAAAGACTGACTGGATCATGTTTACAGAGGCTTTTCAAGGCATCTGTTCTTAGCCACAGCTGAGAATGGGGCCCACCGTGCAGACTGGAAGGATCCACCTAGAATTTGTTGAATTAAGTCCTTGCACCTGGATATAATTGTCTTGCCGCTGTGCTGGGGTTTTCTTAAGCTACTGGTAAAACAAATTAGCTCAATTTAAACTGGCATCCAGTAGAGAGGCAACAACTCACCTCATATAATGTTTTTCAAATAATTATTTTTGTATTGCCAGTTTTACCTCATGAATATTTTCCTGGGGGCTGGGTGAGAAAAAATGTAGCTAAACCAGAGACGTGATAAAAATTCTACTCATGTTATAGGCTTTGATATTATTGCAGTATAATTAAGATATGGGTAAATATGCGATTATAGTTTCAGTTCAGCTGGATTTTTTCCACCATTAAACAAAACATCAATTCAGATATTTAGTTGTGAGGTAAAGTTTAAGAAATATTCTCATATCCATATGCAAGTTTCATAAACCATTGATGTATTTGCTGTAGCTTTAATAATACAAGTGTTTTTACAGATAGAACAAATGCATGTGAGAGACATGATAAACAGGAGACGAGATTCATTTGTGTTTGTCAATAGAATTAATGAAACTCATGTGGTTATGTAGTTTTGAGTCATTTATACTTGGCAACCTAATTCACAAGTTTTCTTGGAAACCCAATAAACTCCAAACTTTAATGGCTGGTAAGAATGAGGCTAGTGCTTGTGGGATTATGGGGGCTAATACATGTATGTACTTCTGTGCACATTCACTGCTTTCCCACTTAGCACAAATTTCACGGGTGCCAGTTACAGGTCAGGCAGGATTCTCAGCACTGAGAACACAGCAGGGAAGCATGAGAAGTTCCTGGCTTCCTTAAGTTTACATTCTAGTTTGGAAAACACACACAGAAAGAAAAGAGGAAGGAAAGAAAGAGAGAGGAGGGAGGGAAAGAGGAAGAAAAACTAAGAATATAATTATGTTTAGTGTAAGTATGTTTAGTATAAGAATGTAGTTTCAGTTCAGTGTTAAGTTCTATGAAGAACGTCATGTGGGCTAATTAGAGAGTATGGACAGGTACAATTAGATTGGTCAGGAAGGCTTCTCTGAGAAAATTTCATGTTGATGTATGGATCAGTAAGCACATATGCTAGCTGCATTAATATACCCATGTATTTCTTAATATACCTTTGCATTTCCAATCCCCTTGCACAAAGTCTAGCATAAGATGGAGAAAAATCTTCCCTACTTGTATGGAAAGCACAAAGCATTTAGAAAGGTCTGCGCACATGTGTAGCGTATATATATATATATTTCCAAAATAAAACATACATAACAAAATAAATCAATATTACAAAATGATTTATTACAAAGGTTTGGATATAAAGCTCTACAGAGGGCTTTCCTAACCCTATTTCTTCAAGCATTGTCACTTCTTCCCTGGTCATAATAACTTGTACGTATTTCTCTTAGTACACCCTGCCTTACATTGTCATTAGTTGTCTACCAATATATTTTCCTTTCAAGATCTTACTCTTTGACAGAGGCCTTTGTTTAATGTATCTTTGTATTTCCAGGGCCCTACAACAAGTCTAGAAGCAAATCAAATAGGATTTAATAGAAGTGTGTGATAAAGGAATTCTATTGTAGTTCAATGAAAATGTTCAGAACTGCCATATAGGAAAATTTCACTTATATCTTGATGTTTTGAGACTGAAATATTGTGGTTAGGGGACAGAGCTGAATTCCGAATTCCAGCCACCCAGCTGGCTGGCTTGAGCTCACTGTTGGCAACAAACACTGCCACCGAGTTTGATTAGCGATGACAACACCACTGCTGCTGGTGGAAATAACTATTATTTATGCAGCTTTAATGTCAGCTAGTAGCCACTAGCTAGGCTGTCCTAGCAATCCTGACAATCACCCTATGAGGCAGGTGTTATACACCCACTTTACAGATAAGTATTTGAAACTCGGAGAGAATGAAAACATGCCTGAAGTCATCAAGCTTGTCATAGCTTAAAATAATGTGTGTGCTGAGTTATATTTATGAAATGTATGATATGTGATAAAATAGTATAAAATTCCAAATTAAAAAGTTATAAAGTGGCTGCCATATATATGTATATATACATAAAATGTATATATATATACAGTATAATATATAAAATTATGTGTAAATTTATATGTAAAATGTACATATGTAAAGTGGATGTCATGTGTGTGAATTTTATATATATATATGTGTGTGTGTGTGTGTGTGTGTATGTATATATATATATATATGAGATGCACATGTGTTGTTAAATGGTGGTGGAATAGTCTTTTGAATGTTTGGTGAGGAAAGGATGCAAAATGTTAGAGATATGTATCCTGGTAAAGTCTGGGACAGTTATATACACGTTTGAATGTGTATGTGTGCATTTATACTCATCATTGTGTATAGATACTTGCAAAGTTATTGGATACTATCAATTTTGAACCAACTTACAGTCATTATGGTACAGTCTCCTTACTGAAAAATGAACTTTTGTTTGGAGGACAGGGCCATTTCCTGTTTATCTGTGTTCCCAATGTTTAACACAGGGTGTGGTACAAATGTAAGCACCCACTAAATGCTTGTTAAAAAATAAAAGAATTAGCAAAGCTTAGCATTGTCACATAGCATAAGGGGACCTAAGACTTTTATGCTCATTAGCTTTAAAAACCCATGTCAAGAACAAGGAAAAACCATAAAAAAAAATAGTGGTTATTATTATTGTTTTTTTTTATTTCAAAAGCTCAGTGGAGTTTTATTTTTATTATAAGAATTAGTCTATTTCACAAAAAATGAATCTTGGAACACTACATCAAAAACTAATGACAACTGTATGGTGACTAACATAACATAATAAAAAATTGTTTAAATAAAACAAAAATTTTAAAAACAGAGAAAGTTGAAAATCAGAATTAGACTATTTCAGTACTATAGTTCTGAGTTAGGCAAAATGGATTAGAACTAGAAAACGAGAAAATCGCATACATGTGCAAAAATCTAGCAATAGTATTCCTTTTAAAGATCTGACATAGCCTGTAATCAACAAAATAAGCAGCTAAATAAATATTTTATGAGTTTGATGCTAATGATCACTGATACTGGATCATAATATTGACTGATAAACCTATATGTTCTAATACATCATTCACACACATACACTCTGTAACTGAAAAGGAGGCTCCTGCACTGTGAAGCTCTGAAGGCTCACCAAATATCACCATTGCTTTTCAATTTGTGGATTCTTTTGTTAATATAGAAAAAGGCAGAGGAGAGGTGCAGACAAAAAAAAAAAAAAATCTGTAACCTGAAAATCAGGAGAACTATGAATCGTTAGAATTATCTTTTCAGAAATATAAAAATAAGTTCAAAATTAAGTAAAAGGATATTTTTATCTCACCATGGGATGATGGAGGCAAAGGTCAGTCCTCACTGCTGGTAATTTATTTTATGTTTATATGTCTCTAGGTAGAGAGAAAGTAGAACTCACCGAAATGCTTTCTAAGAGTTTAAGCACACAGACTCTATTACATGCAGCAAAAAGTGAAGAGCTGGTCTATGTATAAATGTAGGTGACTTGAAGAAACAATCATACTTTTACATAGTTATGTGTATCAGATATTAGAAAACCCAAAATGTGTTTCCCTACTTAATGGGTTCAACTTCCATCATTATTGAGTACAGTGAAAAAATAATTCAGTCTGTAAACTCTATTAATCAGAAATAGAAGGTCTTGGGCAGCAGCTCCTCATAGACTGTTCAATACAAGTGTGCAATTCTCAAAGTTAAAGGGAAGCACCTTACAAGGATGTGTTTCTCTCTTAGTTTTTCTAGGGGGACACTTGGAACCACCTTGGGAATAATCTCTCTCAGGATGACATGCTGCCTCAGGCATCCCAATGTAAGCAAGGCTTTCACAGTTCTAATATTCTTCTTATATTAATATTGAGACCAAAAGTGGGAGTGTGACAGGCTTTAAAATTCCTCAAATTATCTGATCCTATCTTAAGTGTTTGGGTAACTCTGAAGAGAAATTAAATTGTGTTTTGTTGAAAGATAGTGTAGAGACTCAGTACAAGACTCTAGAAGTTACCTGTCTGTCACAAAAGATTTCTTTTTATGGACTAGATGATAGATGGTCAATTTCATAGAAAATTCTATGTTTCCACATTTTTTATGTCTGAAATTTAATTTCACTATCTGATACCCACGGAGTTGTTAGGTTAAAGTGATATGGAGCTAGGTAATGGTAAATGAAGAGGTGCACAATAATCTAGTTCTCCAGACAAAAACTAAGGAGACATCTTTATTTTCCCCAGTTTTTCATTACCACAAATACTCTACACTGTGTTTTCAAAGTAAGTATTGTGATTCAATTGATTTCTGTGTATCTTCACTTGAGCCAGTACCTTCTTCTGTCACCTGGACTACTGTGCTGGCTTCCCTGCCTCTGGCCTCCTACTAAAATGTGTTCTTTGTACAGGAGCCAGAAAGATTTTTTTTTTTTTAAGTTTATGTCAGATCATGTCACTCCTTCTTTAAAAGCTTCTGTAGCTTTATTCATAATGGCCCAACTGGAAACAGCCCAAATGTTCATCAACCAGTGAATGGATAAACAAATAGTGCATTCATACAATAGAATTCTTTCAGCAATAATAAACAACTGATACACATAACAACGTGGGTGCTCTCAAAGGCATTATGCTAAGTCAAAGAAGCAAGACACAAAAGGCTACATGATTCCATTAAATGACATCCTGGAAAAACTATGGGGACAAAGATACAATCAGTGATTGCTAGGGGGTGGAGGACATGAGGGAACTCTTTGGGGTGACAGAAACGGTCTATTTCTTGATTGTGGTAGGTACACAACTTTATATATTTGTCTATAATCATTAAACTGTTATGCACATGAAAAGGGTGAGTTTCATTACATTTATATGTGTGATGGTTATATGCCATCACACATATGAATGTAATAGAATTTATTACATGTAATACTTATATTTATTGTTTATAATAATTATATACATATACATATGTTTACATAATTGGGAGACTCAAATCCATAGAATGCATTAAGTGTCCTTTAGAAAAAAACCTGAGAAAAAAACGCAGCTTTGTCAAGTGCCTCCGTTTAACTCTGGGAATTGGACATGTGTACTAGAGAGTCTGTGAGGAGTTTCTACCCCAAATTAGATATATAGGAGGTAAGTTATGTCTCACTAAACATGGCTTAAAAAAATAAAGACCATTCTAAGGCCTCTGCCTGTATTTAGAATACAAATCCATACTCTTGACTCTGACTTGTCAGGCCCTTTGTGAACACGCTTCCCCGCCGGCTTTCATATTTGTCTCCCAGACTCACACTGTTCAGGTTTTCTACCTAGGGTATTTTCTTAGATGTTTGATATTTAACTTTAAAAACAAATAAATTATTAGCCTCTAAAAATAAGATTTAATTTTTATTAATGAGGATTTAAAATATAAAATTGTACATTAAAAATTCTTTAACACAATACCTATACTTTCTCACAAAAATTAAAAGCCCCATCTACAAAAACTCTGTTTGTGTCATAATAGGCATCCTGATTCTTAGTTCATGGAAAGGGAAGAGAGAGGCAGTGATTTTAAGTATCTGAGGTCACGTTCAACTTAGTGACCAGATATTTTCTGGCAGTTAAACATGATACAAGAAAAGATGTTTATGCTATATAATTAATTAAACAAATGAATTTTTACGCCTATCATGTAACAGGATTCTCAAGGGAGCCATTCTTTGACTTTATAAAACTATGAAAATTGAATTTGATTAGATAATAACCCCTTATTTTATTTAGAAATATAAATTTAACATACAAACATTTAATTACATATATTTCAGACATTTCAGACATACCCCTTCATGTATGTTGAATATGGGCCAACACACAAACTTACAGAGTTTTACAATATAAAAGGATAGAGACCGTGTGTAGAAAACACACACCTCTACACCCTCACACACATTTTATTCAGTTATAAGAAAAATATACTTTTCTAATAGTGGCACCGTATAAAAGTAAAAATTCGGTTTACATTCCTAAATTAGATTTACAAAGTTTCTATAAATGCATTAAAACAGATTCACATAAATCACTACAATGTCATTTAAAAAAAACCAAGTCACATCTATTACCTGATAGTACACCCTATCACATGGGTCACATTTACATATTATGCACCCCAGGAATGTGTCAGGACTAGAGAAAATTTCCAGCTCATGTGAGAAATAGCAAAAATACAAGCTGTTTCTATAGTAGGATCATGAGGCTTGAATTTTTAAAGTTTTTCAAGTGACTACTTCCTTCCTCCCTCTTTTTCTTCTTCCATCGTTTACTTCCTTCCTTCCCTCCTTCCTTCCTTCCTTTTTCTCTCCCTCCCTTCCTTCCTTCCTTTCTTCCTTCCACTTCTCATTCTTCTTTTTAGCCTTCCTTTTCTTTTTAAGCTCACTGAAAAGATATGGTCATTGAAGAGAGTTCCCAGTTTATGACTTTAGGATATATATATTCAGTTCACCTTAAACTTCTGTTGTTCAGTGTGAATATAGTCAATATTCAGATTGCTTGCTAGCCTGAGTCCCAGAATTTGTTTTAAGGTATCCAAGAACAGGATGACATTATTCAGGAAACATCTTGTGCAATGATGCCACATCCATCACTTGACTAAGAGCTTGTTTTCAACTTTATAAACCAGTGGGGTGACCTTCTGTTCCCAAGAGAGGGCCTGAAAGGTATTGGGCAAATCTTTGGCTCTTGAAATAGCTGTTCAGTGTTACAGATGTTCTGATGACTGACTAATGGTTTCCTTCCCCCATAAGACAGCTCCTGGGAAGCTCTAGGATATGGTTTTAAACTGGAATGACTCTGGGGAAATAGGTTTGATATGGCGTGGTCTCGAGGCATCCCTAGTCTGAAGTTCTTCCAGGAAGTCTGGTGAGTTCTAAAACTTCCCTGGCAAACGTCTCTGACAGCACAAAGAGGGAAATGTAAATGAGGAAAATACCAAGGTCAAGGCCTTGCTTGGTGCTTCCTGGTGTAGAATAACATAGTGGTTAAAAACTCTAACACTGAGGTTGAGATGCTTAGCTATCCTTCTAGTTCCATCTCTGACGGCTGCATGACTGGAGCCTCAGCTTCCTTATTAATATTAATACTGATATTAATAATAACAATGATACTATGTTTTCTAATGGAATTTTGAGGCATGAACAAAATTAATGAGATGCCTAGCAAAAAGTAAACATTGACTAAATGGTATCTATTAGTATTGTTATTGTTACCCTAAGCCTCAGAAAATAATTTAGCCATAGTTGAGAGACTACTGGGGATTTTCTCATTTCATCAATGTAAAGAATAATTTCTACAACAGTTGTGATAAATATATATGAAAGGAGCTGAGCACATTGACAGGTAGAGTTCAGAATGCAAGTGGGTGCTGGAATTTAAAATATTCATAACTAGTTTATATAGATAGGAAAATTTTGTGTGTTGAATCAGTTTATTCAGGTATAGGCATAAACATCTTATTTTCTAGGTTTTATAATTAGCTATAACATGGTAACAAAATATTACAGAAGGAGGAAGCTTAGAAGTAAACAATGTATGTTATATTTTTCTAGTATAACGTTTCTATGAGAAATTTGATTAAGCTAAGAGAAATAAAATCTCCTGTTAGAGTTCCTTCAGCATTTTGCAATGCTTCTTACACAAAATGCTAAAACTATTTTAAAAAATCCCATTTATTTCTTTTTACTGCACCTGGGCCAGGTCCAGGAAGCTAATTATTGAAACTACATCTTCCAGAAATTAAATAGGCAAATATTATTGTTGTTATAATATAAAATTACTGGAAAATACTTAACATTTTACTATTTCCTTACCTTCCTTTTTCCTCATTATTCTTTTTAATACTATTATTATTACAGCTGCACAGAAATGACACATTGCTAAATAGCAGTGAACACTGGAAGAAGGTTAAGCAAAGTTAATTTATGCAAGGAAACGGCAGCTAGAAATACGGAAGGACCTTATTCTACAATAAATACATTATTTGTACAGGTCAGTTTTACCTGCTGAGTATTTCTAGGCATCCAAATAATTGTTATTCTCAACTGTCTCATGTCTTCGCCAAGCTAACCCACAAAGGATGAGCAGCTCAGAGCTTAGCGAATGCTTCCCAGCTGCCCTCTAGGAGTCCTGGGAGGGAGACTGAAGAGCTTCCCAGAAAACCGGAAAGGAAAGGCACAGCAGCATCGCTTACAGAAAGGGCCCGGATGATGTTCGTTTTGGATTCATCTTCTGGCTTTGTGATCTTGGGGGAGTTTCTTATTTTCCTCCATTTCTCCATATGGAAAACTAGAGGAGTAATACCTATCTTACAAATATTGCTTTTATGAGAAACAGTGGAGATAATGTTTATAAAGGGTTTGCGAAATGTAAAATGCTTATTCCGCTTAAATCTATCACAATAGTTAAAAGTATGCCATTAGCTTGAATCTTGGCTCTATAATGACAATAATAATGGTGCTTACTGCTGGGGGGTTGTTGGGAGGGAACCACTACATATAAAACAAGTGGGGCAGTTGTGGGTGCATTTCCATGCTTTTTGTTATTATTATTCTACTAACGCTTATTTTCTCTCAGAAGCAGACCAAATGGACATACTTAATATAGATTGTGAGAATGATGGAGAAGTGAGATTAATTTTTAAAAACAAAATGAAAAGAATAAACACACTGTTGAAGAATATGCAGTATTTAAGTTCTACATGCTATACAGCGATAAAATAATTCCATTGACAGAAATATTAACTGAAAGAAATAATTTTGATCATTTAAGTTTATACGTTCCTTGGACAGGCTCATGTGAGCACAAAATGAGATGGCTTTGAAAGTCTTTCTGGCTTTGGCTGGAAATAATGTTTTTAATTGGGGAGTGTTTTGTATTACTGATGGATTTTAACTTCTTGAACGTCTTTAGTAATTAGTGCGTGTAGCATTAGCTAGTGTGCTTTTGAACATTCAGAGCTATTCTTTATTATCTTAAAAAGATAGGGTTTTATGATATATGTAAATATGCAAGCTCATATGCTCTCAGGGTGAGATGAAAGGGAATGATTTTATTCTACTTAGAAAAACTGGGTTAGTGCTTCCCAGATGTTAACAGGTGTAATGTAGATAGTAAAACCAACCACAATGAAAATATTCCTCTGGTCAAGTTTGAGAGACACTAGATTTATTAATACTCAAAAATAAAGCTTTTATTGTACCACTTCTCAGAATCTTTCATATATTAATGTGTCCTGAGAATCTCTGAGGATAGCAGTAGTATGTTTTTCAATATTATTTGAAGACTGAGTCCTTTTCCTGAGGGGCTGTTTTTAAGGAATACATTTTGAGAAGTGTGGGGCTGGAAGATTATTGTGTTTCCTGCCTTCATTTTCTTTTTTTTTTTTTTTAAAGATTTTATTTATTTATTTGACAGACAAAGACCACAAGTAGACAGAGAGGCAGGCAGAGAGAGAGAGAGGGAAGCAGGCTTCCCGCTGAGCAGAGAGCCCGATGCGGGACTCGATCCCAGGACCCTGAGATCATGACCTGAGCCGAAGGCAGGGGCTTAACCCACTGAGCCACCCAGGCGCCCTCCTGCCTTCATTTTCAAATGAGAGAAAACGAAGTTCATATCAGTTTAGAATTTTCTAAATTCTTTTCATCTTGCTTGCTCAGTTCCATTGGGGACATCCTTGTTACTTTACCACACAGTTTCTAGGGATAAGAGACTGGCTCCTGGCGTCTCCCTTTCTTCCTTCTTCCATTTTAAAAGTACAAATTATTCCATGGGCTAGGCCCAGGAAAATTGGGGTTTTGCCTCTAAGAGGGTCTGATCCTGAGGATGGGGAAAAAATAGAATCGGGGATTTAAAGTACCAGGAGAAAAAGACAACACTCCAAACAAAAGTGATATCTGCGAGAACAGCTTGGAACTTTGAAAACGTATCTTAAAGGGAAAATTGAGGCATCAATAAAATCAGGAAGGTGATAATTATGACAATTGTTTTATCAATTTTGATAATTGAAATTATCAATTTGATAATTTTGATAATCAACTTTATCAATATTGTTTATTATTTCTCCACGAAGGAGGGAAACAATAGAAAAAGAAAATCTCAGTTGTGAATCCTTTTTTTTGTCTTGTTTTTTGTTTGTTTGTTTGTTTTGCTTTAGTCTTCCATCCTTGATGCTTAGGGCCAGATAATTTTGTGTGGTGGAGGGCCATCCTGCACACTGTAGGAGGCTTAACAGCCTCTACTAGATGCCCACAGCCCCTTACCCCACCCCCGCTTGTGATAACCAAAAGTGTCTCCAGGCATTAGCCAATGTCTTCTGGTGGGCAGCACTGATCCCAGCTGAAAACCATTCATCTACCCCTGTCTCCCAGTATTTTCTCCCTTTGGTACTAAAAGATGAGTCCAGAAAATGGAAGGGCATCATGCTGTAAATCTTCATGTGAATAATACAATACAGCTGCAAATACCTTCAAGAGGAGTAACAATTCTCTGACAGGGCTTCTGTCATTTTTCTAAGTCTCCCTCTGGAAGTATGGTATTACCTTTTTTTTTTTTTTAAAGATTCATTTTATTGATGAGAGCAAGTGAACATGCACAAGTATGCCCAGGAGCAGGGGGCATGGGAAAGGCAGAGGAGAGGGAGAGAGAGAATCTCAAGCAGATACCGCTGAGCACAAGGCCCTAAGTTGGGGAGAGGGGGAGTTTAGTCTCACGACCCTGAGATCACTACCTATGAGATCACGACCTGAACGGAAATCAAGAGTCTGACTCTCAACCATTCAACCAACTGAGCCACCCAGGTGTCCCTGGGATCGTTTTTTAATCTTCTGTTAGCTGACTTATTTTTCATTCTTTTGCCCTGACCGATGGCCATTCCCACTTAAAAGACAATTAGTAAAATGTTCTCTTTTTGTCTTAAAACATTTAAGAAGGAATTACTAAAACCGTGGCTCAAAATATCTCCTGGTTGGCGTAATCTTTCTGCAATTAGCAAACATCAGTCATTTCAATAAAATGAGTAGTTGCCAAATATGTTGGTTAAAGTTATAAACCTAATGAGATGGGATGACATATAGTACCTTGCCTATTGTTATTTTTACATTCTTTGGGGCTATAAATTCACACCTCTCTCTCAATAGTTTCCACCTTTCATATTGGTGTTTGGGACTCTGTTATAGGGCTAGAAATGCAGCTGTCCATGATTAGGAAAGACAGAATCCGAAAATAAGCTTGTGGTTTCCTAGCACAATAGATGTTAAAAATGTACATTACAGTATTGTTTTAATTATTATGTATGTTTCTTTTTGTCTTGGGTCTCTAGGACTGAACTTTCATTTCTGGAAAGGAACATGGTAAATTTTTTAATTTATGTGAATCTATACTGGATTTGAGAGATTCTCTAAACAAAGGGGAAAAAAGGGAGAACCATCTAAAAGGAAAGAGAAGACATGTATATCCTGATAACTAGATAGATTCTCAAAGCTTATATATGTGTTGTAGTCATGAAATAATTTAACATTTTGCCATAATATTTTCTGCTTGATTGACATTCAATTATATGTTTTCCAATTTTATACAATCTCTCTAATTATAGTCTAAGTAGAAAGATGAACCCTAAAGGAATGTATATCTCAACTTAATAGAGGCATATTATTTTCTTTTTGCTCTCCAAAGTTTCTTTTGAGGACAGAGTTTTAAAATGATATGTAATACATTCACTGCCCAGTTATCCTTAGTGCTTATATTACCCTTAAATAATAAAAAGCTTAAAGTCCATTTTTCTATTTTTGAATCTTACATATGATTACATTTAAGTTAATCTTCTTTGTTTGTTTTCCTTTTATAAAAAGGTACTCTGTTACCTCTGTCAGATTACATTAGAGGATTTTGGTGACATTCTTGTACTAGAGAAACTACAAACACTTCTACAGGCTATGTATTTATGCAGCCACAATGGGTATAATCCTATTTTTATGAAGAATGAATAGAATTGACTTAAAAATAGAAATAGCTTCCTGAAATCACCTACATTCTATTTAGCTCAACTTAAAAAAATAACTTAAAAGCTTGTTGCAAACATTTAAATCAGATAAGTCAGCACAATCCCTTGCCAAAGGTCAAAAAGATTGCAGTAAAAATCCAAACAGAATATCAATTGGGATCTGACAAGGCAAAGGAAGTGGACGATTCAAATACATTTCTTTTTGAATACACATTTGCTCATCTTTGCTCAAGGGTCAAAACAGAATTATTCTGGAATAGAAATGGTGACTATCTGACCTGTTGTTTAACGAGTGTTTCTAAACTGGTTTATAATTACCAAATTAATCTCAGAATATATTAAAAACCTATTTGCACAAGCTATGTACAAGTAAAAAAAAGGAGCAGAGCACTTTACCTGCATCGATACAAAGCATTGCATAACAAGTATTTGTTTTTGTGGTTATTGTGGCTTTGGGAACAAGTAAATATAAACAGCAGGAAACAAAAATACAGAGCAGTGCAAGGGGAGGTTGTCAGGGAGCAGTATGGTGACTTTAGGCGCTGAATCCGGCTTGAAGTAAGCTTTGTTTCCGTGTGCGTGAGAGAGCTTTGGCGCTGTATCAGACCTCTGGGGCAACCACGCAGCGGGACGGGGATTATCCCAGGTTTACTAGAGTCTGTGCTTCCCAGTTCATAGAAAACTCATCTCCCTGTCATACTCTGACATCAACTCAGTTCTCCATCTTCTTCTTCTTTTTCTTCCTTTCTAGGATTTTCGGTCTTTTGGCTAAAAAGAGTAGCGGGTATTAATTCAGAACCTAAAAAGTATTTAATGAACACAATTGAGAAGATACCAAATGTTTGACATCGATAGATAGTAAGTAAGTATAGCATGGGTAATTTTGCAAACTGAGTAATTCATTTTCTGAAATTGATGTTTCTTTGTCATTGGTGGCCCTGCCAAAAAAGTCTTGAGCACAAACTGACTGTATTCTAATACAACTGCTACTCACTCATGGTCAAGTTCCTAATGTATTTCTATTCTAACCATGAAATGCATTCCTTCCTTCCTCCCTCCCTCCCTCCCTTCCTCCCTCCTTCCCTTCCTTCCTTCCTTCCTTTCTTCCTCTTTCTTTCTTTCTTTTTCTTTCTTTCTTTCGAGACTTGACAGGGTTAATTCCATTTAGCTCTAAGAAGACTATGCTCTGGTGGAAACCCCATGGTTATCAAAGACCCAGATTAGCCGAGTGAGGAGGGAAAGGAAACTGTGCCCTTCCTGCCTCTTAATAAAGCTAAGATTACAGAAGTATTTAATAACCATTGTGGGTTTTAATAGGAAATTGTATGTACACTTTCAGTAATTCGCTCAATCCGTGGTTACCATTGAAGATTGTTTTGTTTAAGCTAGTTTAGATATCTAGAAAATGTTGTAAAACCAGGATCCTATTACCCATAGCACTGCTAAGTAATCAACTGTGAAGGCATTAAAAGTTCTTTTTGGATATCTCATTTGCACTGAGAAGAGTGAGTTGCACCACGGCTAAAGAAACAACAGCAATTGTTTTATACGCACTGAGAAGGCAATAAAATGTGGATTCCTTATGTAGGTCCAAATGTAGCAGCTGGATTTGGCTTTATGAACCATGAAAAATAGTTCCCATCTGGAAGTTGATGTTGAATAAAGATGCAACAGTAAGAGAGCATTTTACATGAAACATTTTATACATGTCTAGCACAATTGTTGGTAATTTCCAGTTATAATTAGAAAATAATAATTGAGGATCAATGAGTTTGGTATCAAATACCCAAGACTTTCTTAATCTTGGAGAGATTGTTTCATTCATTTAGGCAACAACAAAATTAATTTTCAGTTTTCTGAATAAACAATTAGTACTTTAATAATCATAGTTATACAATTATAAGCACTTATTCTGAAATTTAAAATTTCATTGACAATAATGACGAATTCTTTAGTTATTGAAAAATATATGGTAATGTGTACAATCCACGCCTTCATTCTACAGCATGTTTTAAAATGTTAGTTCTGTCTTTGAATAAATTTTTATCCAACATTACACGTAACTAGTATTTGAAATCGTATATATGAACTGGACCTTCTGGGGTTATTGTACTATCCTCAAGCTTTTGCAGAAAAATACTGTCAAATAAAAAATAAACATAGAACCATAAATCCAATTTTATAAGATTGAAATAATGCTTGTCAGCATGTTCCAATCTCCCCCTGAATTTATTATGTAAATTGATCAAAATTATTGCTTACTGCCAACTCTTTTTAGTAGACGTTTTGCATTTAGCAAGGACAGACATAATTTGCGCCCTTTTGGCAGTTGTTTTCGCCATATTAAAATTGAGAGACTGAGCAGATAATCAGAATGTCCATAATGTTTATAGGCTATCATGCATCATTTTATATGTGTTAATCCAATATATAAGATTCAAATTAAAAAATAGTACTGTTTTCATTTTTGCCTATTGGTTCTTTAAAACAGATAAAGATTTTAAATTTACAGTAGAGTCTCAGTCTTTTTTTCTTTTTTTAAAAGTATAAACTTTTGAATTACTTAGATAAAACAAAGCCAGCTTTAGTATATCTGCAAATTTAAAAATAATTTGTAACATATTTTGAAGTTCATTGAAAAGGCAATAAAGCAGGAAAGGATAGAAACACAAATAGAAGGTGTCAATCTATTAAAATATATTAAAACTTGACAAAACTTACTAGGAAACATTGTCCTAAACTTCCTCCTTTTCCTTAAATGCTTATTTCTAAATTCATCTATTAAAAAAAAAAAAAAGAATTGATATGTGTAGGGGTGCCTGGATGGCTCAATTGGTAGAGCATGTGACTGTTGATTTGGGGGTCATGAATTCCAACCCCATGTCAGATGGAGGGCTTACTTAAAAATATAAAAAAATTATAATTGATATGTGTTTTGAGTTCTAGCTCTGTAAAATAAAAACCAAACTACCAGAGACTCTACACTATGTTCTATCTTGGTAACTGTCTAACATATTGATTTGTTAGCCTGCTTTCTGCTAAGCCCAAAGCTCTACAGTTCAAAATTTGTAAACTACAAAATATTATTTCCGACTCTTTAAACATTGTATGATTAAAATTTGAAAGATAAATGAATGTTAGTAATTATAGAGAAATATTTTTTATTTCCCAAACGAATTAAGCATGAATTCTTTTTTTTTTTTTTGAAGATTTTATTTATTTATTCGACAGAGAGAGATCACAAGTAGGCAGAGAGAGAGGGAGAGAGAGAGGGGGAAGCAGGCTCCCTGCTGAGCAGAGAGCCTGATGTGGGGCTCGATCCCAGGACCCTGAGATCATGACCTGAGCTGAAGGCAGAGGCCCAACCCACTGAGCCACCCAGGCGCCCCAAGCATGAATTCTTTTAAAAAAGTGGAAAGAGAATCCTTTTTCCAATTGTTTTTATTCATTTTTTTTTAAGAAGTGGGAGGAACAGAGGGAGAGGGAGAGAGAGAATCTCAAGCAGATGCCACTCCCAGTGCAGAGCTTGATACAAGGCTTGAACTCACAACCCTAAGATTGTGACTTGAGTCAAAATCAAGAGTTGGACACTTAATTGACTGAGCCACTGAGGGATCTCTCCAGTTATTATATCTCTTCTTCCTTTCTAGAATCACATGATTACAGAGGTGGGCCAAATGTTTTTTTACCCAGTGTTTTATCTCCAAACCAAACCCAATTTGAAGATGCAGCTGAAATTGAACTATTCCATAAAGCCTCTCTTGATTTCCTTCATTGCAGTTCTTTTCATTTTTAAACTTGCAGAAATGAGATCATCTCAATAATTCCTTGGAAGACTATATATATATGTGTATATATATGTGGCATTTTACATATATATGCATATATATGATATTATATATGTAGTTTTGACTTTGTATCTATAATCTTCTACTCTAGATGGTAATGCAAGTAAATTTTATAACTCTAAATGCATCATAACTTCTTTAAAAGCAAACACAACATTTTCACAATTTAATAGCTCATAATTCACAGCTTTGTACGAAAGGCATCCAATAATAAATAAATATTTTGTTGCTTCTTTATCCTTGGCAAAGCATTGCATCAATGATTCTCAGCTAGGGGTGATTTTGCCCCTCGGTGGACATTTGACATCGTTGGGA
Source organism: Enhydra lutris kenyoni (assembly GCF_002288905.1). Taxonomy (NCBI): domain Eukaryota; kingdom Metazoa; phylum Chordata; class Mammalia; order Carnivora; family Mustelidae; genus Enhydra; species Enhydra lutris. The sequence goes on along the minus strand of NW_019154086.1, from coordinate 41,042,919 downwards.
GACATTTAGCTTCTTACAATGGGGGTCATACTCTAACAGAAACTCACTAGGTACTGTTTTCCACCTATTTTTTTTCCTTCTGGGATTTTGGGTCATTTGGCAAAAAAGAGTGGACCTAAGACAACAAAAAATTATACAGCCCAAAGTTTCAATAGTGTCAACATTGAGAAACACTGCTTCACATCAAATCCCTTAGTCACACAGTTGAACAGAAATTCAAAAAGATTCTTTTGTAGGGAAACAAATCTTTTTAAAAATCTAACTATTGTATATAAATTTTTCTTTGTCAAGAACTTTTATTAATTTTCACCTGCAATGTGATATATTAGGCATTTTTTCACATAGAAATTGTATTATCTTTTTTCCTGAGTATTTATTTAATGAGCATACATTTCATTATATAGATTTCACCATTTTGCCAAATAGTTTTTTTTTTTTTTTTCTGGTTGGAAAGCAGAGATTCAGGAAGAGCAAAAATAGTAGAAAAATCATAGAAATCATGTGTTTCACTAGGCAGAAGGCAAATAAAAATTGAGCCAGTGTCTTAATTTTTCGTATTTGAGAAACATGACTGATTTCAATATTTAATGGGCAGATATTTTACCTGCTTTTCCTTCTCCAGCTTGAACTGTATATCTATTTTTATTTTATTCTATCTTATCTCTTTGGTAAATTCTCAGCAAAGATTCCATTAAATTCAGTGGTCTTTGGGCCAATTCTAAGTTTCAGAAAGATCGTCTGGGATATTTTTTTCTGAGGGACTTTCATCATCCCAGGGCAAGGGAATATTCCCTGCACCTGAGGACAGTGGTTGGTTGAGGCTGCAAAGCGCAGTTTTGAATGTGGCAGGAGGGTCTTCCTCATTTTGTTCTGGGACGCAGACATCCCTTCCCTTCTTCCTCATGCCCTGGGTTTGTGCCACAGCCCTGGAGATAGGACCTGTCATGACTACTTTAGTCCCCCCAGCACAGGAAAATCTGTTTGTTGTTTTGTAACACAGTCCAACAAGAAGCGAGGGAGGGAAGGGTTGAACGGTATTCACTTCTTGTGAATATTGGAGTATTACGTATTTTCTTTTCAATATTCAAAGGTCTCTTCCAATTTGAGAAGTCGAATATCAGGAATCAGTTGTTAAGTTCATCACATAACTACCTTTCTTTCTTGGTTTTTGGAATACCTCTCATACTTCCATAAATGTAGTTACAGAGAAACTTTAGTAATGGCAATTTCTTTTTTTTTTTTTTTTAAGATTTCATTTATTTATTTGACAGAGAGAGAGATCACAAGTAGGCAGAGAGGCAGGCAGAGACGGGGGGCGGGGGGAGGCAGGCTCCCTGCTGAGCAGAGAGCCCGATGCGGGGCTCAATCCCAGGACCCTGAGATCATGACCTGAGCTGAAGGCCGAAGCTTAACCTACTGAGCCACCCAGGCGCCCCAGTAATGGCAATTTCTTATCAAAAGCCAGGTACAAATTCTAGCCAGTGTTAACATTAAAAAAATATCCTCGATTTTTTCCTTAGAAAGTAAATTGTGAAAGCTGTGTTTTATTAAACTAAGTATATACTTCACATTATATGATAGTTTAAATAGTAGACCTATTTTGTATCCTAGAAACATCAATATGTACTTTGTTAGAATAGAAACATGTTTTAAATTTCAAAGCAACTTATTGAGGCGTGTCTTGGTTATTAAGATATACTTACTCTATATTGAGGCGTGTCTTGGTTATTAAGATACTGTCAACAACAACAACAAAAAGAACTTTTATGTATCCTGTTCCACAAAACCATGATTTCAAAAAATAACTTTTTAGTTTCTGAGAAACCATCTCAAGAGCCAACATTCAAGAAATATGTTTATTTAGACCCCAAATTTTATAAGAAATGTCCACATCTATTTCTAAAATCTTGCTCAGTGTTCTTGGTTTAGCTGTCATCAATTCTCTTTTTAGTCTTTCATTCTTTCTTTCAGAATTTTTCTCTGGAATTCTTTATTCTTACAAACATCCACTTGTACTTGGAAAAATAAAATATTTTTGCAATATTCTTTCAAATAATTTATTTGCCCCCTTCTCCAGTTATAATTCAATGTATACTACAAATGCACATTAAGTTGTCTTTAAAAATATTTGTCTCCGTTTTGAGCTTACTTTAAAAGGGAATGACAAATGAGTAACTGAAGTTGTGCTTTGAAGTATGGTGGCTATCATTTATCATTTTAGTTGGAGAATGAGACTACTGTTAAATTATAAAAAGTAATCCCTTATTGCTCATACGCATGGAAATGACTCACTATTTTGCAAATCATCTGTCTTGCTCCTAGCGAGCCTGGTTTGGCCCAGTCAAACAAAAATTTGAGTGCAGAAAAATAATGTGGACATCCCGAATGCCCAATGGTACCAGACTTTCAAAAGAATTTAGTAATTAGGTTGTAGATACACAAAGAGGTTGAGAGTATTTTAAATAATGGGGTTAGATTGAGGGGAGAGATAATAGGTACATATGGTTCCATTAAGACATTTAAAGACAAGTAGAGAAAAGATATATGTAATATATATTAAGCTAACTCCTAAGTTTCTTTTTGTTTTTATTACCTGTGGGAACTTCCTGCAGCCTAATTGTCTTTTTTTCTTTACATGTATAACTCTCTAACCACACTGTGAATTCTTTTTTTTTTTTTTTTTTTTCACACTGTGAATTCTTGAGGGCAGGGATTGAATTTCATTCTTTATGTTCCCTGGACTGGATCACCTAAAGTAGCAAGTACATTCATTGGAATATTTAGAATATATGAAAAAACTGAAATATAGCAGTTTTAGAAAATAATCACTGAACTTTAAAAAATATTAAGTTTTTTCAAAGCTACAGAACAATATAAAATAGTATAATAAACATGCATGAAGCCAACATGTGCAGGTAACAGAGGTTGACAATTTGCCATTTGCTTCAAACCAAATACTTAAAATTCTTGGAACACCTGGCTAGTTCAGTCAGTGAAGCATGTGACTCTTGATCTTGGGTTGTGAGTTTGAGCCCTGCAGTGGGTGTAGAGATTACTTAAAAACAAAATCTTAAAATAAATAAATAAAGTAGTTAAAATTCCTTATTTACCTTCTCCAATCTCCTTTGCCTCCCTTCCTCCCCATAGACAATCGCTGTTCTGATATTGGTGTGTACACTTTCTCTTCATGTTTTTAAATACATTTCAAGATATAACCTATAAATAAAATAGTTTATTGTTTTCATAATTAAAATTTACATAAATATATCTCACTCTGTGTATCCTATAGCTGGTTTTAAATTTACCTTTGAATCTACATCTAAATTTAAAGTGTGTCAAATACTATCTCATAATTTTAATTTATATTTGCATTTCTCTGATTTCTAGTGATATTGAATAAAGTAGTATAGGTTTATTTGCCTTGTGAGGTTTTTCTTTAGTGAATTGTTTATTCATATCCCTTGTACATTTTTCCACCAAAGAACCTTAGAGTTATATGTATTGCCTACATCCTCTTTCTATTTGATTTCTTTGTACATGTTTATAGTGCCTTTCCTATACAGGTATTTAATTTGAAAGCAGACAAATGTATCAATCTTTTTTTCTGATATGAGATATTTTTGTTTTATTTAAGCAAACTTCACATATCATGAGGTCATAAAATGTTTTGCCATATTTTCTTTTCTCATGCAAAAGGTGCATTTAAGTCTTCTCTTTCTGGAATTTATTTTGGTGTATGGAATGTGTTAGAGATCTTATTTTTTTAAATCCTATATGGATAACCAATTTTTCTGGCCCTTTTCCTTGAATAGAACATGCTTTATTCATTACATTGTAATGTCACATGCCAACTTCCCCTATATGTGTGGGGTTATGTCTGGACTCTCAGTCCTGATTCACTATCTACTGATCATTTATACACAAATGCCACATCATTTTAATTAATGTATTATACTATATCTCAATATGTACTGGAGTAAGTTCTACTTCTTTGTATTGGTCATTCTTGGCCATTTTCACTTTCATGTGAATATTAGGATAAGCCTATTAAATTAAAACGTGTTAGTATTTTGATCGGATTTGCATTGAACCTATAAATCAATTATGGAGAAAATGGCATCTGTATGCTATTGAGTCTTTTAACTCTGAATGCTGTATATTGTTCCTGTTTTTAAAGGCTTTTTTAGTCTTAAAATTTGATTTTTTCTTTGTTTGTTTTTTGTATACAGGCCTCACCTTTATAGAGTTATTTCTAACACCTTTATTGATTATACTGGTTTTGTTAATAGGATTTTTTCCTAGTGTCAAATAGCTAGGGGTTAAGAAGTCTGGGTTCTGGATCCAAGGACTTGAGTTTAAATTCTAGCTCTACCACACACTAGGTGTGTCTCAATTTACTTACTTCTAATTTGGGAACAATTACTAGCACTACTTCAGTAGTGTTGTTGTGAAGAGTAATTGAGATAATACATGCCTAGAATATAGTACTTAATATACTTGATTTATTAGCATTACTCCAACTCCTGTTATATCTCCTGCTTAGTTTTTGCTACTACAAAGGATGTTATTCATTTGTGTATGTTCGTCTGTAGTTACTCTTGCATTTTCCTGATAGAAGATCACATCACGAATAAGGACTTGTTTTTAAAATCCTTACACCTCTCATTTCTTCTTGTCTTACTGTGTTAGCTAGGACTTCTAATATAGGCGTATATATGCTAATATAAGCATAGTAATATAAGCATATGCTACATTTTTACTGAAACAAATTAGACTTTTAAAGAATATTTATGTGAGTTTCCTCTTTTGGCAATGGTTAATTACACAGAAGTTTTAACCTACTCTTTCCATTTCTTTTGGGCATTTTGCAAACAAGCAAAGTAAAACATCGAAACACATATCAAGGTTTTCCTTCTGCCTATTATGTTGTTCCTCTGTCACATTCAATTCCTTAAATCCTACCCATCTTCAAGATGGCTAGTCTAATGCTAGTCTTCTACTCTAAATGCTATTTTCCTTATGAAACCTGTGGCTTCTAGCTGGGGGTAATATCTCTAGTCCTCTACCCTTAGTGCTTCATCAGAATGAGGATCTCTCTTATTTGTACTCTAGATTATGTTACGGTTATAAATTTTATTATTGTTCCTACTCAGATTCTAAGATTTTTGAGGTCAGGATCAGCAACTATTTTATTCTGAATTTTCTTTCCTGCTACTATTAGAAAAATTCTAGTCAATAAATAGCAAGTAAAGAAATGAAAGAGAAAGTAATATCTGGAACTGAATATCAAACATGTCTAAAGCTCATTAGGGAAGAAGCATAAAAGCAGAAACACACCTTTATTCTTTTGTGATAGTTTGCTTTTTTTTTCTTTTAATTGTGTGGCCGTGAGTGTACAGACATATAATTGATATTCTGAGACAAAGTCAGAATTTGACTACCACTCTGATTTTTGATTAATTAACTCTACTAGAACATGTGACACAATAGAAAGACAGTAGAAGCACCCTCATGGGGACAACCAGGATGCAGAAATAAATATCATCCATCTCTATTTAATGGAAAATTTAATAATCTATTCAGTTTTATTCTCTCCAGCTTAATCCAGGCCATTTCAGAAGTGGTCTTTGGAGAAATATTTTTTAAGAAGTAAGCTGACTCAGAAGTTTGCAAGTATGATGCTTGGATTCTTCCTCCTGTTTTTTTTTTTGTTTGTTTGTTTTTGTTTTTTAACTGAAGGAACAAGTCCCTCATGCAAAATACATTGTCGTTCTCCTTATCACTATCCAGTTCACCACAGTTCACCACAGTTTGAGTTCACCACAGTTGCTTCTTTTTTTGGATTTCGCCCCTTTGGAATCTAAGTTCTTAGCATCTAGACCAGTTTGTCACGGCAAATAGAAAATGTCTGGCGTAAGTGGTGGACTGTTTTCTCTTTGAGGAGAAATAGAACCCAAGGTTTTTATTCACAAATCACACAGAAATTTGATAAAAAATAAAAAATACTAAATATGTAAGTATATAATGTCCTAAACGTAATCTTTAAGTTCTTAATGTATGCCGTCCCTGTTTTTCAGAACTTGATCTCAACTTTATTTCTCAAAATATGTCTGCAGAAGTGTGCAGAAACCTGCAGTCCAGCATCTGCTCCTGGAGGCCAGGCTTCCAGCTTGCACTGACTTTCAGACTCTTCCTTCAGGCAAACACCTGGAGGCAATCATCTGCAGATGCCAGTCTGTAAGCAGATGTATATGGTAGGACAGCAGCACTTTTTGCCATTAGAACAGCTGGGAGGAAAGAAAATAAATGTGTTCTGCTTTCCTTTGTGTCATATAAAACTCCCTTAGCGCATTCTCACCTGGAACCCATTTTCCTTCTCTTCTAGTCTTGGCTTGTTTTTGATGGGAAAAGAAACTTGCCTTACTTATCCTTTCAGGTTAAGAGGAAGTGTGTTCTTCCTTGACATCAGTCACCTTGGTTGAGATTGTTGCTCAGAAAGCATTCTTATATTTGCTTAAAATAGTCTCTGTTCCAAAAAGTGAGCTCCTTGAAGGGATTATCTCGGATTCTATAATTACTCCACTGTATGGTGCCTAGTACAAGTTTAAATACATAGACACACTCATAAATAATTATTTCTGATTTATATCTCAGGTGCAGCTGAAAACCCAATGTGAATAATTTTATTTAACATTTAAAAAAATATATCCTCGGGGTGCCTGGTTGGTTCTGTTGGTGGTGTGTGATTCTTGATTTTGGGGTTGTGAGTTTGAGCCCTGTGTTGGGTGTAGAGATTACTTAAAAATACAACCTTGCAATGCCTGGGTAGCTCAGTTGGTTAAGCGTCTGCCTTTGGTTCAGGTCATGATCCCAGGGTCCTGGGGTGAAGTCCCACATTGGGCTCCCTGCTCAGAGGGGAGCCTACTTCTCCCTTAGCCTGCTGCTCCCCCTGCTTGTGCTCTCTTTCTTTGACAAAGAAATAAAATCTTTAAAAAAGTAAATTCTTTATATGTATATATATGTATATATATATATGCACACACACACACACACACACATACATATTTTTGGTTTACTGATGAGATTAAGTTTGGAAAAAGTAATATATAATTACATATTACTTTTGAGAAACGTACTTAATCTTCTTGATTTTAACATTCTTAATCAAAGTAATATGCTGACTGGATAAAAAAATACTCAAATAATAAAGAACACATAATTAAAAAAAATACTTGTTTTCTGCTCCACCCTTCTCTGCCTTCAATCCTCCCTAGAGACAACATTTTTTAAGTGCTTCTGTTTAGATTCTTCTGTTAGTCAGCTCCATTAGTACCAAATAATATGCCCACACCTCTAATTCTTTATTTATCCAGTTAAGACATCAGTTGTCCTCCCAGCATGACAGATGAGAAATTGCACGCACCAAGCCTATATCCTTCTCTCTCTAGCCTAATTTTACAATTTTTAATTCTTCTAAATATCACTTATAAGGGTGTTTTAAGAACATGTACATTTATTTTTCCTGGGTAAATACCTAGAAGCAGAATTGCTAGGTCTTATGATATTATTAATTATTGTTATTAATTTATAATAAATAAGTGGAATACTATTCAGCATTGAAAATAAAGGAAATTCTTCCAAAGAAAACATATAATTGGCCGACAGGCATATGAGAATGTGCTCAACATACTAATCATCAGGTAAACACAAAAACACAATGAGATACTATCTCACATCCATCGAGATGACTGTTATCAGAAAGACAAGAGATAAGTGTTGGCAGGGGTGTGGAGCAAAAGGGAACACTTGCACACTGTTGGCGGGAACGTACATTGGTACAGCTATTATTAAAAAATGCACACAGATTCATCAAAAAATTAAAAATAGACCTATCATATGGTCCAGAAACTCCTCTTCTGTGTATATACCCAAAGGAAATGAAATCAGTACCTTGAAGAGGTATCTGTGCTCCCATGTTTCTTATAGCATTAGTCATAAGAGCCAAGATATAGAAATAACTGGTCTGTCAAGAGATGAATGGATAAAGAAATATATATACGCACACACATATATAAATGTACTTATATACACACATATGCATAATTATATATATACACAAATATACATAAACATATATACTATTCAGCCTTAAAAAAGGAGAGTCTGTCATTTGCAGCAACATGCATGAACCTAGAGGATATTGTTCTTAGTGAAATAAGCCAGACACAGAAAGAAAAATAATGCATGGTTCCATTAATATATGAATTCTAAAAAAGTCAAATACACAGGTGAAGAGAGAAGAATGGTGATTATCAGTAGTGGGAAGGTTGGGGAAATGGAGATATTAGTCCAAGGATATAGAGTTGCAGATATGTAGGATGAATATGTCTAGAGATCCAAGGTATAGCATGAGGACTATAGTTAATAATACTGTATTGAATATAGGAAATTTGCTGAGTGGAGATTTTGGGTACTCTCACCACACACAGAAAATGGTAACTGTCAAGGGAAGATATGTTAACTAGCTTGACTATAATAATCATTTTGATATATATTTGAATATATATTTATATCTATCATATTGAATATATACTTATTTTTATATATTGTATTTATATATTATTATAATAACATAGTATATCTTAATATGTATACATATAATTTATATATAAACATATATTTGATATATATATCAAATCATCACTGTACATCCTAAGTATATACATTTTTATTAAAAAATTAAAAATTAAAGAAAAACCTATCCCTGTTTACAAAGATGGAAGAAAATTCTGACACGCGCTATGTGGATGAACCTTTAGGACATTATGCTAAGTGAGATAAGTCAGTTACAAAAAGACAAATACTGTGTGATTTTGCTTATGTGAGATATCTAGAGTAGTCAAACTTATAGAAACAGAAAATAGAATGGTGGTTGCTAAGGAATGGGGGAGGGGGATATGGGGAGTTGTTTAATGAGTACGGAGTTTCAGTTTTGCAAATGAAAAGTGATCTGGAGACAGATTGCACAACAACGTGAATATACTTAGCACTACTGAATTGTACAGTTAAAAATGATTAAGCTGGTAAATTGTATACAGTTTGTGTTTTACCACAATTAAAAAAAAAAAGTATAATGATAACATACATGTTACCAGAAAAGTCAAGAATATTAAATGAATAAAGTGTGAAATTAAATTCTTCACTGTCTGTACACCTGAGAGGTAACCAGATCAAACAGTGAAAGTTTTTTCTCTTGTCCTAAATTACTAAAGCATAGAGGAGTTATCAGTGGTAAAGAAGTCACATCTCTCCTTTAAGGAACCCGTGTTTGTAATGGCTACACTACTATCTGAACTTGGACACAATCAGTACTTAATATGTAGTGCCATTTTTCTGGGTAACCCCACATAGCTTTAAAAAAAAAAAGACAAATGAATATTTCTTAGTATCTAGTATGTGCTAAGCATTCTGCCAGTTTCTCTATAAACAATATTTAACTTAATTTCTTCACAGTGTTATGAGTTGATCTTTCAAAAGACTTCTGTAATAACTGGTCCTTGTCTTCATCATGACACTTAACACACTCTACCTCCCACTTGCTTCCTTGAGGCATGGGCTGTGTTGTCTGCTTTTGTACCACTCTGTGCCTGTAGCAGGAGTTAGAACATGATATGTACTGAGGCAACATTTGTTGAATGGGAGACTATTACTATTCTCATTTAAAAACTTGTGACACCAACTTTCAAAGGGGTTAGGCAAGATCAGAGAGCTAGTAAATGATGGAACTATCATTTAAAGTAAATATATGGTTTTCCTTTTTCAAACTCCAGCTTGTCTTTCTGATTTTCTGCTAAATAGGTTCCTACACTGAGATGCTAGGGTAGAACTGGGGGCCATTGCCATACTAAATGAAGTTGTGAATATAGAATTAGGTACTCAGCTCAGTGGATTCAGAAGCAAAATTAAGTCTGACATGTATGATGATAACAGTTGGCATTTGCAATAACTTTATGTGGCATTATATACTCATTAATTAGTCTACATAATACTTCATTATGTGAGTCTTCATTACTGAATTTTAAGTACCTAAGAAACAACACTGAATTAGCAATTAAACTAAGCCACATGAATAAACAGACACAGTATAGCATTCTATGAAGTCAAAATGAACATTCATGTTCTTAGAACTCAGTAATCAGGCTTTTCTTCATATTATGAAGAAACTATTCTTTTCCCTCTTCTCTAGAGAAACATTTCTCATGAAGTAGCTAGGCAATTCAATGAAGAACCCCAGTTAATGGATTTTTACGTTAATTTTAGTTAAGCAATTAATTTTTTAAAGTTTATTTCTGACATGAGGGATAGTAGTTATTCACAATTTTATTATCCAACTTTTTTTTTCCATGTAGAATTTCCATTCCCTGGCTATGAGAAAAAAAATAGAATAATATTTTGAATTACACATTAAATTGAATGAATTTGAAGTAAAATAAATCCAACTAAGATAGATGTTTACCTCAATATAAATAAGCAGAGAAAAGGAAAAAAAAATAGAGACTTGGAGAGTAGAAACTGTACTTTAAAAAACAAATTTTAACAGAATGTATACTGTGTAGTGAATCTTTTTACCTCCCTTTTCCCAGAGTTGGTGAATGGAAGGCAAACTTTGGAATAGATATTTACTTTGTTTCAGAAAAAAGATGTCTGCTAAAACCGGCATGTTCTAGTTAAAATGGGATTTTGGAAAAGGAGTAGACTATTCTACATGGTTTTTTCCCTCCTATAACAAAGGAGCCCCAGGAGGCAATTAAGCCCAGAGCTAGAGACTTAACGTAGTGACACAAACGACAATGGCAGGTGAATGGGATTTTCCTCTGTGAGTTCTGATTTTCTCAGGGCTTTCCAGAGCAATATCTTTGGAAATCTGGAGAAGTTGAGTATTGCTTCTTCTGTCTGGGGTAGAAAGAGACAAATGAGAGAAGTCCAGGGCTCTGCCTCTGCATGAGAATGCTCTTTTTGTTCGTTTCCTCAGATGAGGCAGAATTATTTTTAAATGGCTGAAACTAAAAATAGATGTTACTAGTTCAAAAACCCTATAAATAGTGGCTGCCCTTTAAAAGATGTAAAAATTCTAGCTATTGGCTAAATAGGAGACATCCAGGAACTATCAGGACCTTGTCTGGGGTGGGGCTAGGACAGCATCATTTCAGGTCTTGAAGCAAGAGAACATTTGCCCTTTGGAGGAAATAGATTCATTAGCAGTTCCTAGAAGCGCACATAGGTATGTGAGGGTGAGCAGTGCTAAAGATTACCCAGATGCCATGGGAATGGGAAAAATACATCTCTTCTTGCTGTCTGACTCCAGCTTGAGATAGATGAAAAGATGTAACTGGATTTAGGGACACTGTAACTGTCAATTTGGCTGTTAATATTACTCATGAAGTGGGAAGCATGGACAAGAGAGATAGCTTTATGGCATTGTAAAGGAAAATGTAGTAAAAAACCTTTATAGAAATACTGAGGGGGGTGCTTTCAATTGTGAAATACTTAAAAAAAAGTTGAAAATAGAGTCACACATTTCTTCTCTTTAAAAATTACCTGTCAAGTTAGTGGTGAAGACGTGTGAATAAAATAAGCTAATTTGTAAGTAACTGATTCAAAACAGAATTTATAGGGCAATCAGGTGCAACTATGGTCTAGGCATATGTTTCACTGATATGTAGTTGTGCTATTCCATTAAGGTCAGATTTGTGTACCACTTCTGTAGGACTTTTTAAAATTAAATTTCAGAATTGCATAAGCAAAATTTGCATTAAAGATTTATTTTAAGACTTCAGGAGAAGAAATGCAGATGGGCAATACAAAAAGGTGTTCAACCTTTCTATAGAAGAAAACAACCTTTCTATAGAAGGTTTCTATAGAAAACCTTTCTATAGAAGAAAATTCTGGCTGTTAGTTTAGAAAAAAAATTTAACATAGATATTTTAAAGAATTGATATTAGCAAAGGTAAGGCAAAATAAGTAGTCTCCGGAGCTGCAGAACATGTAAATTAGTGCAACCTCTTTGACACTACCAAAATTTAATTTTTGCTCACCCTTCGATCCAATAAATTTGCTTGTTGAAATTTATTCTCAGGCAGTGACTGGATAAGTGTACAAAAATGATTTAAATATAGGAATGGAAGTGTTATAATTGCTGGCAAATAAATAATCATGTTGGTCAGATTATGACATATTCATGTAATAGAAAAGTTTGATTATTAAAAATGATATTGCATATTTATGTTTATTGACAAGAAAAGTTCTCTATAAAATGTTTTTGAGTGTATTATGTAGATTAAAACATAGCATTTAGATTAAGCCCATTAAAATTACATTTGTATGTATTGAGAGAGTTTGGAATCATGTTCCCCAAAATTTTGAATAAACTTTCCTTGTTAGTGGGATTCCGGGTGGTGTTTAATATTCTTTGTTATACTCTTCTGTTTGAACTGGACAATGAGTATATGTTTAAAAATTCACAAAACACATCCCAATTTTAATTTTGTAGAACAAATCTTTCTTAAATGGTGGATCTATAATAACTTTATTTTCTACATTAAATGAAAGTGAACTTCATAGAATTAAGATACTTGCTCATGTGCTCTTACCACCCTCACCAGCCCTCAGTGTTCCCATGGAGATGATGAGGTAAGCCATTTTATTAATAAAAATTTTATGGGGTTTAAAAAATCAATTTCATGTCTCAAATGATACAAAAGGTAAACTAAATTGAAAGATTTATGATGTATGTGGTATTTGTTCAGATAATGATTTAAACACAGGTCATGTTGTATTATAGGATAATAGTAGACTACAACCAGACCTTTTTTTAACATTTAGTTTCTGTGAAATTTAGTTTATTGTTTTGTCTCATTTCCCAAAGTAACACTGATACATTATTCTTTTCATTACTATAATGTCTCCAGTAAAAGTCTCCATAATGAAAGTAAAGTAATATATTTTATTGTCTAATTTGTTAATTCATTCTTTTATCTTGGGAATTTATTTTTGATAAATAAGAGTAAATATCTCACACTGTTAAAGTATTGAATTTAGCTTTGAAGGATGGTAATGATATGCTAAAGAAAGTTATAAATACAACTTATTTTTGATCAATCACCCCTAACCAAAGTTTAGTTTTTGTTTTTTGTTTTTTTTTAAGATTTTATTTTATTTTATTTGACAGACAGAGATAACAAGTAGGTAGAGAGGCAGGCAGAGAGAGAGAGGAGGAAGCAGGCTCCCTTCTGAGCAGAGAGTCCGATGCGGGGCTCGATCCCAGGACCCTGGGATCATGACCTGAGCCGAAGGCAGAGGCTTTAACCCACTGAGCCACCCAGGTGCTCCCCAAAGTTTAGTTTTAATAACAAGGCTCATACTAATCTGTATACCTTGAAGCAATGTGGAAGTTGTAGAGGATTTTCCTGTTTTTGAGTTTAGGGTCTTTCAGCTGTTACATCTTTGCAAACAATGCAGATTAAACATTCATTATCTTGTAAAAAAATAAAAACAGCAGAAAGTGAAATCACAATTTTCAAAAACTTTTTAAAACAATTTCGTATTATTTATTAATAAAACCTCCAATGCAGCATAATAGTAGGTTTCATTCAATATGAAGAAATTTGCTCCTATGTTGCAAACTATGTAAGTTTCATTAGTAAACAAATAATTCTGTATTTATCTATTCTAGACAAATAATTACTTTTCAATTTTTTAGAAAAAAAATTTAGTAAACTCTAGATCTTACATTGTTTTTTTTTTTTTGAATGGCAACTCATTGAAGAGAAATTCTACTCAAAATAAAAATGAATCAATTTGAAGTAAATGGTTACATTACATATGATGTAATGAAACTACTGAGTAAATCTACATTTTAATATTTCTGCACTGTATGGAAAATTTCTCAAAAACCTATAGTATCATGCTATATGGTGGACTTTTCTTCATTTCTGTGAGGCAAAGAGACTACTTCTACATGTTAATAGTGCAAACTTTTTTTTTTTTTTTTTTGAGAAACATATGCGTAGAAAAAGAAAATGGTCTATGGTATCATCTTTGGCATTTTCCCAAAAAGTACATTAGTGTGTTAGTATAGAAACAGTTTTTGGCAAAGAAAATACCTAACCTCTACTTTGCCTCACTGGTTTACTTAGACAGTTAATTCATTTTATCCAGTCTCTTGAATAAATTCTCATGGTGCACTAAGCTACATTTATGGGTAAAAAATTGTAAAATACCTTTGAATATTTATGGAATGAAAAAAGTAAGATATTCTTTTCTAGTTGATTAATGTTATTGCTGCCTAATGTGAGTAAAATTGCTGGCATTTGAAATTGATACAAGTGTCATTTTTATATTTTGAAAGAAGAAATATGAAAAAAGCAATTGAGAAAGAATAATATGGTTATTCAATTTTTGTCAGCTTGTAAGTGAAGACTGTAAATAGTTGGTTCTCAGTTTTAAAGAAGGGAATGCAAGGACAAATAAACAAGTCAATCTAAAAATATTAAAAAAAAAACAGGAAACATACATGATTTGTTAACAGATATTGGCATTTTGTGAATCGGAGAGTCTCTCCCTCTCACTTCCTTTTTTGAGAGGCAGGAATATAGTTGTTTTGAAATCTTGAAAACTCTTATGTATGTGGCTGCATTTAATTGTATTGCTAACACCTCAGTATAATTTTTAATGTGTAAAATCACCTGCAGAATCACATGCCTCTGTGCTTGGAAACTCAATACTACTTTGCTCTGTTATGTGTCATAACTTCTCATGAATTTTTTATTGTTACTTACCTGGATAATTTGTGACACTGCATTCAGAATTAACTTCCAAAATTGTGAACTCTATGGCTGAGCTCCATTGCCTACAGTCCTTCAGCACCTTTTTTTGGCCTGCAAGATACAACAGAAATGCTCCAGCTGGTACACAAGGCCTTTCATTTTCAGGCTCCAGCTAACTCTCCAGTCTCACTTTAAACTCCCTCCAAACTTCCTCTGCCCTTCAGCTACCCTAAATTATTTGCTATTCCTCAAATGAGCCATGTTGTTTCAGGTCTATGTGCTTTACACATGGTGTTCGTTGTGTCTGTAGTGCCCTTTCTTCATGACTTTCCAGGTACTTTTCATTCTTTAGAGCTTGATTCACCTACCACTCCCTCTTTGGAGCTCTTGTGTCCACCCCAACAGACAGCTGCTATATTTTCTGTCTCTTAAGCCTCCTGGTACCTTATCCTAGCTTCTGTATTAATACCTCTCCACTGTATTGTATTGTATACATGCTTAGTACTACTTCCCCAGTAGGTCTTAAGCCCAGGGTAACAGTGAAAGCAAAATATATTTTGTTGAATAAAAAAGCATACAGAGGGGCGCCTGGGTAGCTCAGTGGGTTAAAGCCTCTGCCTTCAGCTCGCGTCATTATCCCAGGGTCCTGGGATCAAACCCCGAATCGGGGTCCCTGCTTGGCAGGGAGACTGCTTCCCTTCCTCTCTCTCTGCCTACTTGTGATCTCTGTCAAGTAAATAAATTAAAAAAAAAAAAGCATATGGATAATACCTAATTCACAAAGTTATTGTAAAACACTGTAAAACAATGGATATGAAAACTTAAGCTATTTGACACTATAGAATTGCTATTGATGTATTTACCCATGTCTACCCACATGCTCAACATGCAAGCCAGGCCAGACCACTCTATTAAGACATTTTTTTTTCCTTTTAAATTAAAATTTTTTTTAATTTTATTTTTAATAAACATATAATATATTTTTATCCCCAGGGGTACAGGTCTGTGAATCGCCAGGTTTACACACTTCACAGCACTCATCATAGCACATACCCTCCCCAATGTCCATAATTCCACTCCCCCCAACCCCCCTCCCCCCATTAACCCTCAGTTTGTTTTGTGAGATTAAGAGTCACTTATGGTTTGTCTCCCTCCCAATCCCATCTTGTTTCATTTACTCTTCTCCTACCCCCTTAACCCCCCATGTTGCATCTCCTCTCCCTCATATCAGGGAGATCATATGATAGTTGTCTTTCTCCGATTGACTTATTTCGCTAAGCATGATACCCTTTAGTTCCATCCACGTCGTCACAAATGGCAAGATTTCATTTCTTTTGATGGCTGCATAGTATTCC